>NC_051329.1:8352069-8655099 GCF_015220235.1 Choloepus didactylus | reverse complement strand
TAATTATGCATTCACCCAAAGAAAGAGGAAAAGGAGAAGAATACATGAAGAATAAAAATACAAGAAATAGAAGAAAAATAATAAAAAACAATGAAAAGGTCAGACAACACCACCACCACCAAGAATCCCATATCACTCCCTTATATCCCCTGCTTGTAGACATTTAGCTTTGGTATATTGCTTTTGTTACAATTAATGGGAGCATCTTACAATGTTACCATTAACCATAGACTCTAGTTTGCAATGATTGTATTTTTTCTCCTGTATCATCCAATTTTTGACATCTTGCAATGTTGACATTCATTAGTTCTCCCTCATTTAAAAACATTCTTGTATTTGTACATTTAATCACCATCATTGACTACTCTAGGTTTTGCTTAGTTATACAATCCTAGTCTTTTATCTTCTGTATTTCTTTCTGGTGTCATACATGCCCTTAGCCTTCCACTTTCAACCATACTCACACTCATCTTTGTTCAGAGTACTTACAATATTGTGTTACCATCACACACTATTATGCTATGCATTCCATTTCCGGATCTGTACAGTCAATCCTGTTCAATCTTCTGTGCTCCTTCAGAAGCAAATGCCTTATCTCTAACCTCGTTATCTGCTGATAACCTGTGTTCTCAACTCTCAAATTTTGCTCATTAATGTTAGTCCATATTAATGATAGTCTTCGTTTCTACACTCTTCTCCAAAGCTCGCTCTCTTGTCTTTTCCTATCTGCCTGCAGTGTTACCTTTAGTATTTCTTGTAGAGCAGGTATTTTGTTCACAACCCCAGTGTCTATTTGTCTGAAAATATTTTAAACTCACCCTCATTTTTGAAGGACGATTTTGCCAGATATAGAATTCTTGATTGGCAGTTTCTCTTTCAGTATCTTGAATATAGCATACCACTGCCTTCTCACCTCCATGATTTCTACTGAGAAATCCACATGTAGTCTTATGGAGCTTCCTTTTTTTTATGATGGATCACTTTTATCTTGCTGCTTTCAGAATTCTCTGTCTTTGACATCTGATAATCTAATTATTAAGTGTCTTGGAGTTGCTCTACTCAAATCTATTTTATTTGAGGTATGTTGTGCTTCTTGGATCTGTAATTTTATGTCTTTCATAAGAGATGGGAAATTTTCAGTGATTATTTCCTCCATTATTCTTTCTGCCCCTTTTCCCTTTTTTTCTCCTTCTGAGACACTCATGAGACGTATATTCATGTGCTTCATGTTGTCATGAAGAAATAACATGAGAAGTTGCTCATATTTTTCCATTCTTTTCCCTATCTGTTCTTTTGTGTGTAGGATTTCAGATGTCCTTTCTTTTGCCTCTTCAAATCTGCTGTTGTATGTCTCCATTGTGTTTTTCATCTCTTCTGTTTTGCCTTTCATTTCCATAACTTCTGCTAGTTGTTTTTTCAAACTTTCGAGTTCTTCCTTATGTTTGCCCAGTGTCCTCTTGATATCCATCATCCCTTTTGCCATATCTTCCCTCAAATTGATTTGATTTTTGAATTGATTTAGCATATTCATTTGAAGATCTTTAATTAGTTGTTTCTACTCCTGTATTTCATTTGTAGTGTAAGTTTGTTCCTTTGACTGGGCCATATCTTCATTTATTGTAGTGTGATTCATAATTTTTTGTTGTCTAGGCATCTGATTTCCTTGATAACCCCAATCAGATTTTCCCAGACCAGACGGGCCCAGGTCTCAGGAGGAAGGTGTAATCAGTATCAGGTTTCCCTGAGGATGAGACGAGCAGATTGTCAGACTTTCCTTTGAGGCCTCTAAACTCAGTGCTTTTCCTTTCCTGCCCAGCAGGTGGCGCTTGTCAGTTCATAGCCCCCCCCCCGCCCTGCCCCTGCAGGCATAAAGAGGTGCAGTGCATTTAATTCTCAGTGGTGTCAGAAGCCAAGCTTAAGCTGTTTCTGTTTTATTTTGTTCCCTAAGCCCTGGAATCTGGCTTCTCTGAGGGAGGGCTGCCACTTGAGTTGGGCCCCACCTCTCCCCTTTTGTTTGGGAAAATAAGCCCTTTAGGGAATTGTCTTCTACACTTGAGTTTTTCCTTTGACTCTGACTGTCTTAACCGCACCCTTGCCTGGGTCAGTGCTGACAATTGAAAATGCCTGAGGTTTTCTCTAATGGGCTACTTAGAATGAGAGGGGGAAAAAAAAGGAAAAAAGAAGTCCCCTTTTCAGAGCCAGTCCCCAGCCCTCCAGTTCACCAGGCAAGAACCAGAGTTGGTACCCTGTTCTGTGTGCCCCTTTTCTTGGGACACAGCCCTTTTCCAGTATTCTGAGCACAGCGGACTCCAAAAGCTTCTGTTTTTGTTTATTTATGCATTTTTTTCCATCAGCCCTGCCTCCTCTCTGCCAGCAGAAAGCTTAGGGTTCCTTTCCTGCTTGCTCCAGGTTTATCTGTGCTCATAGTATGTATTCAGTATTCCAAATTTGTTAACTAAAACCACAGTTGGAGCTTGGTGAGGTACATTCCCATGCTCCTGGCAGGGACTGCTTCTTTTTCCCACAGTGAAGTTTTCCAGCTCAGCCTACCATGCTGATGGGGGAGGACCACCAGCTCCGCAATTCGAGGAGCTTTACTTAAACAGTTCTGTGCTCCCATCTCAGCCGTTCCACCCATTCTAGACTGGTGTACAATGTGTGTTTGGTCACAGATGTCTCCCCCTCAGTTTTTCCACTATTTTCCAGTTATTCCTGGCAATTCACTAACTGCTCTAGGGGACTAACTAAAGCTTACCACACCTCCCTATGCCACTCTCTTGTCCTGCTCACCTTTCTTATTTTTATTTACTGTTTAGTGTTTCTCAAATTTGCCTAATCATACTCCTCACTTAGGGTACTTGAGTAAAATTACAGATTTCTGGACCTCTCCCCTGGCAATTCTGATTTGGCAAGTATGGGTTGAGGCCCAGGAATCTCTGTTCTATAATCAGAAACATTTGCGTTCATTCTTCTGGGTGATTAAACTTCTCAGTGAGATCAATTTAGAGAGTAAGGTAATCTTAAATTAAAAATGAGAGAGAAGTATTATTTAGGGAGAATTTTTAAAAATAATTTATAAATGAACTTTAAAAACTAAGACTAAATGTGCTATTTATTGTTGTAGCTTCCTGTAATGATTAGGAATAAATGACTTATAATTTGCATGTCAGATGCTTCTTTCTAAAAAATACTGCTACTAATTTGCAGGCGCATTATTGTTTTCAAAGTGCTTTTACACCCTTCTTCTCATTTAATTTTTGCACGTTTTAGAGCATGTTATTGCCACGTTATAAGTGAGAAAACATACCCATATTAAGTGGCCCACCCAAGGTCAAAAAATAAGTTGTTGCTTTAAAAATCCTGAGAGTGATATATCCCCCATTCTATTTGTGACAAATAAGTGGGGTCTGACTTAATTGGTAATGAGGCAGCTTAGTGCATTTCCTTCACCAGGAAGGTATCCGGTCCTTTCTCCCTGTGGATGGTGGGGAGTAAGGTGATGGCATGGTCATCACCATCTCTCCTGCAAGTCGGGCACTACGGGCTGCTCATAGCTCTAAGAAGCAGTGATGAAAACTGTACTTTTAAATAAAAAAAAGTACTCCTCTTTGGTTTGGACCACCAGAGTCTAGAATGGGGTGCACACTCTCTTCTTCATTCATTTGGACTCCTGGAGGATATGTGTGTGTTGTTTTATAGTACTGAACCCTTTTCTGAAATTTAAATAGCTGTAATAATATCATTTCACAGTCATTCTCCTCTTGTGTCATTTGATGACTTGACTGACACCTTGGCCTCAAGCAGTCCTGCTGAATAAATTTAGATGACCTCAGAATACCAGTGGATGGCTTTTAAATGGTTGTACTTGGAGCTTTTTGTTATATTTCAGTTATTCTGTATAGCAAATTAAACCACCACTGTCTTATTGATAGGGCCTAAGAAGGCACTTTATTTGTTGCTTTGTCTGTGCTAACCTGATACCTCATTTTTAAATCTTTATTATTTTTTCTAACTCAGAAGGAAGATATTAACATCAAAGTCCCATATCATCCCAACCCTCAGTTATAATCACTGTTGATTTTGGCCTGTATTGTTCATGTTTGTTTTTCCTGTGCTGCTACTAATGTGCTATTTTTTTAAAATTTATCGAAAGCAGAATCATACTTTACATACCATTTGTAGCATGTGTTCATGTAAGTGTCTTCCAATGTTAGTACATAAAGATCATCCTCATAGTTGTTGACTCTGTGATAGTCCTTTGTATGGATAAGTTATTTAACCAATTCCTTATTGATGAATGGTTGAGTTGTTTCCAATTTTTAAATATTAAAACAGTTGCTTCACAGGTCTGGTTAAGACCAGAGCAAGCCAGGCCAAAGGGTAAAGGTCGAAACTGACTGTAGTTTTTTTTTTTTTTAATCTTCATTTTATTGAGATATATTCACATACCACTCAGTCATACAAAACAAATCGTACTTCGATTGTTTACAGTACCATTACATAGTTGTACATTCATCACCTAAATCAATCCCTGACACCTTCATTAGCACACACACAAAAATAACAAGAATAATAATTAGAGTGAAAAAGAGCAATTGAAGTAAAAAAGAACACTGGGTACCTTTGTCTGTTTGTTTCCTTTCCCTATTTTTCTACTCATCCATCCATAAACTAGACAAAGTGGAGTGTGGACCGTATGGCTTTCCCAATCCCATTGTCACCCCTCATAAGCTACATTTTTATACAATTGTCTTCGAGATTCATGGGTTCTGGGTTGTAGTTTGATAGTTTCAGGTATCCACCACCAGCTACCCCAATTCTTTAGAACCTAAAAAGGGTTGTCTAAAGTGTGCGTAAGAGTGCCCACCAGAGTGACCTCTCGGCTCCTTTTGGAATCTCTCTGCCACTGAAGCTTATTTCATTTCCTTTCACATCCCCCTTTTGGTCAAGAAGATGTTCTCCGTCCCACGATACCAGGTCTACATTCCTCCCCGGGAGTCATATTCCACGTTGCCAGGGAGATTCACTCCCCTGGGTGTCTGATCCCACGTAGGGGGGAGGGCAGTGATTTCACCTTTCAAGTTGGCTTAGCCAGAGAGAGAGGGCCACATCTGAGCAACAAAGAGGCATTCGGGAGGAGGCTCTTAGGCACAACCATAGGGAGGCCTAGCCTCTCCTTTGCAGCAACCGTCTTCCCAAGGGTAAAACCTATGGTAGAGGGCTCAACCCATCAAACCACCAGTCCCCTATGTCTGTGGTCATGTTAGCAACCATGGAGGTGGGGTAGGCCAATACCCCTGCATTCTCCACAGGCTCCTCAAGGGGGGCTACATCTTTTTTTTTTTCCCTTGTTTTTCTTTTTTTTTTTTTTAACTTTCCCTTCTTTTTTAAATCAACTGTATGAAAAAAAACAGTTAAAAAGAAAACAAACATACAATAAAAGAACATTTCAAAGAGACCATAACAAGGGAGTAAGAAAAAGACAACTACCCTAAGATAACTGCTTAACTTCCAACATGTTCCTACTTTACCCCAAGAAAGTTACATAATATAGCAACATTTCTGTGAACTTGTTCCTACTATATCCATCAGAAATTAACAGACCATACTGACTGTGTTTTTTTTTTTTTTTTGGTCTTTTTTTTTTTTAATCTTCATTTTATTGAGATATATTCACATACCACTCAGTCATACAAAACAAATTGTACTTTCGATTGTTTACAGTACCATTACATACTGGTACATTCATCACCCAAATCAATCCCTGACACCTTCATTAGCACACACACAAAAATAACAAGAATAATAATTAGAGTGAAAAAGAGCAATTGAAGTAAAAAAGAACACTGGGTACCTTTGTCTGTTTGTTTCCTTCCCCTATTTTTCTACTCATCCATCCATAAACTAGACAAAGTGGAGTTTGGTCCTTATGGCTTTCCCAATCCCATTGTCACCCCTCATAAGCTACATTTTTATACAACTGTCTTCGAGATTCATGGGTTCTGGGTTGTAGTTTGATAGTTTCAGGTATCCACCACCAGCTACCCCAATTCTTTAGAACCTTAAAAGGGTTGTCTAAAGTGTGTGTAAGAGTGCCCACCAGAGTGACCTCTCGGCTCCTTTTGGAATCTCTCTGCCACTCAAGCTTATTTCATTTCCTTTCACATCCCCCTTTTGGTCAAGAAGATGTTCTCCGTCCCACGATGCCGGGTCTACATTCCTCCCCGGGAGTCATATTCCACATTGCCGGGGAGATTCACTCCCCTGGGTGTCTGATCCCACGTAGGGGGGAGGGCAGTGATTTCACCTTTCAAGTTGGCTTAGCCAGAGAGAGAGGGCCACATCTGAGCAACAAAGAGGCATTCGGGAGGAGGCTCTTAGGCACAACCATAGGGAGGCCTAGCCTCTCCTTTGCAGCAACCGTCTTCCCAAGGGTAAAACCTATGGTAGAGGGCTCAACGCATCAAACCACCAGTCCCCTATGTCTGTGGTCATGTTAGCAACCATGGAGGTGGGGTAGGCCAATACCCCTGCATTCTCCACAGGCTCCTCAAGGGGGGCTACATCTTTTTTTTTTCCCTTGTTTTTCTTTTTTTTTTTTTAACTTTCCCTTCTTTTTTAAATCAACTGTATGAAAAAAAACAGTTAAAAAGAAAACAAACATACAATAAAAGAACATTTCAAAGAGACCATAACAAGGGAGTAAGAAAAAGACAACTACCCTAAGATAACTGCTTAACTTCCAACATGTTCTACTTTACCCCAAGAAAGTTACATAATATAGCAACATTTCTGTGAACTTGTTCCTACTATATCCATCAGAAATTAACAGACCATACTGACTGTGTTTTAAAACTTCAACTTCCATATGAGACCAAGGGAAAAGATACCTATTTGGTACAGGATCTAAATTTTCTAAACGGTACAACTCTACAGTTGATTTGTTCAAATACCACAGTTGCATGGAACTATGAATAGGAAGTGAGATACGGTAGGTTAGTATAGGCTGGAGTGAAATAGTGACACATCCCAGAGTAATTTGGGCAGATAATAAAAAATATATTTACAGTCTCCCTCTCCCCAGCCCCGAGGATCTGGGGGAAGGTGCAGAAGTGTTGGACTTCCTCACCTGGACTAGTGTTGATGTTGTCACAAACATTGGGATTGGGGGTTTGATGTGCTGAGCCCTTGATCATGGGACATGCCCTTATGAAGCTTGTTATTGCAAAGGAGAGGCTAAACTTGCATATAATTGTGCCTAAGAGTCTCCCCCTGAATACCTCTTTGTTGCTCAGATGTGGCCCTCTCTCTCTCTAACTGAGCCACCTCGACAGGTGAACTCGCTGCCCTCCCCCACTACGTAGGACCCGACTCCCAGGGGTGTAAATCTCCCTGGCAGTGCAGGATATGACTCCCGGGGATGAATCTGGACCTGGCATCGTGGGACTGAGAGTATCTTCTTGACCAAAAGGAGGATGCAAAATGAGACAAAATAGTTTCAGTGGCTGAGAGATTTCAAATGGAGCCGAGAGGTCACTCTGGTGGACATTCTTATGCACTATATAGATAACACCTCTTAGGCTTTAATGTATTGGAATAGCTAGAAGTAAATACCTGAAACTACCGAACTCCAACCCAGCAGTCTGGACTCCTGAAGACAATTATATAATAATGTAGATTACAAGGGGTGACAGTGTGATTGTGAAGACCTTGTGGATCACACCCCCTTTGTCTAGTGTATGGATGAGTAGAAAAATGGGGATAAAAGCTCAAGGACAAATGAGGTGGGATGGGGGGGATGATTTGTGTGTTCTTTTTTCACTTTTATTTTTTATTCTTGTTCTGGTTCTTTCTGATGTAAGGAAAATGTTCAGAGATAGATTGTGGTGATGAACGCATAACTATGTTATCATACTGTGGACAATTGATTGTATACCATGGATGATTGTATGGTGTGTGAATGTATTTCAATAAAACTGAATTTAATTAAAAAAAAAAGTTGCTTCAGTGGACATCCTTATATATATATATATATGTATATGTATTTGTATCTTTGTCTACTTCTATGAAATTCCTGAAAGTGGAATTGCTATGTCAAAGGACAAAATGTTTTTTTATTTTATTACACATTTTCCTCCTATATTGTGCCAGTTTACACATGCACCAAGAATAACATCTGATTTTTAAGCAGCAGTAATTAGCTATGATGACAGGCAGATCATCTGATTATAAGTCTGGACAATGGGAAGGTTAAACTTTAGTGGTGGGAGCACAGACCCAAGTGTTTTTGTGAGAAACTTTGCAAATGCATGTGTTTGGGGAAACTTGTTTGTAATTGAACCCTTCTCTCAGCACATTTCAGCTGGACTGTGACGCAGCTCTTCAGCTATTCATCGAAACGCTGCTCCACAACAGTAATGCCAGCCAAGCCCAGGGAGATGCGGCCACACAGCCCACAGGGCAGCAGCCTTCCAGACTCCTGGCCAAAGCCGTGGAAATGGTCCCTTTACTGACGAGCACGAAAGATCTGGTTATCAGTCTTGGTGGAATACTGCATAAGGTAGAGGAATGGTGAAATGAACGTGGTGGGTGCTCTCCCATATCCCTCTCCTGCTTAATTAATAGACACATATGGTAACAGCTTGGGAATGTAAGTTCTATAAAAGATATCTATATCTTTTATAGACTTTTAAAGTTGAAATAATTTTAGATTTATATATTTTAATATAGTTCAATGTAGCAATTCTTTTCTTATATGAAAATAGCCTTTTTTTCAGATTTTTTAAAATGGCACATATCCTTTGCAAAATACCAATACCAAACTACAGAGAAAGCTGTAAATCAGAAAGTGAAATTTTGCTATAATCCTCCTGCACAGCGATAAAAATGTTGATAAAGTGGTGAATATCCTAAAGGAAATACAGTATCCTAGTACCTTCATTTTTCACTTAACATATTGTGAGTGTCATTACATGTCAATGCATATACATTTATCTCACTTTTGACAGGTGCATACATTTCATCCACTATATGGATCAAACATATTGTATGTAACAAACCCTTTGTGAATGGACATTTTAGTTGTTTGTAAATTTCATTATTGTACCTACATTTTTGCACTCCTCTGATTTTTTTTTTTTTTTTTTTAAGGAAAACTGAAAACGGGAGTTTTTAGGACAGAGTAGTTTGGTGGGTAGACACAGAAATAAGATTATAAGACTGTAAGAAATACTTCAATTCTATATTTTGTCTGTAATTCAGCAAAATTAAATAAACTTGTTAAAAGTTTCTTTGTACTAGAGATCATCTTACCACCTTTTTCAATATCCTTATTCGTGTGACTAGTTGGCATAAAAAAAATGGAAAAAAAGTGGTATGTGGGCAGAAATAAAGAAGAAAGGAAATACTTCTTTGTTTTTTGTAAGTATAGATGCTACCCAATTAATTCTTGCATTATACTATATGGTGAGAGCTAAGTGGAATCCTTTGAGAAATCTTTTGCTTGGAGGCCCACATTTTTAGCTATGCCATTTCCAAGCAAATGTCAGTTCCCTCCTTTCCCAGTTTTCACATTACAAAGGGAAGAAATGGAATTTTAATTTTAAAATCTTATCAGATTCTTAAATTTATCATGTATCTTCTTTCCAGGATTTTAGTACTCTGTGAACATCTTTCTTTATTAAAACAATACTGCCCTGTGCAGCTTTTTTTAAAAAAAGTATTTTTTCAGACATTTTTAAGCATGCGTGTTTATCCTGATAGAGCTAATTTTAGAAATGAGAAAGCTTTAGTTCACTTTAAAAAGAAGTATTAATCTAATTTAGTATTGTAGTGCATTGAGATTTTGTATTTGCAACCTGTACTAATAAATATAACTAGATAAAATCATCTACAAGTATGGGAATATCTTAAATGTGTATGTATTTTTGCTTTTATGCAGTTGGATCCCTATGACTATGAAATGATTGACGTTGTCTTGAAAGTTATAGAAAGAGCTGATGAAAAGATAACCAGTATTAATATTAACCAGGTATAACGAATTTATTAAAGACTTAAAAAATCATCTTTATGCTTTTATTTGGATTATAAATAAAATGAGTTATCCAGTGTCTTTCTGGACTATCCTTCGAACTCCATTTAAACTCTACACATTACTCTACATCCCTTTTCTTTAAAAGGGATACAGAAGTAAAAGGTTTTCATGCCATTTATATTGTCTTTTGTTGTAATCCTGTTTTTTGCTGTATTCATGTGATTTATATCTGCTGTCCAAAAGTGTGAAGTCATTAGAGGATCAATTCAGATGAGTTAAGGCAAATTATTTGTCATCTGGTAAAAAAAGAAATGTGTGGGGAGTAGTGTCAGATTCAGCTCTGTATGTTAATTGGTAGGTCCAAAACTCACTCAGTTCTATCTCAGTACTTTCAGTAACTTCTTAGTCTTTTCTGAATGTTGGTCATAGTAACTTTTTTCTTTTTTTAAAAAATTGGATTTTAAAAATTAAAAGAAAATGTTTTGATTCAAAATATTGGAAAAGTCCCAAGATATAAAACATAAACTTAAGAGGGATAAGGAAAACATTGAATTAATTAAAAATCTTCTATGTATCTGAAGTGAAATCTTCTATGTCTTGAAAATGAAATCCTTCAAATAGTTTGAACATAGAGAACTTCCAAACTCTTTTTTTTTATTTCTCCTAGTATTATTGCTTTAATGCTCATAAAATTTATTTTGGAAAAATAACATTAAAGGGAAAAATAGAAAAGGCTTCCTAAGAATGGAAACTTATGATTGTTTGGAGCTAGACAATTTAAAGAGTTAGATTTATGGGTTAATCTCACAGGAAAACTTTTTTATTTTAATATAGGCTTTGAGTCTTCTGAAACATTTGAAGTCATACAGAAGAATTTCTCCTCCAGTGGACCTAGAATATCAGTATATGTTGGAGCATGTAATAACTTTGCCATCAGCTGCCCAAACTAGACTGCCTTTTCACTTGATATTCTTTGGCACAGCACAGAACTTCTGGAAAATTATCTGTATGTTCATTAACTTTATGTATTTTACTGAGTAGTCACCATTTTTTCTTTAAACAAACCATATTCTTCTTGTTTCTTTTGTAGCTACAGAACTCAGTGAAGAATCCTTCTCAACATTGCTGTTAATTTCTAAATTAATGAAGGTAATATGTTAAAACTTGGTAAAGCCTATCTTTAGCCTATAATTAATTCTGACCCTATGTCAAAGGATTTTGTGCTGCTTTCCTGTCCAACCCGTAAAGGTGAAATATAAATCAGCTTTAACTTTTCTTTTCTTTGAAGTTTTCTTTGGACACTCTATATGTGTCTACAGCCAAACATGTCTTTGAAAAAAAGCTGAAGCCAAAGCTGCTGAAGTTAGCACAAGCTAAATCTTCAACTCTGATTAACAAGGAAATAACAAAGATCACTCAAACCATCGAATCGTACTTGTTATCTATAGTTAACCCCGAGTGGGCTGTAGCTATTGCCATCAGTCTTGCCCAGGATATTCCAGAAGGTATGGATTCTTCCTTTAATTGAACTTAAAATAATTGACTGTTTTGTTTTGCTTTCTGAAACTGTAAAAGCATGTACTCTTCCTGTATCTTTAAGGAGAAGCATTACAATCATTTAAAAATGTCTTTGCCCTCTCTTTACTTGTGACACTGCTGAGTGTTTCAGAGCCTCTAATGAAGCAAGCAAGTCTCATTACTGTTTGGTCAGGGAGCAAGGATATAGGCATTCTTGAACTCACAGGTAGGAATATAAATTAATGCATATTTTCCAATATCCAATCATTATACGCTTAATAATGAATCTTTACATAATCACATAATCAAACAAGCACACAAACACAGGCATTTACTGGCATATTTTTGGTTGTAGCTAAGTTGAAAACAACTATTTAAATGTTCATTAGTCAGAAACTGGTTTTAAAAAATAGGGCATATTCATAAAATGGAATAACTATGTAGCTGACTTGGACAGATATCGAAAATATCTATTAAGTAAGAGTAATAAATCGTACTAGAGTATGTGTAGTATCCATTTGGGTTATAAAGTGCATGCACGTCTGTATGTGTGCAAACACATGTTGAAACTTCTGGGAGGAATTTAAGAATCCAGGACATAGTAATGAAGGCTGAGTGGGGGACCTCTGTGGTAGACTTTTACTTTCTGTTTTATATCCTTCTGTACTATTGAAATTGTTTTTTACTATGCAATGCATTTTTTTAAATGATGTAAGCACATTTGATGTATTTCAAGCCATTGCATTTATCATTCTTATATACTTTTATTTTTTATTCAGTTTTGTTGAGATATATTCACATACCATACAATCATCCACAGTGTACAGTTGTTCACAGTATCATCATATTGTTTTGCTTTCATCACCACAATCAATTTTTGAATATTTTCAATACTCCAAAAAAATAAGAATAAAATTAAAGGTAAAAAAGAACACCCAAAACATCCCATCCTCTACACACCCCCGTTATTCATGTGATTTTTATCCTCATTTTTCTTGTGTATGCATTTTTATGATTATTTTTTAAAAGTTGCTAATTCGGCTAATTTGACTGAAATACATTATCTTGAAAGGATTAAGATTTGCTTATAAATCTTTTATTTTTTTTAGGCTCCTTCAAGATGTCTAGCTTGAAATTCTGCCTTTACTTAGCTGAGAGATGGCTGCAGAATATCCCACCCAAGGTGTGTGTGAATTGTAAGACGGAGAGCTCCTCTTTCTGGCTTTTAATTTAAATTGTGCTTGCATGACATACCTTCTCATCCTGCCTTGGTGATGGCCGTTTCCAAGGGCTGGATGGCCTGACACGGGGAAAGAAGTGGAGATGCTTAGGGATATAACTCAGAGGCAGGGAGGGACCTTGATGGATTGAGGTGGATTCTTAGCCTCAACTTAGGTTTTGAAAATGAGATTTCTTTCTGCTTGGAATTATTTAAAAGGATGAAACACGTGAAAAAGCCGAGGCTCTGTTGAAGAAGCTCCATATTCAATACCGGCGATCAGGCACAGAAGCAGTGCTGATAGCCCACAAATTAAACACAGAAGAATATTTGAGAGTGATTGGAAAACCAGCACATCTCATTGTCAGTCTGTACGAACATCCTAGCATAAATCAAAGAACTCAGAACTCATCTGGCAAAGATTACCCCGGTGAGGACAAAGCTCACTTTTTTTTTGTCCTAGGAGAACTATCTTTCAGACTTGCAGTTAACTTATATTGAAAACTTGAGTTCTTTTTTTTTAAATTCCTTATCTCAAATATCTTAGATATCCACACAGCAGCAAAAGAAATAGCTGAAGTCAATGAAATTAATTTGGAAAAGGTCTGGGACATGTTGTTGGAAAAATGGCTGTGCCCTACCACAAAACCTAGTGAAGTAAGTACTTCCTACTCGAGAGCAGGTTGGGACTGTGTTGATGACCTTTTCTCAGAGGGTAAATATCTGTCCTGCACTGATGCAACCTTTTAATTAGGAACACGGGATCTTAAGAGAAGGAGCTATTGTTCATTTTAATACCTTCTGTTATCCAGTGAGTTTTAATGAGGTTGTTTACTTTTTTTCTTTTCATTTAAATATTGTTTTGCAGCTGTCCTACCTTTCAATTGATGATTTCAGATGTATTCTTGCATAAAAGAAGTGGCCTGTTGTTAGACTCACATTTACATCATTGACTTTTTATTATGGAATAACTTTAAGCTTGAAGAATAAGTTGCAAAAATCTTATAGATGAACTCCTGTATGCCTTTCACCCAGAATCACCAATTTTGAACATTTTGCCATATTTGTTTGATCATGCTCTCTCTAATATGGATACTCGTATTTTTTATGACCATTTGAGAGTAAATTGCATGCATCATACCCCTTTACTGCTTAATAGTTAAGTGTATGTTTCTTAAGAACAAGGGTTTTCCCTTATTTAAAACAAAGTAAAATGATCAAAATCAGGAAATTTAACATAGATAATAATATTACAGTATTTATAGTTTAACCAGTAACAGATTAACCAGTTGTCCCAGTAATATTCTTTATGGCAATTTTTGCCCCTGGGTCAGAATCTAGTCCAGGATTATCATGGCATTTATTTATCAAGCATTTAATCTCTTTTTTTTTAAATTCAATTTTATTGAGATATACTCACATACCATACAATCGTCCAAATGTACAATCATTCACAGTACCATCATATAGTTGTGCATTCATCACCCCAATCTATTTTTTGAACATTTTCCTTGTACCAGAAAAAGTGAAAATAAGAATAAAAAATAAAAGTAAAGAAGAACACCTAAATCATCCCTCCCCGCCATTTTTCATTTAGTTTTTTGTCCCCATTTTTCTACTCATCCATCCATACACTGGATAAAGGGAGTGTGATCTACAAGGCTTTCACATTCACACTGTACCCCTTGTGAGCTACATTGTTATAAAGTTGTCCTCAGGAGTCCAGGCTACTGGGTTGGAATTTGATAGTTTCAGGTATTTACTTCTAGCTATTCCAATGCATTAAAACCTAAAAAGTATTATCTGTGTAATACATAAGAATGTCCACCAGAGTAACCTCTCAACTCCATTTGAAATCTCTTAGCCACTGAAACTTTATTTCATTTCTCTTCCCCCTTTTGATCAAGAAGATTTTCTCAATCCCACGATGTTGGGTCTAGATTCGTCCCCGGGACTCATATCCCACGTTACCAGGGAGATTTAATCTCTTTTAATCTAGAAGAGTTTTCTTGGCTTTTCCTTGTCTTTCATGACATAGACATTTTGAAGAGTATGCCAGTTATTTTATAAACTGCCCCTTGATTTGGGCTTGTCTGATGTTTCCTTGTGATAAGATTCAGATTATGCATTTTCGGCTAGAATACTACAATATTGTGTCTTTCTCAGGATATGATATTTGGAGGTCCTTGATGTCCATTTGCCCCTTATAGGTGATGTTAATTTAAATAACTTGGTTAAAGTGTTGTCTGTTTCTCTACTACATAGAGATATTTTATTAGGGGAGATATTTTAAAACTATATAATCCTCTTCAAACTACTCCCCCATACACCCCAATTAAGCATCTATTGATAATTCTTATTTCGATCTACTTTAACTATGATGGAACATTGACATTTTTGAAGGGTACAGGCCGATTGGTTTATAAAGTGTCTCATTTTGGGTTTGCCAATGTTTCCTGTAATCAGATTCAGATATTGTATTTTTGGCAAGAATACTATATAGGTGCTGTGTTCTTTTCAGTATGTCATACCAGGAGACACATAATATAAGTTTTTAAAAAATAGTATCATTAACATCTAAAACTCATGAAAGGGTTCAGCAATCCATATGCAGAATTTTCTGTACCTTTTCTTTTGCATTTTCAGGCAGAACATAATAGCTAGATGCTATAATTGCTGTATTCACCTAGGAAGGTATTCTTGAAAAACAAAAATCTGTTTTTAAAAAAATAGTATAACTAACATGATATTTTTTAATTACAGATTTTTTAATCTGCATCATTTGGCATGCCATTCAACAAGCAATTTTTAAGTATTTACCAAGAGCAGTGGGTCAGAAGCACATCTAGGCCCACAGAATATGTGTTGACTCTTAGAAACCAGCATTTATAGGTGCTTTAACTTACACATAAATTTGGAATACCAAACTGAAAGTTCCTTGAGGTCAGGAATTGTGTCTATACATAACATCTAGCACAGTGCTTGTAAGTCTCAATAAATATGTATCGAATTAATGAATGACATTTATAATTCATGATATCTTTTCCTTTTAAACAAATGTAAGCTCCCTGAGGACAGGAATATTTGTTTTGTTTATTCAGGCAACCCGTATGCCTAGAATTGTGCCTGGCACAATTCTTAAGCAAGAATCTTTTCATAAAGTAATTAATTACACTGTGATTTCTTCAATATAGATATAGTTTTTGTATACTGGGTTTTTCATCTAATAGATTTTCATCAGTTTATTTTTAGTTACAAACTTTATTCTGTTTTTACCTTTTTTTTTTTTTCCACTTTTTCAAAGAAACCTTCAGAATTATTTGAACTTCAGGAAGATGAAGCCTTACAGAGGTACTCTTTTTCCTTTATTTAACTCACCCAAATCTTTATGCCCAGTAGAAATCTTACCGATAAATGTGTCAGAAGTTGGTCTTGAGAAGACCCTCGTGATATAAGTGGGGTCAGAGTCTCTGAGAAGAATTCACCACTGGAGAAAATAAGAGACAGCCAAAAGCCAGAATTTCTGAACCCCCAACAAGCTCCTACAGATGTTGATAGCTCCTGGAACCCCTTTAGCAGAGAGGACACCTCAAGCAAAGGAAAAAAATTCTTACTAGCTAGGACTTGGGAACCAGATCCCTATATGATCCCTCACCATGGTGAGCTGGGCTGGTTCAGGATTCCTTTTGCCCTTCAAACCTAAGCCTGTGATTGGCCATGGCTTGCCCTGTTGAGAAGCCGGTATCTGGGGCCAAATCAGAAAGAATGTGGTAATCCCTTAATGGTGCTTGGCATAGCACAGGAGAGGGTGTGGTGGCACATGTGTGCCAGCTTTTTGTCATTCCTGGCCTAGACCAAAAGTAGGTCTAGTGGCCTGTTAACCTCTACACTGTACCTTGTCCCTGAAGATCCGATCGTGAGAAGAGGCATGGAAAGACGAACCCAAGAAAGGAATTTCTCCGGGTTTAGAGCAGAGCTGGCCTAGCCACTCACTTGTTGCCCTCCTCTCCTCTGCACTCCCACCTGGTCCTTGCTTAATTATTTAAGAGCAGGTGTATCTTTGTCCAAGCAAGAGGTACTTCCTGGAGTATCTGACTGGACCAGCCACACAGGAAGTCTTAGAAACATTTCAAAAGAAATAAAAGATCCCAAGGAGGAAATCCAAAAGGGTACTTCATGCAGAGTTGATAACTTCCTGCTTTTTCCCACTGAAAGCTCCACCTGTGCCTCCAAAGATGCCTGATCCGTCTTGCACTTCTGGGAGGGGCTGACCAGTCCTGAGTCTGCCGAGTGAATTGTGTCACCAACTTTGAGCTCCTGTGTAATAAAACACAGCATTTCCCATGCATATTACTCAATAATGTACTTTATAGCTGTGGTTTGCATTAATTTTCTGAATTAAGAGAATTTTAAATAGATTGATCAGCCATTTTACAGATAAGACTGAGGCCAGCATGTATTGTATTTACTATCCTCTTTAGCTATGTGGGAACTCCAGGAAAGATTAAGCATTCTTTAAAAGGGAATGCAAAATTATTGACCCATATTCCTTCAAGCCTACATTTGGGATATCTAATGACTTTTTCTAAAGACAGTGAAACAAGCCTATTGTTTGGTAATCTATCAGTAAATTAAAATATAAATGTTATTAAATTTCTTTTCTCAGAGTCCAGTATCTCCTTCTGTCTCGTCCGATTGATTACAGTTCAAGAATGCTGTTTGTGTTTGCAACATCAGCTACAATTGTAAGCTCTAGAGATACAGTCAAAACTTATTTTCATCTCAGTTCAGTAATTTTTTTCCCTGTGTTTTTACTATACTTGATTTCACTAACAGATGGTTAAGATAAGATAATGCTCACTTACTTACTTATGCAAAGCATATCTTAAATGTATAAACAAGGATTATAATGTGCTGTGCTCCATTTAGTGCGGGCTTCTGTAACATCCTGCTTAGCAAACTGAATGGGCTGCCTATCCACAGTCCCCACAGGTTATCTACAGTCAGTTATTAACTCCCTGACCAGTCAGCATTCTTAAAACCAGGGGGCCTAACCAACTGACCGTGAGAAAAGTCTCAGCCTCTGCATGATCTGGCTTCATTCTCTAGGCCTGCCACCCTCCCTGGGGACTGAACTCGAGCTAGACTAAACTTTCAGTTTCTCCTAAAAATAACCCATCCTTTTTGGCCTTTAGGCTTTCATATATTGTTCACATTGCCTGGAATTCTCATCTCCCCTCTTCCCTCCCTCCTTTCCTCCCAGGTGGCTAATAATTACCCTTCCTTTTGGATTCCACTTCACTTCCTCTAAGGCCAGTCTAAGTTGGGTGTTTCTCTGTGCTCTCTCTTACTTAGCCCCTGAGCTTCCTTCTTTTACAGAATCTACTGTATCATCTGTTTATCTGTAGCATCTTTAGCTGCTTCATCACCTCAGTTCACAAATCTTTTGGTCTCAGGAGCCCTTTACACTCTTAAACAATACCTAGGACCCCGAGGAGCGTTTGTTTATGAGGGTTATATCTATCAGTACTCACCATATTACAGATTAAAACTGAGAATTTTTTAAGATTATTTATTCATTATTTAAAAACGACAAATCTATTACATATTAACATAAATAAGATTTTTATGATGACTGTATTTCCAAAATAAAAAAATATGGTGCGAGAATGACATTGTTCTATATTTTTGGAAATCTCTTTAATGTCTAGCTTTTAGGAGAAAGCAGATACTCATATCTGCTTATGCATTCAATCCATTACAATATATGTTTTGGTTGAAGGATATGAAGAAAATCTAGTTTCAAAAAGATATGTAGTTGGAAAAGGAAGGGGTATTTTTTATAGCCTTTTCAGATAATTGTGGACATTCCTTGATACTCCACCAAAACTTGACAAGTGATAATTTCTTTTAACAAGTAGTTGCAATGTAGAATCTGAAACCATATAAATTTTAGTATTCTGTTATACCAAAATCTATAGGTTTATCTTATACTTTGAATAAGTCTTTTACCCGTGCATGATTTTGGAAAATATTGCAGGTCTTCCAATATTGACACACTTCATTATAAAGTATCAAATAATACATTCATTAATATCACCACTGATCTCATCAGAAAAGTTAAGAACTAAGAACTAGTTGAGAACTATCGCTCACAGTGGAGGATACAAGATTTCCAAAGCTATGATTTTCAGCTGAAAGCTCGAATTTTATCATTTCCAATAAATACTGTGCATTGTTTTCCTTGAATTGATAGGCATACTTTATTCATTTTCTTGAAAATGTCTGCCAGATACTCATGTCTGAATTACCTCAGTTTGCCTATCAGTTGTACCTTGAAGTGAAAATGGTATTCCATGAAAACTGACTAGTTCAGCTCACAGCCCAAAAAATGTAACAAGTGCTTTTCCTTGAGAAAACCATCACACTGCAGTATGTAGCAAAGTAGACTACCTATTTTGTCACACAGCATAAAAATGTATATATTTTAATTAATTAGTATTGACATGTATTCAAATGCGAATGCATCTTAATAGTATGTATCTTCAAGAGTTGAGATTTAATAAAATTAATTTTTACTGCTTCATCAAGGACATTGTTAAGTGAAAGCTGTCTTTTGCTTGTTTTATTTTTTTTAATTTTTTTATTTTTTTATTGTTTTGTCTTTTGCTTTTATTGCTGCAAATGTGTGGTGGTGAAAACACAAAGGCATCTGTGGCTCTTGGGTGACACTGCCTTGATTGGTGCTAGGAGTTTTACCCACCCTTGCTTTTTGCACCATCAGTGCCAATATTAACTACATAAAACATCTTATGTTATTACGAGCAAAATAGTTTTGACCTCCTCCCTCTCTAAAGGGTCTTGGGAACCTCCTTCCCAGTGGTCCATGGACCACACCTTTGAGAACCCCTGATCTATACTGTGGGTTCCTTGAGGGCAGAGACTGACTTGAATTTTTTTTTTTAAAAAGTCTCCATTCAGGTTTCTTGTTGCTTGTTGCTTAAGTTGAAATTCATTTACCCAACTATAGCCTGCAGGTGTGCAACTCTGCAAACCTCTTTTGGTTTTACAGACACTAGGAACGCATCAGCTAACTTTTGCCCATAGAACACGAGCTCTTCAATGCCTCCTCTATTTGGCTGACAAGGAAACTATAGAATCTCTTTTCAAAAAACCCATTGCTGAAGTGAAGTAAGTAGAATTTTTAAAATTGTGTTAAGAGAAGGGAAACAGATCATTTTTTGGAACCGTAACTTTTAACCCCCTTAATTCATAAGATACGTAGATACGTGTAGCTTTGAAGATCCTTGACATTTTGACAAAGGGGAAATGGTCCTTTGAGAATATCTTGTTTTATCATTTCTTTGAGATATTTAGAAATTGAATGTTATCTTCATCTTGCTCAGGTTGATGTCTGTTATATTCAATGAATATATTTAGAAACCCAAGGTGGACACTTACAAACAAACTGGCGTAATGTTTCCATATGAGATCTTTTATTTTAAATGTAAGTGAAGCTTATAAGAATGATTCCTATAAATGCCTCTGTTTTCCAGATCTTATTTGAAATGTTTGACTTTTCTGGCGTCATTTGAGACTTTGAATATCCCCATCACATATGAATTGTTTTGCAACAGTCCTAAAGAAGGAATGATTAAGGGTCTGTGGAAAAACCACAGCCATGAATCCATGGTATGTACGCTGCCACCATTCTCAAGTTCCCGAAAGATAAAACCAGAGAGACTCTGTTCTTGTACAGGTCCACTGCTCTGAAATTTTTCTAACTTCCTATCCTGGCAGGTGATCAGGCAACTTGGAAGGTTCTCATTCCTTTTTTCCTTAAACCCAAAGCCTAACATTATCCATTTCAATAAGACGGAGTGTTTTTACAGCCCTTCCCAAGGCGTGCCATGCCCTCCTTTATATAGTTAGGGAGGAAGACTGTCCCTCCTACAGAGGAAGGGGTCTTGCTTCTCTCCCTCCTAGCTGACCATGAGCTAGTTGGCACTCAGAGGGGGAAGGGTCTAGAGGCAACAGGCAAATGGTTCTTGAATAGAAGGAAGAAAAGGGGGAAAGTCTGAGATGCTGATTATGAGTCCATGACAGCAAGGGGAAAAAATCCCTTTTTTTTTACTGTTATTTTTTTTAATTAAGGAGATGGGAACCTTCATTGAAATTAGGCAATAGACACACCTTTATTATAAGCATATTTTGTATTAAGCTGTGCTACCTTTTCCAAAGGTAGTTTGAATTACTGATGTCTTCTTTGGCTTCAGGCGGTAAGATTGGTGACTGAACTTTGTTTAGAATACAAAGTCTATGACCTGCAGCTTTGGAATGGAATCTTGCAAAAGCTTCTTGGCTTCAATATGGTAAGTAAGACTCAGAACCCTAAACTATAGTGTATAATATAGTTTTAATGCAGCATTTTGTATTGTTAGTTGTCACTGAACAGCTATCAATGTGTGTATGCTGAAAACACAGTCTTTCTCACTGGGTTCATGCCAAACCAAAAAGAGCTTGGTGACAGGCCATAGCAAGTGCAAACTCGAGAATGACGTAAATTACACTGTTAAAAATGGGAGGTTCCCTGACTTTTTTTGGTCTTTGTGAATTTGCAAGTGAACTTCTCTGACAGTTCTCATAGAAGATGAATTTTACTGATATTTCTGTTGAAAGTTGAAGAAGCTGATATTTCATGTAGACGTTTGCATTTTGGTGATGTTTATAACTTTGTAATTTTATTTTATATTTTACAGATTCCTTTTCTAAGAAAAGTTTTAACAGCCATTTCTAGTATCCATTCTTTATGGCAGGTACGTAATTTTTTAAAGTACATTTTATTGAACTTAATCTTCATACTTGGTGGCCTAGTGACTGCTAGGCATGCTGGCTCTCATAACCAACTGCTCAGTAAAGAACAAGGCTGATCTGCTCCAGACTGATGTTACATTATCGTGGTGGCCAGAGCCTTATCACTCAGCTCAGATGTTGCCACCTCAAAAACATCTTTCCCTAGTTCTCCAGGCCTCATGAATGCTATCTTTGTTTATGTTCCCAAAACACCTTGTTTCTACTATCCCTATCACATTTGTCACTGCATAATTTATTTTGATTTCATTCTGGGCTGCCCCTTTTGGAATTTGAAGATATTTAAAGTCAGGGACCATGTACAAGTTGTGCACACCCATAATCATTGTAATAAATATGGATTCTATTTGAATATGCAACTTATTCTTAGTTGAATAAATTAAAAAACATAGAAGTGTTCTGAGTAGCACATTTCATAAATACCTCCCCAGAAGTAACCATAGATTAACAATTTTTCATGTATTTTTGCATATATTCATGTGGGTATGTATATCATTTTTGTACATATAAAGGTAATCACATTCTGGAAGAAGTGTTTTTTTCATGTAACAGTGGTAATTTGGAGATTGTTCCGTATCAGCACATAGAGATCTCTTTTCTTAAAATTGAGATATAATTCACATATCAGAAAATTCACCCTTTGAAAGTGTACAGTTCAGTGGTTTTTATTACACTTATAAGGTTGTACAACCATCATCACCACTATTTAATTCCAAAACACTATCATTTCCCCAGAAAGAAACTGTTCTGGTTTGCTAATGCTGCTGGAATGCAAAATACCAGAAATGGATTGGCTTTTATAAAAGGGGGTTTGTTTGGTTACACAGTTACAGTCTTAAGGCCATAAAGTGTCCAAGGTAATGCATCGACAATCGGGTACCTTCACTGAAGGATGGCTGATGGCATCCTGAAAACCTCTGTTAGCTAGGAAGGCACGTGGCTGGCATCTGTTTCAAATTCTGGTTTCAAAATGACTTTCTCCCAGGACGTTCCTCTCTAGGCCACAGTTTTTCAAAATGTGACTCTCAGTTGCTCTTGGGGCGTTTGTCCTCTCTTAGCTTCTCCGGAACAAGAGTCTGCTTTCAACAGCCCTCTTCAAAATGTGTCTCATCTGCAGCTCCTCTCTCATCTCCTGTGCATTCTTCAGAGTGTCCCTCTTGGCTGTAGCAAGCTCTCTCCTTCTGTCTGAGCTTATATAGTGCTCCAGTGAACTAATCAAGGCCCATGCTGAATGGGCAGGGCCACACCTCCATGGAAATTATCTAATCAGAGTTATCACCTACAGTTGGATGGGTCGCATCTCCATGGAAAGACTCAGTCAAAGAATTACAATCTAATCAACAATAATATGTCTGCCCCCACAAGACTGCATCAAAGAACATGGCTTTTTCTGGGGGGCATAATATATACAAACCAGTACAGAAACTCTGTACCCTTTA
This sequence comes from Choloepus didactylus, assembly GCF_015220235.1. Classification (NCBI taxonomy): domain Eukaryota; kingdom Metazoa; phylum Chordata; class Mammalia; order Pilosa; family Megalonychidae; genus Choloepus; species Choloepus didactylus. The sequence continues at coordinate 8,632,019 of NC_051329.1, read as the reverse complement.
GCAGTCACTCTCCATTTTCCTCTCCCTCCAGCTCTGGCAAACACTAATCTACTTCTGCCTCTACATCTATTCTGGATGTTTCATGTTAATAGAATCATACAACATGTGACCTTTTGTGTCTGGCTTCTTTCACTTAGCTCAGCGTTTTCAAGATTCATCCATGTTATAGCATGGATCAGTATTTCCTTTTGATGGCTGAAGAGTATTCCATTGTATAGATAGACCATATTTCCTTTTTCCATTCATTGGGTGTTTCCACTTTTTGGCTCCTGTGAATGATGCTGCTATGAACATTCATGTACAAGTTTTTGGGTGGACATGTTTTCATTTCTCTTGGTTATGTACCTCAGAGTGGAATTGCTAGGTCGTATTTTAATTTAACCTTTTGTGGTATATTACATTATAAATATTATATATAATGTGGAGCATAATGTACCATAACTTATTTAACTACTCCCCCCTTAATGGAAATCTATGTTGTTTCCTTATTCATCTGTCTGAAATTATATCCCCTTCCCAGTCCCCCTTTCCTGCTTCCATAGCACAATGTTGGGCATATACTAGGCTTAGTATAAATTTTGGTTTCTGAGTTGGGTTCTGATACTTTTTGCCAAGTGAACCAATAATGAATCAGCCACGATTTTATAAGATCCTGAAATATTCTGTTTTGAAGAAAATTGTCCTAGAATCTTAATTGTCTCAAACAGAAAGATACCAATTTATGACTTTGGTCTTAGCATCCAGAAAATAAGCTTTCAATATATGGCTTTGGGACCACAAAATAAAGAGTGTTCATAATATCCCAAACACAAATTCTTTCATGCACTTGTTTCCACAGGTTCCTTACTTCAGCAAAGCTTGGCAGCGTGTAATACAGATACCGCTACTTTCAGGTATTTTTGTCTCCTCTGCAGCCTTAACAATATCATTTTATAGTAAACGTTTGTACATACCATTGTCATTTTTTTATCTTCAGCCTCTTGTCCTTTGAGTCCCAGTCAGTTATCAGATTGCTGTGAGAGTCTCACCGCAGTCCTAGAGTAAGTAAAATACTTGTTTTTCTACCAAACAATAAAATGTGTCGCTTAATAAATCTTTTCTATTAAACATCGCTTATGGGTAATTCCTTTTTGTTGGAAAGTTAAACGTACCTCTTGTTTTTATAATAAAATATTATTTTTACAATGTCTATTTTCCATGTGCAGTGCAACTATTAAACTGATTTTCAATAAGTGCTCTCTAAAATTAGTATCTAATTTTAATGTAAGTATAGAGTACCTTTTGGGACTACCTTAAGTCATACAACAGTCTCCTGGATTATGATTTGAGTCTTCTGAGAATTTATCTTTAGGCATGTATAGGTTTTCAGGCAGAATCATGGTAGCAAGTAGTCATCTATGTTCCTTTAAATAGACTCTTATTCCACTAAAAATGACATGAAAGACTCGAGTTACTTGCTACTAAACATATATTATGCATAGAGTTTTAAACTTTAGTGTTTACAATTATTGAAAGCTGTGGACAGCTCTGAAGACCAGTACAGTCTAGTGATCCTGACAAGTTATTAACGCATTATGTGCTCTCTTGGAGATGTCCTGTTTCAGACGATCTCGATATGATTGGAGTTGCCAGGCAGTATGTCCAGTTAGAGCTTCCAGCTTTCGCATTAGCCTGTCTGATGCTCATGCCCCACTCAGAAAAGAGACACCAGCAAATTAAGGTATCTTGCAAATCATTCCTCCTAAGATATCTTGCAAATCTTCCTTCTTGGGCTGCCAAAGAAATTGAACGTCTCACCTTGCAGATCCCTAGCAAAAGTCTGCATTTTCCTTTCACCAAGCCTGCAGAGCTTCAATATGGGTGGGGTGGAAGGTTTGTGTAAGGGTGAATGAGAAATGAGACTGAAAAGAAGATTAAGGTCAGATTGAGGGATGCTTTATCAGTGCTTATCCCACTGATAAAGTCGTGTTCTTTATCAGGGGAAAGCAGCTGCCTTTCTTTGAAGAGTAGAGTGAAATGATCAAGGTGGTATTTTAGAAGGAACAACCCATGGTGGGGAGTGGAGGGAGAGGTAGCAAGAAGGGAAATCCATAAATTAGAAGGGAGCTATTGCATTTGAATAGGATTTTATATCACTTTATGGGATAAGTACCCAAAGTAGGGTGGCTCCCTAGGAAGGCAACTTTGAATCAGGACTGGATGTGGGAGGGAAGAGTCAGATTTTATGAGTGGGTTCCTAACAAAAGGAGCCAGGAGCATTTTGAGGACAGAACTTTTAAAAATGGCAATCCCTCATTTCCTTTACAATATAGAACAAACAGAACAAAGCCTTTTGAAATATTTTGCAGTTATTTCCTCACAGGGAGACAAGTCTGAATGTAGATAGATATCTATGTAATTGAACACATTTTTTGTCTTTTGCTCTACTTCCATTTTTTCCAAAGCCATTTGTGTTCATCTTTGACTTTTTTTTTTTTTTTTTTACTTATGCACAAACTCATTCGTTGTACATTTCAAAGATGTTTCAGCATTTAAATAGTTTCCTTTTGGCTCTTAGAACAACAAAACGCCTGTTAAACAGGTTTTGCTGTTGGAATAAGTACTTGTAAAATGCTTTTTTCCTTATTTGGTGATTTTTGTTGTTGTTCATAGAGGTGTTTTTTCCTATATTAGAAATTCTTTGAGCTACTTTAAATTTAAAAAAATGAAAATCTTCCTGACAAGTCAGAAATTAGTAATAATGCTTTCCTATTAATCACACTTTGATTTTTCTGTAGAATTTTCTGGACTCATGCAATCCTCAGGTCATTTTACAGCAATTAGAAGAGCATATGAATACTGGCCAGTTAGCAGGATTTTCACATCAAGTAAGAAGCTGTTTCATCTCCTTTTTGCTATGAAAAATTTGATATTGAAAGGCAATAGTTTCCCTCAAAGCAAGATTAAGCTGGTTTATATTCCTTGTTGAAAATTAGTATCTCTAGCTGTTTATTAATATATAAGCTTATTTTGCTTTTTTTTAAACCTCAGTAAATGTTTAAACACTATCTTGCTTATGACTGTACCCTCACGGCGTAGCATCATGTCTGACCCTAAAAGACATCGGTCAGTGTGCACTGAACAGATGGACAGAGGCAGGCAAGCCCTAATCAAGGAAATTCTCTAGCCACACTGCAAGAAATCATCTGGATTATCTGTAAATCACCTGCTAATCAACTCTTAGAGGAATCAAAAACATAACTGCAGACTACCTAGAAAACGAATGGTTGCCCTACATATCAGAATTTAAAGAGTACCTTTAAAATTGTGCTCAGTGAAAAATTTGTAGACTTTTCTGCCTCATAATAATTCCCAAAGTGCTTAGCAACAATTGATTTTTTATTTATTTACTATCTATTGAAATGGGCCCTCCTTCCCCTCTGTCCACCCCATCAAAAAGTAGGCTTTGTCACAATGCAATGATAATTTAGCTTCTGAGGTCAGAAATATTTTCAGTATTGAATAAAGACTTGGAATTTAACACATTTTAAGTGTGATTATACCTGTCATTCCATAGATTAGAAGTTTGATTCTGAATAATATCATAAATAAGAAGGAGTTTGGGATTTTGACAAAGACAAAATACTTTCAAGCATTGAAATTGCACATGATGAATGCCAACAATATCTCTGAACTAGTAAACTATTTAGCAAATGAATTAAGGTAAGTCAATTAAAAAAAAAAAAACTTACTATAGAATTTCCTTAAAATTTATATTTTTTGGGGGAAAAATATAAAATAATTGTATGGCTATTTGGTTGTAACTAAAGGTTCCAGATATTAAGCTACAGCATTACTGCACATACCCAGAAGTTAGTTGTCTTGTAACCCGATCCCTTGGAACATGAGTTTGGAATCAAGCAATTACGCAAGCTGCTTGATCCCTCACAATGGGTATCTCGCAGTCCTGTTCTAAAACCATAAATTATAATTTTATTCCTTAGATCCTTGCTCAGAGAATTGATGGCTTTGTGTAACATATAATTTTTGCTAAACTATTTGCTGTCAAATTTTCTAGCACCCACAAGTTTAGCACGCGCGAGTTGCCCATTCCTTACTACATGCTGTGGATTTCTTTCTGCTTGTTTATCTTATGTGATCCAACCGTAATTATATATGTCATTTATGATTGAGGTAGAATTGGTAAATAATAAGCTGCACATATTTAAAGTGTACAAGTTGGTAAGTTTTGACACATGTATACCTGTGAAGACATCTACCAGAATCAAGATAGCGAACAAATCTATCACCTCCAAAAGTTCCCTCATGTCCCTCTTTTTCTTTTTGATTCCACAGCTTAGATGAAGCCTCTGTCTTTATAACTGAATATTCCAAGCATTGTGGAAAACCCGTGCCCTCTGACGCTGCTCCCGGTGAAATTCTAAAGGTAAAGCTGGCTGATACTTACGGAGGTTTTTAACTGGACGCCGTTATATTTCTAGGGTCTTGGAATTGCCCAACCTTTTCTGGTGTTCTGGAGATAAATGCATTTTTATGTGTGAGTGTGTACGTTTTTAAATTAGAGAGTCCTAGACCAGAAAGCAAAGACCATGGTTCTAATCTCAGCTCTAGCACTTAGCAGAAGTGTGACCTCGGTCAAGCCGCTTAACCTGTGTGGGCTCCACGGGGTTTCTCAGGCTTCCCAATGTGATTTCTCACTACAGTGTTGTGTTTAATATTAAAGTAAGTGAAAAACTAAATTTTAAAAGGCATTGATTAATGTCATGCTTGGGTATTAATTACTTTTATTTTCTCCTTTTTTAATTATCTAAAACATATAGAAAAAAAGGGAAATATAGAACAGCAAAAAAGAAATCAAACTAATTTCTTGAAATTGCACTACCCAGTTTTGGTTTTCATCCTTCCAAAATTTTTCTATATAAAATAAGCATATATATTACTTCTCCCCTATTTTGTTCTTAAATATAAAGTAAACTTTTTATTTTGATCATGTTTTGGTAGTTTTAGTAAACCTAAGTATTCATTAAAATAGTCTACCTTTCTTAACTTTTATTAATAACTTCCAATGTTAACTTCCAGTCTGCTGTCCTCAGTGGCATAAGATTACTTTTTTCAAAAAGGGAGAATATTGATTCAGGAGATAAATTGATGACCCTTATAATGTGTTTTTCCCTCTAATTATACCTGTCTAAAATGCCAAATAATTTTATATCTAGGTTTTTATCAGTAGAGTTAAATCTTAAGTTCTATAATTTGTCTACTCATTTTCTATTTTAACAAGTAAGTGACACTCATAAAAAACTCTTCTGTGGTGTTTTTTCCCATTTAGGTGTTTCTTAGTGGATTATAATAAATCATCAAACCTTTTTTCAAGAAGAACTAGAGGAATTTGGAGTCTGCTGTTAACTGACCATGTTGATTACAGTTTAAGAAGTGTACAATCTGTGTATTACAGTTATTTGTCAAACATTATCCTACAACTAATAACTAAGATGCTTAATATTAGCATAATTTTGTCCCGTAATGAATGACTCACATTCTAAATTAATAAATCTCTTCCTTGCCACAGTTACTTGTATAATTTATAGAGACTATCAATTATTTGCACCATATATGAAGAAAACAAGATGCAAGAACATTTCACTCTTCCCCCATATCCTAAAGCAACAACCTATATCCTATTTCTTCCATACATGTAAATAAGAATAGCAATCTTTTTAAAGTTATCCTAAACAAGTGTATATATAATTTCTGCTGCAGAGTGTTACCAGTCAGTGGCCAGTCAGGCAAATAGAAACTACTTTAGATATTTCAAGCAGAGAGGGATTTAGTGCCAGGACTTGAATATAAAGGTGTTAATAGGACTGAAAGAGTAAAAGGGAGACAGAGGGGGTGCTGGAGCAGCAAAAGGAGGTTAGTAGCCAAAGATCAGGAAGCTGCTGCTGTCCCTCAGTGGAGCCACGAGACCACATTTGCAGCTGGGCCGTTGCAGATGCGACCACCGGACCTCCACAGTGCTGCCCAGAGTGGCCCTCAGTCACTCTCAGCTTCTGCGGCCACTGCCAAGCCCACCACCAAGAGGAAAAATAGCTTTTCACACTCCCCACCCTTCTAATTCTTGCACCAGTGCCAACAAATGAGGAGCCTGCCAGGGCACCGCATGGGAGGGAGCCCAGGCAGTGAGGCCTGCAGTCTCCAGCCCCAGCAGCAGAGGGCGGCAGGGCAGGGCGAGCGTGCTGCTGGAAGCCAGCAGGTGCCACCCGTTCACAGAGTTTACATCACACCATTCTTCTGTTGAGAGTCTTTGACACTTATGAAAAACTTGAGCAAACCAAATTTGATGTTACTAAAATTATTTCACCTTTGTTTTGCCTGTTGGGAAAAATATTTCTATACAGGAGTCTCAGTGTAACATCATGAGAAAAAGACCTGGATTTTGGAGTAAACCAACTCTGAATCTGAATTCTGGCTCTGTCACTTGGACAAGTTATTTAACCTCTCTAGGCCTTAATTCCCTTATGTGTAAAATGAGGACAGTAAAGGCACCTACCTCCTAGTGATGTGTGAGGTCTGAATGATGATTCATATAAGATGTTGAGCATGTACCTGTAAGTGCCTGAAATGTTAGCTGTTATTAGTATATAGATTTCTAATTGCAATTAATGCACAAATTATTTTGTGCTTTGCAAATTTTTATCTTAAATGTTTCTCATTTTAAATGCAAATAGCTTAATCTACACTAGTATTCAGTTTAATAGAATATGGTCAAAACTTTAAACAGTCCCCTATAATTGTTTATTTGCTTAGGTCTTAGAACAACATCTTGTAAAGTTCATAAGTAAATAGAATAGCCAGGATAAGTCCAGAGAACAAGAGCATGAGGGAGGATTAACCTGGCCAGAAGGTAAAACATTTAATAAAATCTCAAAAATTAAAACAATACCAAGAAATGGATTGGCTTATATAAGACAAAACAAAACAAAAAAAGTGCTCGCTTTGGCAGCACATATACTAAAATTGGAACAATACAGAGAAGATTAGCATGACCCCTGCTCAAGGATGACATGCAAATTCGTGAAGCATTCCGTATTTTTTTAAAGTATTTATGTGTTTAAAAAAAATAATGATAATTAAAACAACATGGTACCAAAAAGCTAACAGATCAATGTAATGTAATAAGAAAGTCTAGAAATAATTTTAAAACAAATGGCATTTACTGTATGGAAAAGTGTCATTTAAAGTCATTCACAAAAATTCCGGATGGATCAAAAACTACAATATAAGTACTGTAGTAGAAAAAGCTAGTAAAAGCATGGGGAAAGTTTTTTGTAATTTTGATGATACTGGAGGTCTTCCAAAGTTTGACATAAAACCTAACAGCTATAAAAATTTGATAAACTTGACTACATAAAAATTTAAATTTTCTGTGTTTGGCAAAACTCACCATAGGCAAATAAGGTAACTGACAAATGCAAAATAATTACACAACACATTTCACAGGCAAGGCTAATTTCCCAAATATGTAATGATTTCCTAAAATCAGTAAGAAAAGAAAAAATAAAAACAAAATGTGAATAAATGGATCATAGAAAAATAAATACAGATGACTTTTTGTTATTAATGTTTTTTAATTAATAGAATAACAGTTATACAAATAGCTTTTAAATATGTGAAAAGAAATAATTCCTCACTAATAGAAGAAAAATGCTAATTAAAACCACACTGAGATTCAATTTTTAACCTGGCAGAATGGCAGAAATTAAAGTTTTATACTGCTGTGTGGGCAGAGTTATACGGAAAATTATTTCCATATTACTGTGGGGATTTAAATTTGTACACCTTCTGTGCAGGGCAATTTGTCAGTATCTTCAAATACACCTACCCTTTGACACAGCAGTTCATTTCCAGGTATACAATCACACTTGTAAAAGGTATTCACTATACCATTACTGTAAGAGCAAGAGATGGAAACTAACCTACGTGCTCATCAAGAAAACAGTTCAGTAACCACATACAACCCTAACAAAGAATGAGAAAGCACTTGAGTACTGCTTGGAACAGACTCCAAAATGGGCATCCTTTTTTCTCACTCAAACATGTTGGAGAGCAACCTTTTGGATAGTGGAAGCCTCTGATAATATTATTTTAAGTGGAAAAAAAGCATGTTCCTTCTCCATCCAGAAACCCCAACTGCTCTTCCAGATATCTTTAAAACATAAATGTGAAACATGTAACATTCCACCAAGAATTATTGCTATAATATAACGTGATTTTTTTAATGCCCATAAATTCAATAGTGGATGAGTTTGTAGAGTAGACAACAAAATTAAACTGTCAATACAAATTAGATTTTCCTTTACTCCAATAATTGTATACTATTTTGTAGCATTGTAAAGATGCATAAAGTGCTAATAACACTTAGCAAAACAAGGCAATTTTTAAGTCACAGCCTAACTTCTGCCATACTCTGTTAGGTCAAACAGTCAAGCCTGTGACGATTTGGAGCCTTTAGGGACCCCAGAAAAGAATGTTCTTAAAGTTAATCCATTCCTGTGGGTATGGACCTGTTGTGAGTAGGATCTTATTAAGATGTGACCCACCTTACTCAGGGTGTGTCTTAATCATCTTACTGGGGAACTTTTTAAGAATGAAATTCACATCAAAAGAGTAAAAGCCATGGAAGCCAAAAGCTGGAAGTGACAAAATCCAGAAGAGAAGGAAGAGGCTGGTGGATGCCACCATGTGCCTTGCAAAGTGATGGGATCCAGGATTGCTGGCAGCTGGCCTTCAGGCAGAGAGCATTGCCTTGATGGTGCCTTGATTTGGACATTTTCACGGCCTCAGAATGGTAAGCTAGTTATCTAATAAATTCCCATTCTAAAAGCCAACCCATTTCATGGTATCTGCATGTTGGCAGGCTTAGCAAATTAAAACACCTACGCTTAATCAAGAGGAGAGGGACATAGACCCCACCATCCAATGGGAGAAATGTCTAAGAATGTGTGGCCATTTTTAAAAACCACTACATTAAGTAAAAAAGTAAGAGATGGAGTGGTGCGTATATATGCATCTATTTGTAGGTCTTTCAGTCTTCAAATTTGAGATGTTTGTAACAGCGTCCTACCCTCAAGTACCTCGGTTACAGCTTTAAAAAATGTAGTGTTTATCCTGCTGATTACACAGAGAAGTTTTTCTCTTTTTTTAAAATTGTGGTAGCATTTATAACACCGAATTTCCCATTTCAGCCATTTCCAGGGGTGCAATTCAGTGCTGGTAATTACAACCACAGTGTTGTGCTATGATCACCACCTCATCACCCCAAACAGAAACCCCACAACCACCAAACAATAACTCCCCATTCCTCCCTCCCCCAAACCTGTAACCTGTAATCTGCTTTCTCTCTTTATGAATTTGCTTATTCTAAACATTTCATATAAGTGCAATCATACAATGTTTGTTCTTTTGTGTCTGGCTTATTTCTCTAAACGTAATGATTTCAAGATTCATCCATGTATCAGAGCCTCATTCCTTTTTACAGCTGAATAATATTCCATTGCATGGATATACCACATTTTGTTAAACCATTCATCTGTTGATGGACATGGGTTGTTTCCACCTTTTGGCTATTGTGAAGAATGCTACTATTAACATTTGTGTACATATCTGTTGAGGTCCCTGTTTTCTGTTCTTTTGGGCATATACTTAGAAGTGGGTTTGCAGTCATATGGTAATTCTATGTTTAACTTTCTGAGAAACAGCCAGATTATTTTTCACAATGGCTGCATCACTTCACATTCCCACCAGCAGTGCATGAAGGTTCCAATTTTTCCAGATCCTTGCCAACACTTGTTACTTTCTATTTTTTTAATAGAACCCATCCTAGTGTGTGTGAAATAGTATCACATTGTGGTTTTGATTTTCATTTCCCCAACGGCCAGTGATGTTGAGCATCTTTTCATATGTTTATTGGCCATTTGTATACCCTCTTTGGAGAAAATGTCTATCAAGTTCCTTGCCCATTTTTAAAATTGGGCTGTTTGTCTCTTCTGTTATTGACAGCAGATAACATTTTGTTATTTCTGTCATCACTTTTCCATGCTTTTATAAAATTGTGATCCTACTGAATCATTTTTCATGGTTTTATGAAGTTATGATCCTACTGCATATGCAATTTCATACTTAATACCATTTTCTCTATTATAAACTTTAAAAATATTATTTTTAATGGTTGTGTTTTGTTTGATACAGTAAAAAGACCACAGGCTTTAGACACAGGCAAGTGTGGGTTCCAGTCCTGCCTCCACTTCAAGGTTTATGAACTGGGCTAACCTGCTTAGTCTCTCAGCCTCTTATCTGCAGAGTGGAGGTGATATACACTCCCTTCTATGGTTTCTGTGAGAGTAAAGGAGGTGATATATGAAGGCCATTGCTCAGTGTGTAGCAGATCATCAAAACTCTTAGACCATCCACTTTGTTGTTTCTCTTTATTTCTGGACATTTAAACATCAGCTTATTTTTCACAAAGCTTCTTTGATATTTGGGATCATTTCCTTTGTATGGATTCCCAGGGAAGGATTTACCAGGTCAAAGAATCTTTCACAGGCTTTACCTGCAAATTGCCAAACCGCATGCATTTCAAGAAGCCTTCACAAATGTCCACTCCTACCAGCAACCAATGAACGTCCATGTTACTCTAGCCTCCCCAGCACTGAGAATTGCACTTTTAAAAAGCCTTTTGCTAATTTGATAGGTGAAAATGGTATCTCACCATCTGAATTTGTATTTCTTTGATACATGAGTGATTGAACCTTAAGAAAACCAATGATAAGGCTGAAATCTCAAGTGGAGTCTAATTGTGTTCGTGGGCATTAAAGTGCAAGGAATGGAAGGGGTCAAGTGGTGGCACTAGAACTAAACAAATGGAAGTGAAACTCTGCTGGCTGGCTGAAACTAAGCTGAAAAGTTCCTCTTATCGGTGATCTCATTGTTCAGAATTAAGTTCTGATAGGTAAAGGGTTAGTTTTCAGTAGGACAGGGGTAACCTTTTTGGAACATAAATGTATTTGAACTTATTTTAAAAATCAGTTCAAAATTCAATTAGCCAGGCTCCTTCTTGTTATATTTATTATATTTTTATTACCTATGGTTATTATTACACCACTTTTGTGTCCTCACATTCTCCATACTGTTGCTGAAGCATATTCTTTTCTCTTTTTTTTCCCAATTTTTTTGTCATGGTAAGATACATAACATAAAATTTGCCATCTTAACCATTTTGAAGTTCTTAGACGTAAGCCAGATCTTGCCATTCCCTTGTTTCAAGCTCTTCACCGACTCCCCGTTTCACTTAGAATAAAACCCACATTCCAAACTGTGACATACCAACAACTTTGTACAAATTGGAAACAGGGCTTCCCTCCAGGAGGATGAATTATAAAAAGACTCTCCTCTCATTAGATCAATTACAAAAAGGCAGCTCCAGTGGATGGTCAAATGTTTAAACAGCACCGGCTTTAAAAGCTGGATTTCAATCCTTCCATGCTACCTGCCCATCACGCTGTGGCTCCCGAGGGTCCATGAGATCTAACACCCGCCTTCTCTCCCTGCCCCTCTCAGACCAGCTCCTGTCTAGCCTTCCCTGACCAACCCAACTCAAGCTGCCTCCTGCCTCTGCCACCTTCTATCGCAATACCATATTTCACTTCCTTCCCAGTACTCTCCAAAGTGATCTTTGTTGACCTGTGTGTTGACTCTCACCTGTGTATTGTCTGTGTCACCTGTGTGTTGACTCGCACCTGTGTATTGTCTGTCTCACCTGTGTGTTGACTGTCTTGCCTGTGTGTTGACTGTCTCACCTGTGTGTTGACTGTCCTGCCTGTGTATTGCCTATCTCACCTGTGTATTGTCTGTGTCACCTGTGTATTGTCTTTCTCATCTGTGTATTGATTGTCTCACCTGTATATTGACTGGCTCACCAGAACTTGAGTTTCATGAGGACAGAGGCCTTGTCTATTTTTTTCATCATTTTCTCCCCGGATCTGAGAACAGTGCCTGGTATTCAGTAGGCTCTTAATAAATATTTATGAAATAAATGAATTTTAACAATCCATTTGCAGGGTAAAATACCTTCCTTGAATGGTTCATGATGAAATGTACAAATTACACACCCATTACTCATGGGAAAAGAACAGGATGTTAGCAATAACTAAATAAGTAAGGGCACTATATTTAATTTCCATGACTCATGCACATTCATTATTTCTTGCTTTGAATGATGCAGCTAATTTTCATTCTCCAAGTACTGAGAGCAGACAATTTAATTAGTTGGGTGCTCGCAATCCACTTCCTAGGAAGAGGAAACCGAGACTGACGAGACAGAAGATACCCAGTTGTCTTTCTACTGTTTATTCTGGGGCCCAGAGGTTTGGGATCCGTTTGCTGTACCTATGTAAACACACTGGGTGCCTCCCTTGGGAAGTCTTTGACAATTCTCTTTCAGTAAGTAAGAGTGATCGCATTTATCCAGATGGGGGTAACCCTAGATTCCTTTTTGTTGAATGCTGCCAACCTAGAAAGAATAAACCAATAGCTTCCCAACTTTTTTATTGCAGACCCCTCAGAAAGACATTTGGGACACATCCTCCCAATATACATATATTCCTTTAGTAGTATTTTTCAAAGGAAGAAACAAAAAATAGAAATTCTCATATTTTCTTCCTGTACCCCATGGATTGTCCTGTGCACTACCCTTTGGAAACCACTGGAATAGACAACTTTACCTTTCAGTAAGTACTCTTTTCATATTGAGGCATAATATGTATATAGCTATATAATGATCCATATCAAAATACAGAACATTCTAGCACCCCAGAAGTCTACCTTGGGCTTCCCCCCAGTGCATCCCACCCCCAAAGATAAACACTGTTCTGACCTCTATGAGCACAGATTAGTTTTGCTTGGTTTTTTGCTTTATGTAAACAAACTCATACAGCATGTAATCTTTAGAGTCTGAATTTGTTTACCCAACATGGTAAGACTCATCCATGTTCTTTTAGAGCAGTAGCAGTAGTTCATTCTTTTCCATTGCTATGAAAACTCTGTTGTAATTCTTCTGGATATTTAGATTGTTACCAGTTTTTACAATTATGAATAAATCTATGAACATTCTTGCACATGTCTTCTGGTTGACACAACCACTCAGTTCTGTTGGGTGTATATCCAGGAGTGGATTTAACTTTAATAGATTCTGCCAAGCAATCTTCCAGAGTGTTTGTACCAATTTACTCTCCCACCAGCTATATGTGAGAGATTCAACTGCTCCACATACATTATAACACTGGGATTCAAAATTCCTTTTTTTTTTTTTTCCGGTGGCTAAACGTTCATGAAAATTTATTTTTTGTAATTATTTAGTACAAAAGTAACCCATACATATGGCAATAATTCAAACACAAAGAAAGGAATATGACAAAATGTCAAACCCTCCTCCTTCATCTAGCAGTCCTTTTAATTTTAGTCATTCTGTTGGTAGACCTTAACAGTACTCTTGATGAAGGGAAAATGCACAGGCATTCATCTTATCCTCCATTCTTGCTTCTCTTCCTTCTCTTTCCCCACTTGAGATTTTTGGATGAGTTAAACCTACGATGGGTCTGTATATCTTAGTAGTCCAGAGACTGTTGCATCTTGTGATTTAAATGGAAATGCACTGCAAGATTCTAAGTCTTCACTAACAGAAGTATAAATTGTACCGTGAACTTTGCAAAAGACTGGAGAAATACAAAGTTTTGTTTGTTTTTTTCCTTCTGAAACTCTTTAGATACTCAAAGGCAACCAGAAAACAAGGGATGGTTCCTCAAGAAAAATCAAGGCAGAATATTCAAGGGAATGTGTTTCTAGAGGAATTTTTCTCTTTTTGAACTCTCCTACCAGTGTCCATAGAACCTGGGAATGGGACCTCTAAACCGACTTTCCCTGAGTAACTACTTGTTCTAGTTTGCTAATGCTGCTAGAATGCAAAACACCAGAGATGGACTGGCCTTTATAAAAGGAGGTTTATTTGGTTACACAGTTACAGTCTTAAGGCCATAAAGTGTCCAAGGTAACAACACATCAGCAATTGGGTACCTTCACTGGAGGATGGCCAATGATGTCCGGAAAACTTCTGTTAGCTGGGAAGGCACGTGGCTGGCATCTGCTCCAAAGTTCTGGTTTCAAAATGGCTTTCTCCCAGGACGTTCCTCTCTACGCTGCAGTTCCTAAAAAATGTCACTCTTAGTTGCACTTGGGATATTTGTCCTTCTCAGCTTCTCTGGAGCAAGAGTCTGCCTTCAGTGGCCGTTTTCAAACTGTCTCTCATCTGCAGCTCCTGTGCTTTCTTCAGTGTCCCTCTTGGCTGTGACACTTCAAAATGTGTCTCCTGTTCAAAATGTGACTCACAGCTGCACTGCACTGAGTTGCCTCTACTCATCAGCTTATTTATATGGTTCCACTGATCAAGGCCCACCCTAAATGGGTGGGGCCACGCCTCCATGCAAATTATCTCATCAGAGTTATCACCTACAGTTGGGTGGGGCACATCTCCAAAGAAACACTCAAAGAAATCTAATCAAAACTGATAACATCTGCCCACACAAGATTGCATCAAAGATAATGGCGTTTGGGGGACATAATACATTCAAACTGGCACAGTACTCCTATAGCTTTTTTTTTTTTTTTTTTTTTTTTGACAACTTTGAGATAGAGTTCACATACCATAAAATTCAAAGCATACAATTCAGTGGTTTTTAGTATATTCACAGATATGTTCGGTCATCACTACAATCAATTTTACCACATTTTCATCACCTCAAACAGAAACCCTGTTCCGTTTAGCCATCCACGCATCCACCTCCCACCCCTGCCCCTCCAAGCAACCACTAATCTGCTCTCTAACTCTATAAATTTGCCTGTTCTGGACTTTTCATATAAATGGAATCATATAATATGTGGTACTTTGTGTCTGGTTTCTTTCACTTAGCATAATGTTTTCCAGTTTCATCCATGTTGTAGCATGTATCAGTATTTCATTTCTTTTTTTGGCTGAATAATATTCCATTGTGTGGATAGACCACGTTTTGTTCATCCCTTCGCTTGTTGCTGGACACTTGGGTTGTTTCCACTTTTTGGCTATTGTGAGTGTTGTTTCCACTTTTTGGCTATTGTGAATAATGCTGCTGTGAACATTGATGTACAAATATCTGCTTGAGTCCCTATTTTCAATTCTTTTGGAGTATATACTTAGAAGTGGAATTACTGGATCATATGGTCATTCCATATTTGAGGAACTGCCAAACCGTTTTTCACAGTGGCTGCACCAATTTAAATTCCCACCAGCAGTGTACGAGGCTTCCAATTTTTCCACATCCTCACCAATACTTATTTCCCTTTTTTTTTTTTTTAATTATAGCCATCCTAGTGGGTCTGAAATAGTGTCTCATTGTGGTTTTGATTTGCATTTCCCTAGTGGCTAATGATGTTGAACATCTTTTCATGAGCATATCTCATTCACTTTTGAAATCTGTGGATTCCTTAGCTTTTCTATAGATTCTATGGGATAATTAAAATGAACTTCAGATTGAATTAACATGGCCACAATCACAGGAATCAGAACAGGGGGCTAGATTCTGGTTTAAACCCCCCCCCAAAAAATGAAAATCTGTAATCAGTAAGGAGGGTAGCATTAAAGAAACACACACTATTTACTAATTACAGTCAGGGATGAAAATAAGTAAATACTTAGCCACAAGAATCTAAAGAAGGTTGTGATCACTTTTCAAAAAACTATAGTTTCCAATATATACTGAGAATGTTCTGTTTCTTGGTCTGGATGCCTAATACATGGGTGTGTTCAGTTTGTGAAAATCCATTATGATTTCTGTACTTTTCTGAATGTTAGTTTCCTTGGGTAAAATTTATATTATTTTATTGTTTCTAATAAATAGATACAGAACTCTCCTTTAAAGGAGTGTATGTTTTACCCAAAGGCAGAAGAAGGAGGTTAGTAGTGGGGTGAATAGGATCCTGCCAAAATTCATGTCCACCCAGAACCTCAGAATGTGACTTTATTTGGAAATAGGGTCTTTGCAGATGGAATTGGTTAAGATGAGATCATCCTATATTGGGGTGGACCTTAAATCCAATGAGAATGTCCTTATAAGAGACAGAAAAGGACACAGAGGCACACAGAAGAGAAGGCAGTGTGAAAAGGGAAACAACAGGGAGAGGACGGACATGTGAAGAAACGGAGGCAGAGATGACAGTGATGCACCCACAAGCCAGGAAGGCCGGAGGCCTGGAAGAGCTCTCCCCCAGGGCCTGCGGAGGGAGCGGAGGGAGCACGGCCCTGCCGGCACCTTCATTTTGGACCTCTGACCTTCAGAACCATGAGAGAATACATTGCTGTTCTTTTAAGTCACCAAATTTGTGGTAGTTTGTTATGGCAGCCCTAGGAAAAGATACAGAGGTATTGGGGGCAAACCTAGGGAAACTGAGTCTTCTCCAGCTGACGTTACAGAGATCTAGCAAAAGAGGCAGATGGAAAGTGCTGGGTTAGCATAACCTGGTCCCTGGCTTTTACCCTTCTGTTTTGCTTTTCATTTCACTTTTCAGAGCTGGTCTGTTTCACTTATCCCAATTGTTCCTCTTCCTCACCACCGCTTATATTTCCTTTTTGACCCTTGCAACCAGCTTCTCTCTTCTCCCTCCGGAAACCCAAGAGTAAAAATGAAAATCTAGAAACATCCCACCAGAAATCTAGGCTGAACCAAAAGAATGTAACTCCCTGATAAATGAGCTGGAGAACAAAAAAAAACAAAAGAATAAATAAAACCAAAAGTTGGTTCTTTGAGAAGATCAACAAGATTGACAGACCCTTAACTAGACTGACAAAGTGAAAAAGAGAGAAGACCCAAATAAACAGAATCAGATATAAGAAGGGGATAATTACTACAGATCCCGAAGAAATTGAAAAAAAAAATCGTAAGAGGATACTATGAACAGCTGTATGCCGACAAGCTAGACAATTTAGAGGAAATGGACAATTTCCTGGAAACACATGGATTGTTGTATATTGTGGCTGGTTAAGATTTGCTTTGAAGAAAGAGAAAGAGAGAGCAAAGCCCCAGCATGGACATTTTGATAATGAAAGTTTTCCTAGATATTCTGACTCTGATGAAAACATTGCCACAGGGCACATGACATTATAAAGTGGGAAGAAGAGGAAGAAATTGTGTAAGTAACTTCTTTTTTTGAGGCAGGAAATATAGTATGTGTTATGAGTAATATGTCCTCTTAAGACTTATAAAAAGCCAAGTCTATATAAAGAACACTGGAAAAATGAGTTGACAGCAATGTTATTTTTGGGGTAAACCAGTTTCCTCTTGGTTCAGCCTGTCAGCTCTTAAGCACAAGGAATATCTGATGTATTATTAGTATATTCATATAAATATGCATATTTGTATACATGAGACATTCTCCTAAGTAATGAACTTGGATCCTAAATAAATAGCATGTTATAAAGAATGTGTGGGAGTTAGCCCAGCAAAGCAGGGTTGGGAGCAAAGTCCTAAAATAGCAGCTTATGTGCAGGGAATTGGAAGAAATTTGGTACCCAGATACTGGAACCAAGAAGTTAGGATTTAAGGGATGATTATGATTACTGAATTGTTTTACAAATTTTCCTTTTTTAACCTTTTTAACTTTCTGGTATTTTAGAGTAGACAGAGGGAAATACCTGAAATCTCTGAACTGTAATCCAGCTGCCTTGATCTCTGATAATGACTGTATGTATGTATGTGTATATATATATACACAAAAAACATTTTATAAATATATATATGTGTTGTGTTTTTTTGCTTGTTTGTTTTTACATAAACAACAGGAATTTATTATCTCCCTGTTCTGGAGTCTTGCTTTCTCTAGGAGTCTGTAGTGTTTCTGGAATCCCCCATCACGTGGCCATCTCTCTCTCCTTGTGTCTACTCCTCTGATTTCTGCTGAATTCTGGCTTCTTCATATGAATTTCCTTTTTTTAAATTCATTCTTTCAATTGTGAACTTTAACATATATACACAATAGTGGTAACTTTCAAAGTATGATCCAGCCAGCATCCAGAGAGAAAATTTCAAAGAATGTCATGGGTTACAGCTCCACAGTTTCATTTATTTCCATTATTGTAAAACATAACATATATACAGAAAGGTGTTAACTTTCAAAGTACAGCTCAACAAACAGTTATATAGGTAATTTCAAAAAATGTTATGGGTTACACTTCCAGAGTTTCACTTCTCTGAACTGTAATCCAGCTGCCTTGATCTCTGATAATGATTGTATAATCTTTTATCTTGTGCTCTTGTGAGTGTAAAAACCTTGTGATTGACCTTCACTTGTACCCATTTTATCTGGTTTTTCGACTTTAGAGTCTTATGGTCACTAAAGACAGCCCCTAAAGTCTATTAATGTAGGGCCTTGAACTAACCTACCCCATTTCCAAAGTATTCTTGATAACTGAAGCTGGATCTCACCAAAATGGGCCCGCCTGACGTGCAGAAGCTTAGACTTTAACCTACAAGTCACCTATACCTCATTATAATACTAAAAATCATGCCCATCATCATATTAGCTGTCATTTTCTTACGTACATTCTGTGACTAAGCATGTAATCAGTTTGTGGGTGCTCAATAATTAGATCATCTCTAATTACATCATCTAGAGCCATTATGTTCATTATCCTAAAATCTGCCCATCTTTTGACTCTGTAAAACTTTTAATTACTGCAGCTCAGGGAAACAGATTTTGGGGCTGATAGGCCACCTGATCTCCTGCTTCGTGCCTGGCAGTAAACTTTCTTTGAAACCCTAGTGTCTCAGGAATTGGTCATTGGAACACATTGAGCAAAAAATCCACTGATTTTGATCAGTATCAGTACCAGGCAGGGAGCAGAAAAAATCTGATCATGTAGAGTCTTAAATGACATTTTAAGGATGAATGAGTCTGTGTTCATATAATTGATAAAACTTGTTAATACAAAAATCTAAAAGTGCCAAGGTGGTTAAAAAGCTATAGCACATAGTAGCATTATTCATAATAGCCAAAAGGTGAAAATAACTCAAATGTCACTGGGATAGTATTCAGCAATAAAAAGGAATGAAGTTCTGATATACTCTACAACACCAATGAAACTTAAAAACACATGATCAGTGAAAGAAGCCACAAAAGGACAAATATTGTATGATTCCACTTATATAAAATATCTAGAATAAGCAAATTTATAGAGACAGAAAGTAAATCAGAGGTTACCAGGACCCAGGGAGGAGGGCAGAATGTGGAGCTGTTGCTTAATGGATACAGAGTTCCTGTTGGGATGATGGAAAGGTTTTGATAATGGATGATGGCCGTGGTGGCACACCATTGTGAGTGTACTTAATGCCAGTGAATTTTACACTTAGAAATGGTTAAAATGGCAAATTTTATGTCATCTATATGTTACCATAATAAAATTTTAAAAATCAGAAAACAGATAAGACTAACTGGAAGGACAGTTCTCAAAGAGCAGTTATTTATTTCCTTTCTTCACAAGGGAATTAGCAGCTGACTTATAGCCCTGGAAGTCTGGTCATTTAGATTCAACTTAGTGTCTTCATTTCAGCATCCCTCTGAAAGTCAGCAGGACAATGTGTTTTGTTTCCTTTTATTTTAGCACCCTTACTCATTGTTTTGGAAATATCTCACATTCCAGGTGATTCAAGACCTCTTAAATAAACAACTCACCTCTTCCTAGACAAGACCCATTGAATGTATGAATTCCCAGCTGAGTGAGAAAAATACAAAAACAAACCCAAGATGTGAAGACACCAAGGGGAATGCAATCCCAATCCCAAATCTCTATTAGAAATTCGCAGAGGGATAAATCTCAATTCATTTTAATCATGGCCAATTTCCTGCAACCTTTATAGACTAGCTAGCGCCTTAATCAGCATAAGCAAAAGACCTGTTTCCCTTAAGCCATCAGCTGTGAAACAGGTTTTTACTGTAGACAACTTCAGTCCTTTATTTTCATAGTTTACACATTACACAAAGATTTAGGACTAAGCGCCAAGAAAAATAGAGCAAAAGCAAATCCAACAGCACTTGCAAGTATTAACCCTTTATATTAGCTTTTAAATGCTGCATCAAAAGCCCACCCAGCTACATTGTCCTTTCTCTGAAACTTTCTACACGTGGAGTAGAGCAGGAACCTAAGGGGGGAGCCGTGCCGAGGCTTTCCAGAACCATGGAAATGGAGGGGAAGGCTGTGGAGAGGAAACCATTCAATTTCCTCTGCTTTCTCTCAGTCTTAGCGTAGTCTAATGGAAACATTTGCAGGGGGTGCAAACCCAGAAGGAGGCAGGAGTTTATAAAAACACTGCTAGCTTGCCCAAAACACATCTGTCAGCCCTTTGGGCCAACAGACTGCCAAGTTGCAGACCCTGATTCATCTTACTTTATTGAAATTTATTCTTTATATATATTTTCCTAAAGATAGAGAATTTTGCATTATGTATGTTAATTATGCATCATATACATAATTTATAATTTTATCTTAGTATAGAACAGGGATCTGCAAACTTTATCTGTAAAGTAAATATTTCAGGCTAGCAACCTATATGGTCTGTGTTCCAACTACCCAACTCTGCCTTGTTGCTAGAAAGCAGCCATAGACAATACGTTTAAGGAATAACGAGCAAGGCCTGGGCTAGGGTGAGGCAAGCGAGGCATCCAGGGTCTGGCAAGTACAGAGTCGGCACAGAGTGACTGTCTCTTAAATTTTATGCTATGGCTGCTTCACTTGCGTCACCCTTGTCCTGGCCCTGTGAATTGGCTGTGTTCTAATAAAACTTTATTTATAAAAACAGGTAGCAGGCTGCTTGGGTCCGTGGGTCATCATTTACAACCCCTATTAGAGCCTCTTCATGGTTTTTTGTTCGTTTGTTTTTTTGCCTGACTCCACTTTCTCCAGCTCCTTCCTCCTCAATGCTACATCAGTCTCCCAACCCCTCCCTACAAGGAACTAGATGTTGATGATCTAGTGTATGCCCTTTTCATGCTTTCCTGTGTTCATATAAAGTCCTATAGGGGTATGCAATTTTTGTTTAACAAAAATAGGAGATAATATACACTATTTTTTTTTGTGCGTCATGCTTGTCACACTTCACAATACTTTGTGGAAATGCTCCAAGTCAGACGCCCCAATTCATTTTACTGGCTAGCTAATCCTCCATAGGGGGGCTGTAGCTCCAGCCGTTCCCCTTTCTCAGTGTGATGGGCATTCACGTTGTGGTCAGTGTTTTGCCACAAAAAAAAACAATGCTCCAAGAAACATTCTTGTCCTTAAGTATTGGCGTTTTTATTTCTTTGGGCTAGATTCCCAGGAGTGAGATTAGTGGTTCAAAGGGTATGTTTAGTTTCAATTTTAACAGATGTTGCCAGATTGTGTTCCCAAATGGCTGTGCAACCTCCCATGTAGAAGAGTGGCCTTTTCTCCATATTCCTGCCAACATTTGATGTTCTCACTCGTTTTAATCTGGGTCAATCTGGCGGATGAAAAGTGATGTTTCATTGCTTCTTTAATTTGTATTATCAGACTACTATTGAATTTGAGGGTCTTTGGGCCATTGGGTTTTGCTCCGCTGTAAATAGTCGATTTCCAGTCTAGGTCCTTTTCTGTATTGGTTGTTTGTCTTTTTCTGGGGAATTTGCAAGAGCTCTTTAGTGTCTGTTTGCCCTTTGGCTCCCATTTGAAAAATGATGGAAAGTTTTGGTTTGGGGACAGGCTGCCTCCACTCACATCTTGACTCTGTCCCTGAGTAGTCAATGACCTTGGCAAGTTAGTTAACCTTGTTATGCCCTATTTATACTTATTTATAAAAGAGGGATGATGATAATTCTTACTTCATGGCATTGTTCTAAAGACAAGTGACTTAATACGTGTAAAGTAAATAGAATGGTTCCTGGCACAGTAAGGTAGTCAATAGAAGTTGGGGGTTATTATTTATATTACAGATATTTTTCCAGCTCCATTATTTGAGTTGGCTTTATTTAGAGTATCCTTTGTCAAACAAAGCTTTTTTTTTTTTTAAACTTTTAATTTTGAAATAATTTCAAACTTACAGGGCAGTTGCAAAAATAATACAAACTCCATAGAAAGAACTCCAACACACCCTGACTCCTCCGGAAACCCAGATCCACCAATTTTAACACTTGGTCACCTTTGCCATATCAATCTATCTATCTATCTATCTATCTAACCATCCATCTATCTATCCATCCATCTCTCTGTCTACCATCTATCTATTTGTCATTTTCTGAACCAAGAGAGCAGGTTGTACATATCATCCTCCTTGAACAAATAGTAATTTAGGTGCAGTCATCAAGTACAAGAAATTTAACATCGATGTGAATCTTATATTCTATATTTCACTTTTTATTTATGTCCCAATGATGTCCTTTTGTGTCTTTCTCCTCCATTCTTAGATCCCATCAAGTATCATGTTTTGCATTAAATGCCATTATCTCTTTATTTTATTTTTTAATTATAGAAATACATGCAACATAAATCTTCCCATTCCAACTCCTCCTAGGCATACCATTCAATGGCAGTAATCACCTTCACGATGTTGGAGTACCCTCACCACAATTCATTACTATGACTTTCCCATCACCCCAAACAGAAACCCTACCCTCGTTTTGCAATAACTCACCTTTGCCCCTTCCGCCCACCCCTGGCAACTTGTACTTTACTTTCAGTCTTTACAAGTTTTGCATATTCCTGAATATTTTCTTTGTGGTAACCACGGGGCTTGAACTCAACATTCTAAATCTATAACAATCTTGTTTCTTTTGATACTAACTTAATAACTTCAGTAGCATATATGAACTACGTTCCTATACACCTCCATCCCCCCACCTTTATGTAGTTCTTGACACAAATGACATATTTATACATTTTGATTCCAAAATCACTGGTTTATCATTAGTAAATTTTATGCTTTTGCCTTTTAGAGCTGGTAGGAAGTAAAAAGTGGAATTACAAATCAAACATACAATAGTACTGGTATTTATATTTACCTATGTCATTACCTTTACTGGAGATTTTTATTTCTTCAAGTGACTTAATCCAATTGTCTAGTGTCCTTTCCTTTCAACCTGCAGAACTCCCTTTAGCACTTCTTGTTGGGCTGGTCTAGTGGTGTTAACTCCCTCAGCTTTTGTTTTTCTGCAGGAATGTCTTAATCCTTCTCTCATTATTGAAAGACTATTTTGCCTGATACAGAATTCTCGGTTGGCATTTTTTTGTTTTGTTTTGTTTTCAGCACTTTAAACATGTCCTCCCACTGCCTTCTTGCCTCCATAATTTCTGATGAGCAACTGGCACTTAATCTTACTGAGGCTCCCTCATACATGACATATTGCTTCTCTCTTGCCCCTGTCAGAATTCTCTCTTTACCTTTGGCATTCAACAGTTTGATTACAACATGGCCCAGTGTGAGTTTTTTTGGGTTTTTCCTGTTTGGAATTTGTCAAGCCTCTTGAATGTGTATATTCATGTCTTTTGTTAAATGTGGGAAGTTTTCAGCTGTTATTACTTTCAATATTTTCTCTGCCCCCTTCTCTCTTTCTTCTCCTTCTGGGGCTCCCACAATGCATAATTTGGTATGCTTGTTAGTCTCCCACTGGTTCCTCGGGCTCCATTCAGTTTTCTTCACTCTTTGTTCTTTTGGCTGCTCAAACTGAATGATTTTCATCATCTTATTTTCAAGTATGATGATTCTTTCTTCAGCCATCTCTGGTCATTGAACCCTAATAGGGAATTTTTAATTTCTGTTACTGTAGTCTTCAGCTCTGTTTGATTCCTTTTCATAATTTCCATCTCTCTATTTCTATTCTTTTTTGTGTTCATCTATCATTTTCTCTCTTTCTGTTAGTTATTTGCCCATGTTTTCCTTTAGCTCTTTGAGAGTAATTAAGACTATTTTTAAAAAGTCTTTGTCTAGGATGTCCCAAGTCTGATCCCTTCATCAATGATTTCTAATTTTTTAATTTTTTCCTTTGCCTGGTCCATCACTCCATTTCTTTGTATGTTTTTAAATCTTTTGTTGGAACCTGGACATTTTGATATTTTAATGTTATCACTGGAACTTATACTCTGAAGCATTTGTCCCTTGAACTTGAATCCAGCTAGTATTTTTTTTCATCTTAAGCAATTTCATTGAGATATATTCAGACACCATACAGTCCTTCTAAAATGTACAATCCATGGCTCACAGTATCATCACATAGTTGTGCAGTCATCACAAGTTAGTATTCTTTGTACTTTTTAAAATATTTTTAATTGTAGATATACCATATATACACAGAAGTAATATCTTTACAAGTGAAATATAACAAGTAGTTAGAAAACAAATTTCAAAGAATATTATAGGTTACAGTTCCACAGTTTCAGTTATTTCCATATTGTGAAATATAATATATATACAAAAAAGGTAATATCTTTCAAAGTACACTTTAACAAGTGGTTATATAGGAAATTTCCAAACTTGTTATGAATTATAGTTTCATAGTTTCAGTTATTTTCTTATTGTGACATATAACATATATACAAAAAGGATATAGCTTTCAAATAACAATTTAGCAAATGACTATAGAACAAATTTAAAAGGATGTTATGTGTTACAGTTCCACCATTTCAATTCTTTCCTTCTACCTATTCTAATACCCCAGAAACCAAGAAAAAGAAAATTATATAAAGATTTTGTATTCATAATCCTTTGTTAAATTCTATTTTGTCTGTTGCTACCCCTTCCTCTAGTTTAATCACTTTCCCGATCTTCAGGGATACCTAGGCAGTGACCACCCTAAGTCGTTTCATTTTAAAAAGGGGTGTCAACTTTATGAGATAAAGGGACACATATACTTGATGTTCTTGAAGATGCTATTGCATCTGGGTTTTGGGACTTAGCTGGTATAGGAGTTCTCTGAAGAATTTAAGTTTCTGAAGAATAAGCTTAGTGAGTGAAACCTTTATAGAGTATCAGATAGGGATCTGGACATTCTTTAAGGTTTTGGGGACTACTGTTGACTTGGGCTTATCATACTGTGGCCATTTGGCATATCTAGGTGAAGCTTGCATAGGAGTAATCTCCAGGACAGCCTCTTGACTCTATTTGAATTCTCTTAGACAACAAAACCTTATTTTGTTGCCTTTCTTTCCCCTCTTTTGTCAAAAAGGCATTCTCAGTCCCTCCATGCTAAGGTCAGGCTCATTCATGGAATCTTTGTCCCATGTTGCCAGAAAGACTCATTCACCTGGGGGGTCCTGTCCCATGTCAGGGGGAGACTGATGAATTTATTTGCAGAGTTCAGCTTAGAGCGAGAAAGTCCACTTTTGAGGAACAAAAGAGGTTCTCTGGAGGTGACTCCTAGGCATAATTATAGGTGGGCTCAGCCTGCTCTTTACAACCTTAAGTTTCACCCGAGCAAGCCTCAAGATCAAGGGCTTGACTTACAAAGTAGGGGGTTCCTAAGTTCACATAGCGTATGTTATGTCCATGATAATCCATCCACAACTCGCATTATCACTTAGTTGTAAAATCCTCATCACTCTCCATTTTAAACAATTCTCATGACCCAAAATGTCTCGTAGCTTTTGTCAGCCCTTAATTATTTGTCCCTAGTATTTGTGGTACTAATGTGGTATTCCTATTAATTATAATCCCTAGTATGCAGTGTGTAGATTTACCCATATACACTTCTGTTGCCAACTCTCTGTGCTAGTGTCATAACTTAGAAGTATATCATGCAAGCACCCATCTATATTTGTGGTGCTGATCTGTGGGAAACATGCCTTTAAACAACTCCTTTCAATCCTATTCACCTTCAATACAGCTGATACTTATAATTCCATTAACAAACAATCATCACCCCTATCCATTACCATACCTTTGAATTCACCATCATTAACATATGTGAACATATTAGCTTATCATTCCCCCTCACTACCTACTGTCTATCACTAGGTCCCCAATATTCTGTATTGTAAGACATTGATTTTACATTGTTCAGAGAGTTCATAGAAATGGTAACATACAATATCTCTCCTTTTGTGTCTGACTTATTTCACTCAGAATTATATCTTCAAGGTTCATCCATGTTGCTATGATTCAGGATTTCGTTCCTTCTTATTGCTGCATAGTATTCCATTGTGTGTATATACCACATCCTGTTTATCCACTTCTCTGTTGAAGGACACTTGGATTGTTTCCATCTCTTGGCAATTGTGAACAATGCTGCTATAAACATCGGTGTACAGACATCTGTTCTTGTCACTGCTTTCAAATCTTCTGAGTGTATATCGAGAAGTGGAATTGCCAGATCGTAGGGTAATTCAATATCTAGTTTTCTGAGAAACCTCCAAACTGTCTTCCATGGCAGCTGTACCATTATATATTCCTACCAGCAATGAATAAGAGTTCCAATTTCTCCACATGCTCTCCAGCATTTATTGTTTCCTGTTTGCTTAATGGCAGCTATTCCTATTGGTGTGAGATGGTATCTCATTGTGGTTTTGATTTGCATTTCCTTAATAGCTAGTGAAGATTAGCATTTTTTCATGTGTTTTTTAGCCATTTGTATTTCCTCTTCAGAAAAATACCTTTTCATATATTTTGCCCATTTTATGATTGGGCTGTTTGTACTACTGTTGTTGAGTTGCAGAATTTATATATGCAAGATATCAGTCTCTTATCAGATACATGGTTTCCAAATATTTTCTCCCATTGAGTTGGCTGCCTCTTCATCTTTTTGACAGTTTCTTGAGGCACAGAAGCTTTTGATTTTGAGGAGTTCCCATTTATCTATTTTTTTTTAAGTTGGTTGTGCTTTGGGTGTAAGATCTAAGAAGTGACCTCCTAATACTAGGTCTTGAAGATGTTTCCCTACATTATCTTCTAGGAGTTTTATGATGTTGTCTCTTATATTGAGGTCTTTTATCCACTTTGAGTTAATTTTTGTATAGGGGTCCTCTTTCATTCTTTTGGTTATGGCTATCCAGTTCTCCCAGACCCATTTGTTGAAGAGACTGTTCTGTCTCAGTTCAGTGGATTTGGGGGCCTTATCAAAAATCAGTTGACCATATATCTGGGGGTCTATTTCTGAATTCTCAGTTCAATTCCATTGATTAATACATCTATCTTTATGCCAATACCATGCTGTTTTGACCACTGTAGCTTTATAGTAGGCCTCAAAGTCTAGAAGTGTAAGTCCTCCCACTTCATTCTTTTTTAGGATGTTTTTGGCAATTCAAGGCCCTTTCCCTTCCAAATAAATTTGATAACTAGCTTTTCCAAGGCTGCAAAGTAGGTTGTTGGAATTTTGATTGGAATTGCATTGAATCTGTAGATCAGTTTGGGTAGAATTGACAACTTAACAACATTTAGTCTTTGTATCCATGAGCAAAGAATATTTTTACACCTATTTAGGTCCTTTTTTATTTATTTTAGTAAAATTTTGTAATTTTCTGTATAAAGGTCTTTTACGTCCCTGGTTAAATTTATTCCTAGGTACTTGTTTTTAGTTGGTATTGTGGATGGAATTTTTTCTTTGATTGCCTCTACAGTTTGGTCATTACTAGTATATAGAAACATTACTGATTTATGTGCATTAATATTATATCCTGCCACTCTGCTGAATTTGTTTATTAGCTCAAGTAGCTCTGTGGTCAAATTCTCAGGATTTTCCAAATATAAGATCATATCATACGCGAATAATGACATTTTAACTTCTTCCTCTCCAATTTGGGTACCTTTTATATCTTTGTCCTGGTGAATTGCTCTGGCTACAACTTCTAGCACAATGTTGAATAATAGAGGTGACAGTGGGCATCCTTGTCTGGTTCCTGATCTTAGGGGAGAGGCTTTCAGCCTGTCATTGTTGAGTACTATGATGGCTGTGGGTTTTTCATATATGCCCTTTGTCATATTTAGAAAGGTTCCCTCAATTCCTAGCTTTTGAAGTGTTTTTCAAAAAGGGCTGTTGAATTTTGTCAAATGCTTTTTTGGCGTCTATCGAGACGGTCATTTGATTTTTCCCTTTCAGTTTGTTAATGTGTTGAATTACATTAATTGATTTTCTTATGTTGAACCACCTTTGCATGCCAGGACTGAACCCCACCCTACTTGGTCATGGTGTATAATTCTTTTAATGTGTCTTTGGATTCAATTTGCAAGTATTTTCTTTAGGATTTTTGCATCTATATTCATTTGGGAGATTGGCCTATAGTTTGCCTTTTTTGTAGTATCTTTATCTGGTTTTGGTATCAGAGTGATATTAGCTTCACAAAATGAATTAGGTAGTGTTCCTTTTTCTTCAATTTTTTGAAAGAGTTTGAGCAGGAATGGTGTCATTTCTTTTTAGAAAGTTTGGTAAAATTCCCCCATGAAGCCATCTGGCTCTGGACTTTTATTTATAGGTAGGTCTTTGATGACTGTTTGGATCTCTTTAGTTGTGATTGGTATGTTGAGGTTTTCGATTTCTTCTTGGGTCATTCTAGGTTGGTCATGTGTTTCCTAGAAATTGTCCATTTCCTCTAAATTGTCTAGCTTGTTGGCATACAGTTGTTCAGAGTATCCTCTTATGATTTTTTTATTATTATTATTTCTTCAGGAACTGTAGTAATTATCCCCCTTCTCATTTCTGATTTTGTTTATTTGGGTCTTCTCTCATTTTCACTTTGTCCAGCTAAGGGTCTGTCAATCTTGTTAATCATCTCAAAGAACGAACTTTTGGTTTTATTTATTCTATTGTTTTTTTTGTTCTCATTTATTTCTAGTTTAATCTTTGTTATTTCTTTTCATCTGCTTGCTTTAGGGTTAGTTTGCTGATCATTCTCTAGCCCCTTCAGTTGTTCAGTTAGGTCTTTTGTTTTAGCTCTTTTTTGCTTTTTGGTATATGCATTTAGAGCTGTAAATTTTCCTCTCAGCACTGCCTTTGCTGCATCCCATAGATTTTGATATGATGTGTTCTCATTTTCGTTCATCACTAGATAATTGCCAGTTTCTCTTGTGATTTCTTCTTTGACCCACTGGTTGTTTAATAGTGTGTTGTTTAACCTCCATTTATTTGTGAAAAATCTGGTTCTTTGGTGGCTGTTGATTTCTAGTTGCATTCCATTGTGGTCAGAGTATGTGCTTTGAATAATTTCAATCTTTTTAAATTTATTAAGACTTGTTTTGTGCCCCAGCATATGACCTCTCCTGGAGAATGTTCCATGGGCACTAGAGAAGAATCTATATCCTGGTAATTTGGGATGTAATGATATATATATATATATAGATATAGATATAGATATAGGTATAGATATAGGTATAGATATATAGATATATATAGATACATAGATATATAGATATAGATATATATGTTAAATCTAATTCATTTATCATATTGTTTAGGTTCTCAGTTTCCTTATTGGTCCTCTGTCTAGTTGTTCCATCTATAGAAGAGAATGGTGTATTGAAGTCTCCCACTATTATTGTAGACATGTCTATTGCTTCTTTCAGTTTAACCAATGTTTGTCTGATGTATTTTGGAGCTCCTTGATTGGGTACACAAACATTTATGATTGTTTTTCTTCTTGGTTAATTATTTCTTTTATTAATAGATAGTGTCCTTCTTCATCTTTCATGACATCTTTACATTTAAAGTCTATTTTGTCTGATATTAGTATAGCTACCCCAGCTTTCTTTGGGTTGCAGTTTGCATAGAATTTTTTTTTTTTTCCATATCTTCACTTTCAGTCCTTTTGTGTCACAGGGTCTAAGATGAGTCTCTTGTAAACAGCATACCAATGGGTCATACTTTTTAGTCCAGTCTGTATCTTTTAATTGGAGAGTTTAATCCATTCACATTCAAAGTTATTACTGTGAAGGAAGTTATTGAACCAGCCATCTTATCCTTTGGTTTTTAGTTGTTAGATCTATTTTTTTCCCGCTAGATTGAAATGCTGAATGCATATATTCTTAACAGTCTTTTGTCATGCTTTCTTCTTCTCCCTTCCTCAGTTTTCTTTTCAAATGTATTTTGTAGTTTGGTCAGTCTTTTCCCAGTAATTTCCTCAGATGGGGCACTAGAGATTATACTTTTTTTTTTCTTTTTTTTGCCAAGGTTGCCTTTTCTTTTTTTTTTTCAATTCAGTTTTATTGAGATATAGTAACATACCATACAATCATCCATGGTGTACAGTCAACTGTTCACAGTATTTTCATATAGCTGTGTATTCATCACCCCAATCTATTTCTGAACATTTTCCTTACACCAGAAAGAATGAGAATGAGAATGAAAAATAAAAGTAAAAAAGAACTGCCAAATCATTTTCCCCATCCCACCCTATTTTTCATTTAGTTTTTGTCCTCATTTTTCTACTCATCCATCCACACACTGGATAAAGGGTGTGTGATCCACAAGGTTTTCACAATCACACTGTCACCCCTTGTAAGCTACACAGTTATACAATCATCTACAAGAGTCAAGGCTACTGAGTTGGAGTTTGATAGTTTCAGGTATTTACTTCTTGCTATTCCAATACATTAAAACCTAAAGAGGGTTAGCTATATAGTGTGTCAGAATGTCCACCAGAGTGACCTCTTGACTCCATTTGAAATCTCTCAGCCACTGAAGCTTCACTTTGTTTCATCTCGCATACCCCTTTTGGTCAAGAAGGTGTTCTCAATCCCATGATGCTGGGTCCAGACTCAGAGTCATATCTTGCGTTGCCAGGAAAATCTACACCCCTGGGAATCAGGTCCCACATAGGGGGGAGGTCAGTGAGTTCACCTGCCGAGTTGGCTTAGCTAGAGAGAAAGGGCCACATCTGAGCAACAAAGAGGTACTCAGAGGAAGATTCTGAGACACAATTATAAGCAGGTTTAGCCTCTCCTTTGCAGTAATAAGTTTCATAAGGGCAAGCCCCAAGACAGAGAGCTTGGCATACCAACCATTAGTTCTCAATGTCTGTAAGAATATCAGCATTTTCCCTCAGCTCCCCAAGGGAGCCCTGTGGAGATTATACTTTCTGAATTCTTCTGTATTCTTGAGTATCTTTCTTTTGCCTCAAGACAGGAAAAAAATTTTGAAAACTAGGTAGAGGATTCTTGGATTGCAGTCCCTTTCTCTCACTTCTTTGTAGATACTATTCCACTGTCACCTTCCAGGACTGTAAATGAAAAGTCTGGTTCTGGGCTGATGATTTTCTTTCTTAAGTATCTGGTTCCTTCTGCTTCAATCTGTAAGATGTTTTTCTTTATCTTTCGAGTTCAGGAATTTTACCAGAATATACCTATATATGAATCTTACCTCATCAGACCAGCCTGGAACTCAGGGAACGCCTTCAATCTGTAGACTTGGGTCTTTATTAATTCCAGGGAAATTGTCTTCCATCCTTTGTTTAATTATTGCTCTTACTCCATCTGTTCTCTCTTCTCCATTTAGAACTCCTGCAATTTGCAAGTTAATTCTTCTCAGCTCTCTCCCAACTCCCTTATCTTTTCCCACAAAGTTTCCATCTCTGTAATACTGCTCTGTTTTATTTCGTGCACTTGTTCTCCCAGGCTGCTACACTGATTCTCAGCAGAGACCACATTCTCATTCAATTCATAAAATGAGTTTCCTAAGTTCAAAAGTCATGTGTTTTAGCTCTTAAAAGTCCTTTATATGCTATATTTGGATTTCCATAAGTGCTCTTGTTTATTATGGTGTGAATCCAGGAGCCCTTCTGCTGTTTCAGCGGTTCTACATCTGTGTGTGTTCTGGTCTTCCACTGTTACCATCTCTGGGAGCCGGCACCCCTTCCACGGTCTGTCATTTGCTTCCGTAAGCTCACTGCAGCTCAGGTCTAGTAGTTGAGGGTTTCCTACGTGGTGGAAGTCCCAGGTAGAAACAGGCAGAGCCACCTACCCCCAAGGACTTAGGGTGGAAGCTGGGTAGACTCCTGAGCTCTTGTTCAGGTGCCTGGGAGAAGCCCCTCTGCCCTCCGCCAGCTCCCCCAGCCTCACTGCCAGGGAACACCCGGCCCTCATGCAGGTTCCTTTCCGTGTCTTTGTCCAGGGGTGGGCAGGATACTGTCTTGGCCAATGTGAACCTAATTTAGAGTCAGAAGACCTTCCCTAATTTAGTAAGTCTCTCTGTGCTTCAGTTTCCACAATTAAAAAAAAAAAAAATGGGTAAAATGAGACCCACCTATGGTAGATTGAATTTTGTCCCTAACAAAAGGCATATTCTTGGTCCGCATTCCTGTGGGCGTGGACTCGTTTCTAAATAGAACTTCTGAAGATGCAAGGTTTACTTGGCTGGATCAGGTGGGCCGTGATCCGTATCATTGAGTCTTTAAAAGCAGAAGAAACGTGGGCACAGCCAGTCCGGGAGGCCCACACGGCCAGAAGCCGGAAGTGAGCGGAAACCGGAAGAGCAGACCCGAGGGAGGGCGTGGCCCCGTGGTGGGAGGCGGGAAGGCCAGCCGGGAGCCCCAACCCGGGCGCTGCGTATGCCGGGAGAGCACTCCCCGGCCGAAGCCTCCATCGGGACTTCCGGCCTCTCAATCTGTGAAGCAATACGTTCCAGTCGTTTAAGCCAGTCGTTTGTCTGGTACTCATCATAGCATCTGTGCAAAGTAAGACACCATCTCATGGGCTTAAAAGGATCTGCTACATTTTTTAAAATTGGGAGTTAATGCATAATGGGTAGAGTTTCTGTTTGGGGTGATGGAAAAGCTTTGGTAATGGATGGTGGTGTTGGTAGCACAACACTGAATGTAATCAACACCAGTGAATTGTATACCTGAAAGTGAATAAAATGGGAAATTTTATGTTCTGTGTATGTTACCACATTAAAAATTAAATATATATGTATATTCAGTTGTACTAAAAGAAGACAACTGCATATAACTATGGTTAAACAACTGCATTGATAGGACTATAAAGTAGTGTTGACAGGCTTATAAAATATAAAGATATAGTTTGTATTACAATAATAGCATGAAGTAGTGGGGAAGGAAAGGAGCTATATTGGAGCAAAGTTTTGGTATACTGTTGAAATTAAGTATTAATCTGAACTATATTGTTTTAAGTTAAGATGCTAATTATAATCACCAGCATAATCACTAAGACAATAACTCAAAAAATATTATAAAATATTATAAAAAGAAACAAAAAGAGAGTTTTAAAAGTACACTAAAAAATATTGACTGGCACAAAAAAGGCAGGTATTGAGGAATAGAGGACCAAAAAAGACAGAAGACATATAGAAAACAAATAGCAAATGGTAGACATAAATTCTACCTTGTCAGTAATAACATTAGGTGTAAATGGATCAAGCACCTCAATCAAAAAGCAGAGACTGGCTGACAGAATGGATTAATAAAACAAGCACCTCAATCAAAAAGCAGAGATTGGCTGGTAGAATGGATTAATAAAACAAAACATGATTCACCTATATGCTGATTGTAAGAGAAACACTTCAGATTCAAAGACACAAACAGGTAGAAAGTAAAAGAATGGAAAAAGATGCCATGCAAGGAGTAAGCAAAAGAAAGCTAGAGTGGCAATACCAATTCAAGACACATAGATTTTAAGACAAAAGATTTTTTAATGCTCTGATGAGATCATGTATGTTAAACTATTTCATAAACTGTATTAATGCAGTCCAAATAGTAGATGATTTGAATTTTTCCAAAAAATATGTATTCTATAGACATATTCCTTCCTATATTATACATGAGCTGCTTTACAATGGTTGTTCCATAAAGATAATGTTTCCTTGAACTTGACAGTCCACAAAATCATTTTCTGGTTTCATAAAAGAAGTTTGTTTATACCGAAGTATTTAAATCTTGAAGCTTATGGAAAAGTTGTACAAACTTAAGAGTTTGTACAAGGAGACCTACCCACTAGTTAAGTCTGTGCTAGGTTTGCAGCTCCCCGCTGGGTTGCCTAAAGATGAAAATGGAAGTGACACTGTCTGCTCAACCAACAGCACATGTTGTTACCATTCTAACCTGTCTAAGGGGTATTTTAGACCCTTCAACTTCCTTGTGGTCCGTGGGAAGTCAGGAAGACCCAGGATGCTAATTTGAGGCCAAGTTTCCAAAACATAGTGGCTTAGAGCAACAGTAATCATTTATTATCTCTGATGATTTCTGTGAGTCAGGAATTAGTCAGGGCACAGCTTGTCTCTGTTGCATGATATCTGGGGTCTCAGCCAGAAGACCCAAAGACTGGGAGCTGGAATCATCCAAAGGTTCATTCACAGACATGCTTGACTGTTGGGACCCGCTATATAATTTGCAGGACCCAGTACACAATGAAAATGCAAAGCCCTTGTCAAAATATTAAGAATTTCCTGGAGGTTGGGATGGGAAGTGGCTGCTAATGGGTATGGGGTGTTTTGAGAAGTGATGAAAATGTTCTAAAATTAGATTGTGGTGATGGTTGCACGGTTCTGTGACAAACCATTGAATTGTATACTTTAAATGGGTGAATTTTAAAGGATATGAATAATATCTCAATTAAGTTTAACAAAAACAGGAAAAATTATTAAGATTTTCAAGATGATGACAGTAGAGCATTAAACCAACCCCAGGGTGTTTTCAAGATCAGGGCGCTGGGTCTACCATCCAGGTCAAATGCCCATGGGCTGGCCCTGCTGGCTGTTGGTACGGGCTGTCAGCTGAAAGCCTATGGAAACTGTGGCTTCTCCAGTGGCCTGGCCTTCCTCACAATATGGCCGGCCGAAGAGAGAAGGGGGAGGGCAGAGCTCTTCCTTTTCATGACCATCTCGAAGTCACAGAGCATCACTTCCACCACACTGCGCTCGGTAAAAGCAAATTGCTGTCTGGCCTACATTTCAGGTGAGAGGAATTAGGCTACCTTTTGAAGGGAAGAGGTCAAAGAATTTGGAGGCCCATCATAAACTACCACACTGGTATGCATCCATCAGTTACCCTGCTGTTTTCTGGTTGTAGGAGAGGAAGTCCCAAATTAATTCTGTTGCCAGAACCCCAACGGAATCCAACTCATCAGTTTACACGGCATTGCCCATTGGACCCAACTCAGTTTTTCTTCTAAACCCCTGTGCCAGTTTGAATGTATTATGTCCCCCAAAATGCCATTATCTTTGATACAATGTTGTGTGGGCAGACATATTAGTGTTGATTAGATTGTAATTCTTTGATTGAGTGTTTCCATGGAGATGCGACCCACCCAACTGTAGGTGATAACTCTGATTAGATCATTTCCAAGGAGGTGTGGCCCCGCCCATTCAGCGTGGGCCTTGACTGGTTTACTAGAGCACTATATAAGCTCAGACAGAAGGAGCGAGCTTGCTACAACCAAGAGGGACACTTTGAAGAATGCACAGGAGCTGAGAGAGGAGCTGCAACTTACAGAAACATTTTGGAGACGGCCTTTGAAAGCAGACTTTTGCTCCTGAGAAGCTAAGAGAAGACAGATGCCCCAAGAGCAACTAAGAGTGACATTTTTGAGGAGCCACAGCCAAAGAGGAGCATCCTGGGAGAAAGCCATTTTGAAACCAGAACTCGAGCAGACGCCAGCCACGTACCTTCCCAGCTAACATAGGTTTTCCAGGCACCACTGGCCATCCTCCGGTGAAGGTACCCAATTGTTGACACCTTATCTTGGACACTTTATGGCCTAAAGAATGTAACTGTATAACCAAATAAAGCCCCTTTATAAAAGCTGATTCATTTCTGGTGTTTTGCGAAAGGCGGCATTAGCAAACCAGAACAACCCACCTCCCCCAGGTTTTCTAGCCCTGTTATGGCATTTCTTCATTGACTGTAGAGACAGAAGATTAGTGATTGCAGGGGGCTGGGGAGAGGGGAGATGAGGAGTGAATGTTTAATGGGTTCAGGATTTCTTTCTGGGGAGATGAAAATGTTTTGGAATTCGATTATGGTGATGATTGCACAGTTTTGAATATACTAAAAACCACTGAATTGTGTATTTCAAATGAGTGGATTTTATGGTGTGAATTATATCTCAATTAAAAAAATATATCAGCGGGTGCCACAGCTGGAAGGATCCCAGGCCTCTCTCCTCCACAATGCATCCCCTGCACCTAGCTAAGGAGTGGTGAAGCTGGAATTTCCACCGGGAACACCGAATTCCAAAGACCACTTTGCTGCTCACCATACGGTGTAAGTAAAAGACAGCCTGGTGGCGAAGACCACACTGGGGAGTTTGAACTTTATCCTATTGATAATTCAAGGTTTTTCAGGGAGGCATGATTCCATTTTTGTTTTAGAAAATTCTTAGGTGTTCAATGTGAATATTCTGTTAGGAATGACAGCAGTTAAGAATATTGACACAGCAAAGAGGAGTTTTATCTGAATGGGCTATAACAATTTTAGTAGTTTTGTTAAAGAAAAATTTTTTTAATCACGATTGAAATGACAATGTTCTACCTCCATGGGAACCCTAGAGAGCAGTGTAATATCTTCTTTCTCATTCAGCTGTTTTTTGAATATGCATTTTAATGAACTTTCTGATTTGTTTCCGTCACTAAAACACAAGGCAGATGGAGAGAGAGGGAGCAGTTGGGCAATGTTTACCTGTGAAAAGTCAATCTGTCCTTAATGTTGTCCTTCTACTTTGGCTGAAGTTAAATTTCTCTGCTCCTTAGCACAGCAGGCCTTATGTGAAAATCTATTCGGGTTTGGAGGTGCTAAGTGGTTTTAAATAAATACATATGGCATTCCAGCCGAGCTCTGACAACTGTAGCTGACTGAGGGACACCCTGGCTCCATGTCCAGTCTCCAAGGGGTTACCGTGTGAGAAGATCTCCCCACATTACAGTAAATCCTGGTTCATGCCTTATATTGCACCCTAACTATCCTGAGATGGCTGTCCCTGGGAGGGGACCTGGCCTGACCCAGCAAAGGACAGGGGATGGAGAGTGGGGAGGCAAGGATGAACTAGAGACCAGGGGCCATTACTATATGGGTTTTGTGAGTGCAATTAGCCTTATTTTTAAAAACAAGTTTATTTTTGGCTACCCTCCGTAAGTTTCCCAAGTTGTTAACAATAAAATCTTTAAAACAAAAAGGACAGCTGTTTAGGGGGCACAGAAGAAGGGTGGAGGATAAGCCTCATCTGGAGAGAGCAGGACTTGATAAAGTGAGTGGTAGCGTCTGCACCACAGTCCTGGCAGGTAATCTATGCGTGTGTGTGTATGTGTGTGCACTTACACCCACATACTCACAAAGAACAGAAGTGAATAAAGCACTCTTGTGCCTCCCACCCAGATTTAACAAATGTCAAGTTAACCATATTTATTTCAGATCCTCTTTTTTAAAAACTTTTTATTTTAAATTGATTATAGCATACAAGAAGTTGCAAAAACAGTAGAGAGAGGTCCTGTGCACCCATCACCCACCTTCCCCGACTGCAGGAGTTATCAAAGCCGGGAAGTTCCTGTTGACTCAGTGCAATTAACCAGGCCACAGACCCAACTTGGATTTCATTGGTTTTTACATATATTCTTTCTCTCCCTCCCTTCCTCCTTCTCTCCTTCCTCTCTCTCTCTCTGTCTCTCTCTCCTTCACTAAATCTCTCCCCTCCGTTACTCCTCCTCCTTCTTTCCATATGTCTTTGTGTCTGACTCTATGACATTTGGTCACATATATAGATTTGTATAACCGCCACCATATTCAGGCTGCAGAGCTGTCTGTCACCACAGAGGAATGGCCTCCGGCTATCCCTAAAGGGATAGTCATGCCCTGTCCCCCTTCTCTAACCCCAGGCAACTGCTGATCTCTTCTTCCTCACCATAATTTTATCATTTAAGAATATTATATAAATGGAATCCTACAGTTGAGATTGGCTTTTTTTCACTTAGCACAAGGCTCTTAAAATGCTCTAAGCTTTTGCCTGTATCAGTAATTTGTTCCTTTTTATTGCTGAGTGGTGTTCCGTTTGTAGATGGATCACAGTTTGTTTACCCGTTGACGGACACTGAAGGACATCTGCAGATCCTTCTTGTGAAATGAAGTAGGAACATTCTAGACATGGCTGAAGGCTTCCTTTCCCTCTCTCCCTCCACAGAAGTACCCTGCGTCTTAAAATTAGTGTATCCTTCTCATCAGTGATTTTTATGTTTTATTACATATTGATGTTTCCAAAAAACATATGTTGCTTTGCTTTGCATGTTTTAAACATTTATGTAATTGTTATCATTTTGAATGTTTCTTTTGGTGAGAATGTTTCTTTTGGTTTTTGCTTTTGATATAATACTCAAGATACAGCCCTGTTGATACAAGTAGGTCTCTTTCATTTTTTTAACTGCTACATAGTATTCCACTGGATGTCTGTATCATAACCTATTTATCCATTCCCTTACCAATCTCCTTTTGGGGAAGTAGCTTCTTGAGAGAGAGAGGAAAAGCTTTCAACAAGGAAGAAAGGGATCGACCAAGAATTAGCTTTGGAGAAGGGAAACTAGCATTTATGGAGCACCCTCTAAGAGTCAGCACTATACCAAGCAGCTTAAGTATACATCCCAGCCTGGGTTTAATAGCTGGGTAGCCTGGAAAGTTTTGGAAATACTGACCCTGAGCAGGGGAAGGCATTTATTCTACATTTCCCAGTTCAAGTTTCTCATATGTCACTTTGCATTTATTCAGACCTTTGAGAGCAGGGACTTGAGTCAGGCTGCCTGAGTTTGTTCTCTTGTCCATCACTGAGCCAATGTATATGACCTTGGGCAAGTTACTAAAACTCTCTGGGCCTCAGTTCCCTTATCTGCAAAATGGAACTATCACCTGCTCCACAGAATTACTGAAAAGATTACATGAGATAATTGAGGTTAAACACTTAGCAGCGTGTCTGACGAATATCAGAGAGAAAATGTTAGATATAATACTAATGCCTAATGATGATGATGGTGATGCTGGTAATGCCGTGTCTCTCCATGATAAGCATAACTTTGCATGGATGTTGCTTTGCCAAAACCAAAAACAGATCCTTATTAAAGTTTTCTTACTAAAGCATCATATTCCAAAGGAGGATATTTTGTAAGCCTCCAAAAAAGACTCTCACTGCTTTTCCATTTGATGGCATCAGTGGGTCAGTTCATTTTCTCGTCTTTTCAGAGTTGCTCTAAGAACAACACGTAGATTTAAAACTGCATTTCCGAAGATGGCAGACTGGTGAGCTGTATGTTTTAGTTACTCCTCCAGGAAAGTAGGTAGAAAGCCAGGAACTGTGTGGACTGGACACCACAGAGCAATCTGACTTTGGGCATACTTCATACAACACTCATGAAAACGTGGAACTCCTGAGATCAGCGAAATCTGTAAATTTTTGCGGCCAGGGGACCCGCGCCCCTCCCTGCCAGGCTCAGTCCCGTGGGAGGAGGGGCTGTCAGCTCCGGGAAGGAGAAGGGAGAACTGCAGTGGCAGCCCTTATCGGAAACTCATTCTACTGATCCAAACTCCAACCATAGATAGACGGAGACCAGACACCAGAGAATCTGAGAGCAGCCAGCCCAGCAGAGAGGAGACAGGCATAGAAAAAAAACAGCATGAAAAACTCCAAAATAAAAGCGGAGGATATTTGGAGTTCTGGTGAACATAGAAGGGGGAAGGGCAGAGCTCAGGCCGGAGCTCAGGCCCTGAGGCGCATATGCAAATCCCGAAGAAAAGCTGATCTCTCTGCCCTGTGGACCTTTCCTTAATGGCCCTGGTTGCTTTGTTTCTTAGCATTTCAATAACCCATTAGATCTCTGAGGAGGGCCCTTTTTTTTTTTTTCTTTTTTTTTTTTTTAATCCTTTTTTCTTTTTCTAAAACAATTACTCTAAGAAGCCCAATACAGAAAGCTTCAAAGACTTGCAATTTGGGCAGGTCAAGTCAAGAGCAGAACTAGGAGAGCTCTGAGACAAAAGGCAATAATCCAGTGGCTGAGAAAATTCACTAAACACCACAACTTCCCAAGAAAAGGGGGGTGTCCGCTCACAGCCACCATCCTGGTGGACAGGAAACACTCCTGCCCATCGCCAGCCCCATAGCCCAGAACTGCCCCAGACAACCCAGTGTGACGGAAGTGCTTCAAATAACAGGCACACACCACAAAACTGGGCGTGGACATTAGCCTTCCCTGCAACCTCAGCTGATTGTTCCAGAGTTGGGAAGGTAGAGCAGTGTGAATTAACAAAGCCCCATTCAGCCATCATTTCAGCAGACTGGGAGCCTCCCTACACAGCCCAGCAGCCCAGAACTGCCCTGGGGGGACAGCACTCACCTGTGACATAGCACAGTCATCCCTCAACAGAGGACCCAGGGTGCATGGCCTGGAAGAGGGGCCCACTTGCAAGTCTCAGGAGCCATACGCCAATACCAAGGACTTGTGGGTCAGTGGCAGAGACAAACTGTGGCAGGACTGAACTGAAGGATTAGACTATTGCAGCAGCTTTAAAGCTCTAGGACCACCAGGGAGATTTGATTGTTAGAGCCACCCCCCCCTCCCTGACTGCCCAGAAACACGCCCCATACACAGGGCAGGCAACACCAACTACACACGCAAGCTTGGTACACCAATTGGACCCCACAAGACTCACTCCCCCACTCACCAAAAAGGCTAAGCAGGGGAGAACTGGCTTGTGGAGAACAGGTGGCTCGTGGATGCCACCTGCTGGTTAGTTAGAGAAAGTGTACTCCACAAAGCTGTAGATCTGATAAATTAGAGATAAGGACTTCAATTGGTCTACAAATCCTAAAAGAACCCTATCAAGTTCAGCAAATGCCACGAGGCCAAAAACAACAGAAAATTATAAAGCATATGAAAAAACCAGACGATATGGATAACCCAAGCCCAAGCACCCAAATCAAAAGACCAGAAGAGACACAGCACCTAGAGCAGCTACTCAAAGAACTAAAGATGAACAATGAGACCATAGTACGGGAGACAAAGGAAATCAAGAAGACCCTAGAAGAGCATAAAGAAGACATTGCAAGACTAAATAAAAAAATGGATGATCTTATGGAAATTAAAGAAACTGTTGACCAAATTAAAAAGATTCTGGACACTCATAGTACAAGACTAGAGGAAGTTGAACAACGAATCAGTGACCTGGAAGATGACAGAATGGAAAATGAAAGCATAAAAGAAAGAATGGGGAAAAAAATTGAAAAAATAGAAATGGACCTCAGGGATATGATAGATAATATGAAACGTCCGAATATAAGACTCATTGGTGTCCCAGAAGGGGAAGAAAAGGGTAAAGGTCTAGGAAGAGTATTCAAAGAAATTGTTGGGGAAAACTTCCCAAATCTTCTAAACAACATAAATACACAAATCATAAATGCTCAGCGAACCCCAAATAGAATAAATCCAAATAAACCCACTCCGAGACATATACTGATCATACTGTCAAACACACAAGAGAAGGAGCAAGTTCTGAAAGCAGCAAGAGAAAAGCAATTCACCACATACGAAGGAAACAGCATAAGACTAAGTAGTGACTACTCAGCAGCCACCATGGAGGCAAGAAGGCAGTGGCACGATATATTTAAAATTCTGAGTGAGAAAAATTTCCAGCCAAGAATACTTTATCCAGCAAAGCTCTCCTTCAAATTTGAGGGAGAGCTTAAATTTTTCACAGACAAAGAAATGCTGAGAGAATTTGCTAACAAGAGACCTGCCCTACTGGAGATACTAAAGGGAGCCCTACAGACAGAGAAACAAAGACAGGACAGAGAGACTTGGAGAAAGGTTCAGTACTAAAGAGATTCAGTATGGGTACATTAAAGGATATTAATAGACAGAGGGGGGAAAAATATGACAAACATAAACCAAAGGATAAGATTGCTGATTCAAGAAATGCCTTCACAGTTATAACGTTGAATGTAAATGGATTAAACTCCCCAATTAAAAGATATAGATTCGCAGAATGGATCAAAAAAAAAATGAACCATCAATATGTTGCATACAAGAGACTCATCTTAGACACAGGGACACAAAGAAACTGAAAGTGAAAGGATGGAAAAAAATATTTCATGCAAGCTACAGCCAAAAGAAAGCAGGTGTAGCAATATTAATCTCAGATAAAATAGACTTCAAATGCAGGGATGTTTTGAGAGACAAAGAAGGCCACTACATACTAATAAAAGGGGCAATTCAGCAAGAAGAAATAACAATCGTAAATGTCTATGCACCCAATCAAGGTGCCACAAAATACATGAGAGAAACACTGGCAAAACTAAAGGAAGCAATTGATGCTTCCACAATAATTGTGGGAGACTTCAGCACATCACTCTCTCCTATAGATAGATCAACCAGACAGAAGACCAATAAGGAAATTGAAAACCTAAACAATCTGATAAATGAATTAGATTTAACAGACATATACAGGACATTACATCCCAAATCACCAGGATACACATACTTTTCTAGTGCTCATGGAACTTTCTCCAGAATAGATCATATGCTGGGACATAAAACAAGCCTCAATAAATTTAAAAAGATTGAAATTATTCAAAGCACATTCTCTGACCACAATGGAATACAATTAGAAGTCAATAACCATCAGAGACTTAGAAAATTCACAAATACCTGGAGGTTAAACAACACACTCCTAAACAATCAGTGGGTTAAAGAAGAAATAGCAAGAGAAATTGCTAAATATATAGAGACGAATGAAAATGAGAACACAACATACCAAAACCTATGGGATGCCGCAAAAGCAGTGCTAAGGGGGAAATTTATAGCACTAAACGCATATATTAAAAAGGAAGAAAGAGCCAAAATCAAAGAACTAATGGATCAACTGAAGAAGCTAGAAAATGAACAGCAAACCAATCCTAAACCAAGTAGAAGAAAAGAAATAACAAGGATTAAAGCAGAAATAAATGACATAGAGAACAAAAAAACAATCGAGAGGGTAAATATCACCAAAAGTTGGTTCTTTGAGAAGATCAACAAGATTGACAAGCCCCTAGCTAGACTGACAAAATCAAAAAGAGAGAAGACCCATATAAACAAAATAATGAATGAAAAAGGTGACATAACTGCAGATCCTGAAGAAATTAAAAAAATTACAGGAGGATACTATGAACAACTGTATGGCAACAAACTGGATAATGTAGAGGAAATGGACAATTTCCTGGAAACATATGAACAACCTAGACTGACCAGAGAAGAAACAGAAGACCTCAACCAACCCATCACAAGCAAAGAGATCCAATCAGTCATCAAAAATCTTCCCACAAATAAATGCCCAGGGCCAGATGGCTTCACAGGGGAATTCTACCAAACTTTCCAGAAAGAACTGACACCAATCTTACTCAAACTCTTTCAATACATTGAAGAAAATGGAACACTACCTAACTCATTTTATGAAGCTAACATCAATCTAATACCAAAACCAGGCAAAGATGCTACAAAAAAGGAAAACTACCGGCCAATCTCCCTAATGAATATAGATGCAAAAATCCTCAACAAAATACTTGCAAATTGAATCCAAAGACACATTAAAAAAATCATACACCATGACCAAGTGGGGTTCATTCCAGGTATGCAAGGATGGTTCAACATAAGAAAATCAATCAATGTATTACAACACATTAACAAGTCAAAAGGGAAAAATCAATTGATCATCTCAATAGATGCTGAAAAAGCATTTGACAAAATCCAACATCCCTTTTTGATAAAAACACTTCAAAAGGTAGGAATTGAAGGAAACTTCCTCAACATGATAAAGAGCATATATGAAAAACCCATAGCCAGCATAGTACTCAATGGTGAGAGACTGAAAGCCTTCCCTCTAAGATCAGGAACAAGACAAGGATGCCCGCTGTCACCACTGTTATTCAACATTGTGCTGGAAGTGCTAGCCAGGGCAATCCGGCAAGACAAAGAAATAAAAGGCATCCAAATTGGAAAAGAAGAAGTAAAACTCTCATTGTTTGCAGATGATATGATCTTATATCTAGAAAACCCTGAGAAATCGATGATACAGCTACTAGAGCTAATAAACAAATTTAGCAAAGTAGCGGGATACAAGGTTAATGCACATAAGTCATTAATGTTTCTATATGCTAGAAATGAACAAACTGAAGAGACACTCAAGAAAAAGATACCATTTTCAATAGCAACTAAAAAAATCAAGTACCTAGGAATCAACTTAACCAAAGATGTAAAAGACCTATACAAAGAAAACTACATAACTCTACTAAAAGAAATAGAAGGGGACCTTAAAAGATGGAAAAATATTCCATGTT
The DNA here is from genome assembly GCF_015220235.1 of Choloepus didactylus. Taxonomy (NCBI): domain Eukaryota; kingdom Metazoa; phylum Chordata; class Mammalia; order Pilosa; family Megalonychidae; genus Choloepus; species Choloepus didactylus. Next base: position 8,587,665 of record NC_051329.1, on the reverse strand, counting down.
CATGGATAGGAAGACTAAATGTCATTAAGATGTCAATTCTACCCAAACTCATCTACAGATTCAATGCAATCCCAATCAAAATTCCAACAACCTACTTTGCAGACTTGGAAAAGCTAGTTATCAAATTTATTTGGAAAGGGAAGATGCCTCGAATTGCTAAAGACACTCTAAAAAAGAAAAACGAAGTGGGAGGACTTACACTCCCTGACTTTGAAGCTTATTATAAAGCCACAGTTGCCAAAACAGCATGGTACTGGCACAAAGATAGACATTTAGATCAATGGAATCGAATTGAGAATTCAGAGATAGACCCTCAGATCTATGGCCGACTGATCTTTGATAAGGCCCCCAAAGTCACTGAACTGAGTCATAATGGTCTTTTCAACAAATGGGGCTGGGAGAGTTGGATATCCATATCCAAAAGAATGAAAGAGGACCCCTACCTCCCCCCCTACACAAAAATTAACTCAAAATGGACCAAAGATCTCAATATAAAAGAAAGTACCATAAAACTCCTAGAAGATAATGTAGGAAAACATCTTCAAGACCTTGTATTAGGCGGCCACTTCCTAGACTTTACACCCAAAGCACAAGCAACAAAAGAGAAAATAGATAAATGGGAACTCCTCAAGCTTAAAAGTTTCTGCACCTGAAAGGAATTTCTCAAAAAGGTAAAGAGGCAGCCAACTCAATGGGAAAAAATTTTTGGAAACCATGTATCTGACAAAAGACTGATATCTTGCATATATAAAGAAATCCTACAACTCAATGACAATAGTACAGTCGGCCCAATTATAAAATGGGCAAAAGATATGAAAAGACAGTTCTCTGAAGAGGAAATACAAATGGCCAAGAAACACATGAAAAAATGTTCAGCTTCACTAGCTATTAGAGAGATGCAAATTAAGACCACAATGAGATACCATCTAACACCGATTACAATGGCTGCCATTAAACAAACAGGAAACTACAAATGCTGGAGGGGATGTGGAGAAATTGGAACGCTTATTCATTGTTGGTGGGACTGTATAATGGTTCAGCCACTCTGGAAGTCAGTCTGGCAGTTCCTTAGAAAACTAGATATAGAGTTACCATTCGATCCAGTGATTGCACTTCTCGGTATATACCCGGAAGATCAGAAAGCAGTGACACGAACAGATATCTGCACGCCAGTGTTCATAGCAGCATTATTCACAATTGCCAAGAGATGGAAACAACCCAAATGTCCTTCAACAGATGAGTGGATAAATAAAATGTGGTATATACACACGATGGAATACTACGCAGCAGTAAGAAGGAACGATCTCGTGAAATATATGACAACATGGATGAACCTTGAAGACATAATGCTGAGCGAAATAAGCCAGGCACAAAAAGAGAAATATTATATGCTACCACTAATGTGAACTTTGAAAAGTGTAAAACAAATGGTTTATAATGTAGAATGTAGGGGAACTAGCAATAGAGAGCAATTAAGGAAGGGGGAACAATAATCCAAGAAGAACAGATAAGCTTTTTAACGTTCTGGGGATGCCCAGGAATGACTATGGTCTGTTAATTTCTGATGGATATAGTAGGAACAAGTTCACAGAAATGTTGCTATATTATGTAACTTTCTTGGGGTAAAGTAGGAACATGTTGGAAGTTAAGCAGTTATCTTAGGTTAGTTGTCTTTTTCTTACTCCCTTGTTATGGTCTCTTTGAAATGTTCTTTTATTGTATGTTTGTTTTCTTAACTTTTTTTTCATACAGTTGATTTAAAAAAGAAGGGAAAGTTAAAAAAAAAAAAAAGGAAGAAAAACAAGGAAAAAAAAAAAAGATGTAGTGCCCCCTTGAGGAGCCTGTGGAGAATGCAGGGGTATTCGCCTACCCCACCTCCATGGTTGCTAACATGACCACAGACGTAGGGGACTGGTGGTTTGATGGGTTGAGCCCTCTACCACAGGTTTTACCCTTGGGAAGACGGTTGCTGCAAAGGAGAGGCTAGGCCTCCCTATGGTTGTGCCTAAGAGCCTCCTCCCGAATGCCTCTTTGTTGCTCAGATGTGGCCCTGTCTCTCTAGCTAAGCCAACTTGAAAGGTGAAATCACTGCCCTCCCCCCTACGTGGGATCAGACACCCAGGGGAGTGAATCTCCCTGGCAACGTGGAATATGACTCCCGGGGAGGAATGTAGACCTGGCATCGTGGGACGGAGAACATCTTCTTGACCAAAAGGGGGATGTGAAAGGAAATGAAATAAGCTTCAGTGGCAGAGAGATTCCAAAAGGAGCCGAGAGGTCACTCTGGTGGGCACTCTTATGCACACTTTAGACAACCCTTTTTAGGTTCTAAAGAATTGGGGTAGCTGGTGGTGGATACTTGAAACTATCAAACTACAACCCAGAACCCATGAATCTCGAAGACAGTTGTATAAAAATGTAGCTTATGAGGAGTGACAATGGGATTGGGAAAGCCATAAGGGCCACACTCCACTTTGTCTAGTTTATGGATGGATGAGTAGAAAAATAGGGGAAGGAAACAAACAGACAAAGGTACCCAGTGTTCTTTTTTACTTCAATTGCTCTTTTTCACTCTAATTATTATTCTTGTTATTTTTGTGTGTGTGCTAATGAAGGTGTCAGGGATTGATTTGGGTGATGAATGTACCAGTATGTAATGGTACTGTAAACAGTCGAAAGTACGATTTGTTTTGTATGACTGCGTGGTATGTGAATATATCTCAATAAAATGAAGTTTAAAAAAAAATAATAAAATAAAAGTACCCATCAAAAAATAAATAAATAAATAAATAAATAAAAAAATAAAAAAAAATAAAAAAAAGAACAACACGTACTGTTCCCAGGACCTACTGATGCTTGCAAATCTATCTCTGGGTGTGGCCAGAGCTCAGAGTGTATCAACATTTGTTAAAAAGCTTAGAAGCACTTTCCTTTCATCTGACAAGACTGTGGAATAGTGGACTGTAGGTCAGGTCCCGGTGTTTGTGATTCTATACACAAACCCCTTCTCCCTAAGAGACAGAGGGGGGCCACATGCTAAATGTGAACCCAAAGAGAGCCCAGCATTGGTTGCAAAATAGTCATGTCTTATTCGTCAGAGAAGATGAGAAACTTAGTGAATAGAACTTCAAAGACAGGTTCTTACTACAGCTGAGCCTGCCAAAAGGTACTTTTTGCCCCTGAGTTTATTAAGCAATATGTAAAATATTAAAGACTTTGGTTTTCCAAGAAGGCCTTTGAAGGGCTCTAGAAGTCACACCTGGAGATCCGTACCTGAATGTGTTGGTGGCAGTGTGAACTCCATTGCTTCCTGGAGGTTGATCAGACATCTCCCCGTTTTCTTTGTAGCATAGTTTTGCAACATGGAAGAAATTTTGGAAGCAAGGGAATTGAGGTTGTTGCCTCTGAAAGCCCAAACTTGTGATTCCGATGAATCGAATGGAGGGTGATTGGAAATGTTGTCTGAGGCACCCCCAGGCAGGGAGCCTGTCCTTGCAGTATTGAAATTACCCTGTACATAGCTGCTGTGTGACTGTGGTCTTCATGACCCTTTTTTTTGTTTGTATTTTTATTGGGGTAATATATACAACATTAAATATCCCATCTTAAAAATAATTTTTAAATGTTCGGTTCAGAGATATTTGTCACATTCACAATGTTGTGCTACCATCACCACCATCCATTACCAAAACAGAAACTCTGCACCCATTAAACACTGGCTCCCCATTTCCTGCTCCTCTCGGCCTGGGTTACCTGGAATCTGCTTTCTGTCTCCATGAATTTGCTTATATTAGATATTTTAAATAAGTGGAATCATACAGTGTTTGTTCTTTTGCGTCTGGCTTCTTTCTCTTAGCATCATGTTTTCAAGGTTCATTCACATTGTCGAATGTCCCCTTTCTTAAAAAGAGGTTTTTGGGTCTAATGGGGGATGCTTGAGCCAAGCCAGACAAATCAGGTTCTCTTCCATGAGGATCTGGCCTGAGGGACACAGGGGTTTAGCCACCAAGTAGCGTCTGGAGCTGAGAGCTGGGGTGCAGAGCCAAGTGCTGGTTCCCTGCAGCTGCCCAGGCCTAGTTTAATTTTCTGTTAGATTCTGTGAAACACTCCACTGTCTTTCCAATACCCTTCCTCTCTTTTTATTTTCTATTTCTGTTTAAGCTAATCTGAAGTATGTTTCAGTTACTTGCATCCATAAGAAACTTGATTGAATTAAAGAATTATAATAAGGCATCTCCTTTTCACTATGAGAAAACAAAAACAGGAATTTCCTTATCAGGAAGTTTGTCAGTAATATGAACAGCTCCTGCCTCAACCCTCAGAGAATTTCATCAAAATTTCAGGTTCGGTCTGAAAACGTTGCCAGTTTGAATTAACAGATGTGTGAGAAGGATGAGTGGGAGATGACTGCAACAGCCCAGCTAGATGGTTGTCCATTCCTAGTACTTGGTTACTCCACCAGAACAGCCCCTCTGTCCAAGGTGCCACAGATAACCAATTCCTCAGCTAAATCTCTGATTATAGAAGCAAAATGGGAGAAGAGGGGGTCAGGTGAACCAGACAGACCATCTGTAGACACAACTGCTTGTCATAAGCAGGAAGGTCAACAGATTGATAGACCATGATCAGGAAGTATTTTGAAACTAAACCAAAAATCATTTTCAGGACCTGCCATGTATCTGCTCCAGAATACTGGGTGCAGTTTGTGCACATGCACACACACGCACACACACACCTCTAATTTAGGCAAGGCACCATGAGGCGAGGTAGGCTAATAAATTGGAAAATGTAAGGGAGTTCATAAAATCAGAAAACAAATGTGATTTTCACCTGCAATTTTATGTCTCTAGACTTAGGGATGACCTTTTGAAGTTTGGAAGAAATTGTTTAGGGGTAGCTAAAAGGAAATCCTACTTTAAATAGCAGAGAGTAAACGCATTGAACTCATGATCCAAGAATTGGTACCCCTAAAATAAAGAGAACAGCTGCAAGAAGGTTTAGAGGAGATAATGAAAGAGGTGCATAACTGGTTATAACTGCCCTTCCCAATACTTAGACACATAGACAAGTAGAAATATATCCCTTTCTCTCTCTCTGTCTCTCTCTCTCTCTCTCTCTCTCTCACACACACACACACACAGACTACACCACACCACAGTTTGAGATGTGCATATACCACTGGTTTTTTGGTATTGCTTGCTTCCGTTTAAAATTGATGTTGGCATTCTCTTGGCCAGAAAAGAGAGGTATTTAAGAGGCAACTCTCTTAATAGCTATTATTGATGATCAAAGAAGATGATGGTGCTCTTATTTGTAAGAAATATAACTAAACGTGATTTATATGTTAAAACAACGTACCTTTATACATAGTCACAGTAATAATATATTTCATTGTTGACAATTTAGATAAAAGAAAAGTCTGGGAAGAAAAATGAAAATCATCTGTAATCCAATTGCCCAGGTATAATCAATGCCACGGTTTTGGTGTATATTCTTCCAGACTGTTGTTTCCACGCCTATACATATTTATGATGTGCCTATTTTAAAAGAGAATTGAGATCATACTGTATAACCTGTTTTGAAACCTTTTCATTTAATATGAGGTGGTCTCTCTCAAATTGCACTACTTTCGCACATCAGGGGTTCTTTGGCTCATGAGGTAGCATTCCCCCCACTCACTGCCCTGTCCTCATGCACACCAATCTCATTCTCCCCTCGGGCTCTGCCCTGCCTTCCCTCCGCCCAGCACACCCTCTCCCAGGTGTTTGCATTGTCTATCCAGTCTTGTCACTCACACCTCAGTTCAAGGTTACTTCCTTTCCAGTTACTCTTTCCCTGTTTCACTGTCTTCATAATACTCGGAGCTATCCAATATCCCCTTGTCATTCATTCACTTCCCATCTGCCTCCTCGCTCTTGAAAGCAAGTTCAATGAGAATAGGGGACCCGGCTGCCTGGCTCCTGGCCCCATCTCCACCGCCCAGAGTGGCTCCTGGCACGCCGTGGGTGCAGAGCACGGAAAACCTGGCTGGATGCATGAATACTCCAATGGATGCGAGCTGCTGGGCTCCGAACGCCCTAAACCGCCTCATCTGCTGACAAACCTGGACTTGCACAATGGCCTCCCCACTGACTCAGGCAGAGGCTGGCGAGTCCCCTCCTTTCCCCTAAGCTTCTGTCTTCCTCCTCTTCCTCTGGAAGAAGGTGACTCCTGTTCTTAACTCTCCACCTCTTGGAATTGCTTGGAGACACAGACAAAGCAAACTGCTCTGAAACTGCTTAAGAAATTCGAGAATTTCTGTCTCTCATCATTCATTGCCCTTCAATAAATCCCAGGCTGAGAGCCCGAGTATCTGTTTCTTTATCTGCACCCAAGTCAGGAGGGGTCAAGGCAAGCCTCATCTTGCCAGAGAACCAAGGAGTGACAGAGCTGGAAATGAAAGCATAACAGAAACTTGCCCTGATCAGAGATTCCGACCCACACATCTCCTTTCATTTCCAGAACTGGGAAGTGAAACCATGCCATAGGAAGCTCGTTCTTCCCCCTCCTGCAGACAAATCCCACTCTGCCCTGATTCCTTTTTAATACACAAATACTAATGGCAGCTTTCACCAAATTTGAAATAAAATTTAAAATGCCCCTGCCATTCTGTCTGTACCACCCTTCCAAATTAAATCGTTTTTATTTAATCCCAGCTTTTTTTTCTCCTGGTCCCAACTCATATGTAATATTTACTTAGCCTCTTATAATGTAGCTCAGCATCCGAGTCATTTTCTCCCTTTAAAGTATTGGGATTTTCCTCCCAGGACACAGTTAACAACCCATAAAGGTCTCTGCTTAAATAAGCAGTCCATTTCCATGAACCATAGCCCAGATACATGCAACACCAGACTGTCTCTTTTCAAAGTTTATTGAAGTGGGAGAGTTAGTAGTAAGTACAGAACTCAAAAGTGGTAAGCAAATGGACCAGGAGAAATCAGGGGCCCCCACTTTAACCATTGGAGAGCAGCACATTTCCCTTTTAATGTAAAAGCAAACAGCAGTAGGAAGCAGCTTTCTTCCTTGAAGCTTTTTCGCTGCTCAAATCTCAAATTAGTGTAAACAATAGAGGAATGTATTAGTCGCTGGTTTTAGCATAAATGCCATTTCCTTTCCCTTGATAACACTGTTTAGCTTAGTCCCTCCTGGGACTAAGCCCATTCTTACCACCACTAGAAACTCAGACATTAACCATAACCACAGCTCAGGAGTCTCTTTGCCCGGTCCTTTTCTGCTACAGTTTGGCTGAGAGATGAACTGGTCCTGCTGAAGCCAGGTAGCCTGGCTTGTGTAATGGTTTCATGGTGTCTGGGCTCCTTCCCAGGAGAAACCTCCTCCCCTCCTATCGCTTGGCCCTCCTTCTCCCAGCTGGAGCCCACGAACACTTTAGATATTGCTCCAGAAACTGAGTACCCTTCAAGTCTCGGGCAGGTGAAGGAAGGAGCCAGGTGCCAAGAGGCTTCTCTGTGTCTCCATCTCTGCTGAGCAAAAATGGAAATCTTGCCCTCTTCAGAGGCATAGATGAAGCAGAAGTCTCAGAAGCCTAGAAGCTGTACTCTCCGTTCTCCCAAGGTTTCTGCTGCCACGACTGACAACCGATTTGCCCACTTGACCACACCACTTGGCTAAATCCTGATTCTCTGAATCGGGAAGTTCCAGGAAACCTCAGGCCAAGTCCAGTGATGTTACTCTGTGCAAGGGCAGAACTGTTTTTTCAAAGATCTTGGTTCTTGGTGAGAATCTCCCTTCTCAGCTGAGTTGTTTAAGTACAGGTTGGGGCCAGGTATGAGGGGCTCAAGGGCTCCACGGAGTCACCGATTAAAGGGTCTGGGACACTTCTGGTGGTGCTCAGGTCCCCAGTGAGCTCCATGCTTGTGCTCCGGTTATTGTCCGGCTCCACCGGAGTCTTCTTCCTGAGGCAGTGGCCCAGGCATGTGGAGAAGAAGTTGGGAAAAGATGGGCTGGAGAAGTAGTACACCACAGGGTCCAGCATGCTGTTCATGTAGGTGAAGCTGAGGGTGATGAAAAAGGCCAGGTCAGCCGACCGATAGATGTTACAATCCTGCGTACCTGCGCTGTGCAGGAGCCAGAAAATGCGCATCCTCACGGCCACGCTGGGCAGGAAGCAGATGACGAAGACGATGGCCACCACCATGATGAAGCGGATGGCCCGCTTGATCTTGGCCTGCCGGTCCATCTGCCTCTGCCGCAGGCTCCAGATGATTCTGGCCGAGCAGAACAGGATGATGGTCAGGGGCAGGAAGAATTCCAGGAGGAACATGGCATCGTGCCACCGGAAGGTGTAGCAGATGCTGAAGCTGCTGCACAGAAACGCGTTGCCGTTCTGGGTGAGCATCTGTCTGTACAGGAGGTGCACAGTCAGGCCGATGGTGATGCCCCACAAGACGCAGGAGATGACGGCCGCTGTGCGGTTGGAGATCTTGTTCAGAGCGTGGTGCGGGTGCACCACCCGGAAATACCTGTCCACGGCCACCACCGTGAGGAAAATGATGCTGCCCTGGCGGTTCATAGCCAGCATGAAGAGCATGATCCGGCAGGGGACGTCCCCAAACCTCCAGTCCCACTTCCTCACGTAGTTGTCTGTCAGGAACGGCAGGCAGATGATCAGGAGAAAGTCAGCCACCGCCAGGTTGAACAGGAAGATCCGGCTGGATTTCCAGGACTTGAGGTAGAAGCAGAAAATCCACAGGGCCAGGCCATTGCCCAGGAGCCCGAAGACGAACTCCAGCCCCAACACCGTTGGCAGCACGTTGGCAATGAAGTCATCCCGGAACACACAGCAGTTCTTGTTGTGGATGACCAGAAAATGATCATCTCGCGGAGGGTGGAACCGGCTCATGAGTGACTTGGGTTCTTGGGATGGAGCGCGTCACCTAGCGAATGCTCAAGGAGAGAGGCGTGCAACCGTGTGAGGGCCGTGTGCCTCAGCGCCTGCCTTTATGTCATGTCAGGGTGTTGAAATAGATGACTGAATGGTTACCAGGAAACTACGAAATAGCTTAAAAAAAAAAAAAGCCAAGCAAGGCTCTTATGCAACCTGCTGTTTGCATAAACAAGTAATAAAAATCCCCTGGGCAGACAGGAACCCACAAAATTTTCTAAATCTAAAGGATAAGTTTAGGCAAGCCGACCATCGTTCATGAATTATTGGAAGGCTTGTGTGCTGGTGTCCTGGTTGAGCACTTAGCCTTCGAGAATTAATTCACAGCCATCTGCTTGCCTCACAGAACTAACAAAATAACAACGGTTATAATAATGTACTGTGCAAGACAGCCTGGTTTTCCAGAAGCATTAAGATATTAGTATGCATACGATTTAAGCAACATTAGCAGGCATATGATTTTTTTGTAAATGACTGAGAAAACAGTCATTGTCTATTTTATGAGCACAGATGCATTGAAACTGAGCACTGTTCCTGTGCCATCCTCTCTGTACAAACATGGATTGCTTTTCCACCCTAGAAGTCTGCAATACATCTCTAGTTAGAAGGAAAAAAAAAAATGCCACTTGAGAGCATAAAATTTCATAATATGTCTGAAAACTTGAACCCTGTTTGGATTGCCAATTTTGTTGGTTTGTATTAGGTTATATGTTTCTGTGCTCAAGTGAGTGATTTATTTTTTAAATAAGTGATATTTTTAAAAGCCCCCATTTTTTGGAAAATTAAACTTTGAGCAACAGAACCTAAGAGGACAGGCAGCTGGCTACCCTTTCACACATGGCTTCTCTGCCTGTCGGCGTAACTGGGGGTAATCCTACAGGATATTTCTCCCCTTACATATTTTGATCTTATGATTTTTTGCTGCACAGGAGGACTTCTGAATTGTGCTGTTTCTACTTTGAGTTAGGTGAGCCCATGGCACAGTGGATAACACATCTGACGAATGGATCAGAAGATTCTACTTTGAGTTAGACATCTGAGATTTTTCCTTTAGCTCCGTGCTAAAGGAGAAAATAAAGAATAAAAGTAATGATAACTCAATAATAAACGAGAGTCAGGATGACCTACTGTTACACTGTCATAGGAACCAGAGTTCTTTGATGATGACGTTGATGGTGATGATGGTGACAGTGGCACCTTAAATGGCAGACGGCTTCCCCTGTACAAGACCCCATGCTCAGATTACTTCGTTTTATCCTGACAGCATTCCGTGAGGTAAGAACGATGATTGTTTCCCATTTCAAAAGCTCAGAGAGGTTGGTAACTTATTCATGGCCACCCAGCTAATAAGAGCAATGCTGGGATTTGAGTCCAGCTCAGCTCCAAAGCCTGAGGTAAGAACCATGACGTTATCCTTCCTCATACTACATTATTGAATCGTCTGTGAGATTCCGCTGGATGGAGGACACTGAGGTCCCCAATGCATGGTTGAGTTAAAACTCGAGTGTAATGTCTGATTTTTTTCCTGTCTGCCTTGTGAAAATCATGCTTCCTCCTGGGAAAAATGTGGACTTGTCATTGGTATCCATAGAGTGATCTTGAGAGCCTCTATTTCTGAATTATTAAGTCAGGAAAAATGAACTATTAATAATTTCTGGGAGCTGGAATTTGCAAGGGACTCTCCTTTTTTACTTTCTAGAATTTAATAATATTTTGTGTGTTTTTTTTTAAACAATGGTCAGGAATAAAATGAGAAAAGAACAAGAAATACTTTTAAGTTTATAAAAAGAAAAAGAAATAAATAAAAATAAAAAGAGAGAGAGAAAAGCTGCTGTACTGGGGTGCTTGTTCCTGCTTGGTCATTCGTTAGCCCTGTAACCTCTTAACCCTGGAGTTACTTCATGTGTAAGTCGAGGGATTAGCTGATCTTCAAACTTCTTCCAGCTTTCACAGCCTACGATTCTAAACCAAAGTTCACAACGACACAGGCAGAATATCAGTTCTGGCCTCCCTGCTTTCTGGTACCTGCTATGGAATTTCCGGTCTTCCCACTGCACAGAAGGCATGTTTTGTCTTGCTTGTGTCCCTCCTGTGCGTATTTTTTTTTTCTTACTGGTGCATGAGTTGTACAGAAACTTGGTGTAATGAATCATTTCAAAGCTAAGGCAGTGATCCTTAAGAGCTTGGTGGAACCTTCAGTTAAAATTTATGACTTTCACAGTTAACCTGAATCTCCGTGCCTGGGTTGTCTCATTATCACTTGAATGTGCAACACTGAACTGGATTCAACTATTTTTTAAAGTTGCAAACAATATTAGCTATCATTATCAACTGCTTGCTCTGTGCCAGGTACTGGGCTAAAGAGATTCACATACATAATCCTAGCAACATCCCTGGGAGAGATATGCTGTCCTTATCATTGTTCCCATTTTACAGATCAGAAAGCAGCGGCTTAGGGAGTTCAAGGGATTAACTACTTATTTTCTTAATCAGAGACTTTCTACATAGCTGCACAGGGTTTCCAAAAGCACACAAGCACAAACTTCCAGATCTTCTCAGTGCCTGGGCTCAGAAGTCCCGGAATCTCCTTATCAAGCAGGGCACTGGGCCAGCCTGAATTCCACTGGAGAGGTCAGGGCTACATGGGTGGGAGTACCAGGAAGCGTGGTTCATTGACTGGGGAGTCTTGCCACCACAGATTGTGGATGACTTGAGTTGGGAGACTTAGCCATTGGGAAATGAGGTCCTTGAACCCCTGATGAAAGTGATGTAGCAGTGGAAGTTTGGGAGTAAGGAGGTAGAAGAAGAAGTTGCAGGGGTATATATAAAAAGAAAGGAGACGCGTATTTCAGGGTTTTGAAATGTAGTGTTGGGTTTGATGTAAAAAGCCTACAGGCCACCCCAAACTACTAAACAGTCTTGAAAAAGAAGAACAAAGGTGGAAGACTCACATTTTCAGATTTAAAAACTTCCTACAAATGTGTGGTAATCAAGACATTGTGCTCTTGGCATAAGATTGACATGTAGACCGGCAGAGGAGGATTGAGAGTCCAGATATAAACCCTAGCATTTATGGTCAATTAATCTTCAATATGGGTGCCAGAACCATTCGATGGGGAAGGAATAGTTTTTTCAATATGCCAGAACTACTGGATGGCCACATGCAAAAGAATGAAGTTGGACCTCTATCTTTTACCATGAACAAAAATTAACTCAGAGTGGATCCTAGACCTAAATATAAGAGCTAAAACTATAAAACTCTTAGAAGAAAACATAAGAGTGAAACTTTGTGACCTTGAGTTAGGCAGAGCCTTCTTAGATCAACACCAAAAGTACAAATGACAAAAGAAAAAATAGATCAATTGAACTTCGTCAAAATTTAAAATTTTTGTAGTGCAAGTGACTCCGCTCAAGAAAGTGAAAAGACAACACACAGAGGGGGAGAAAATATTTTCAAATTGTAATAAGGCGGGAGGCGGGGCAAGATGGCAGACTGGTGAGCTGTATGTTTTAGTTACTCCTCCAGGAAAGTAGGTAGAAAGCCAGGAACTGCGTGGACTGGACACCACAGAGCAATCTGTCTTTGGGCATACTTCATATAACACTCATGAAAATGTCGAACTGCTGAGATCAGCGAAATCTGTAAGTTTTTGCGGCCAGGGGACCCGCGCCCTCCCTGCCAGGCTCAGTCCCCTGGGAGGAGGGGCTGTCAGCTCCGGGAAGGAGAAGGGAGAACTGCAGTGGCTGCTCTTTTCGGAAACTCATTCTACTGATCCAGACTCCAACCATAGATAGACTGAGACCAGACACCAGAGAATCTGAGAGCAGCCAGCCCAGCAGAGAGGAGACAGGCATAGAAAAAAAAAAACAACACGAAAAACTCCAAAATAAAAGCAGAGGATTTTTGGAGTTCTGGTGAACACAGAAAGGGGAAGGGCGGAGCTCAGGCCCTAAGGCGCATATGCAAATCCCGAAGAAAAGCTGATCTCTCTGCCCTGTGGACCTTTCCTTAATGGCCCTGGTTGCTTTGTCTCTTAGCATTTCAATAACCCATTAGATCTCTGAGGAGGGCCCTTTTTTTTTTTTTTTTTTTAATGCTTTTTTCTTTTTCTAAAACAATTACTCTAAGAAGCCCAATACAGAAAGCTTCAAAGACTTTCAATTTGGGCACGTCAAGTCAAGAGCAGAACTAAGAGAGCTCTGACACAAAAGGCAATAATTCAGTGGCTGAGAAAATTCACTAAACACCACAACTTCCCAAGAAAAGGGGGGTGTCCGCTCACAGCCACCATCCTAGTGGACAGGAAACACTCCTGCCCATCGCCAGCCCCATAGCCCAGAGCTGCCCCAGACAACCCAGTGTGACAGAAGTGCTTCAAATAACAGGCACACACCACAAAACTGGGCGTGGACATTAGCCTTCCCTGCAACCTCAGCTGATTGTCCCAGAGTTGGGAAGGTGGAGCAGTGTGAATTAACAGAGCCCCATCCAGCCATCATTTGAGCAGACTGGGAGCCTCCCTACACAGCCCAGCAGCCCAGAACTGCCCTGGGGGGACGGCACTCACCTGTGACATAGCACAGTCATCCCTCAACAGAGGACCCGGGGTGCACAGCCTGGAAGAGGGGCCCACTTGCAAGTCTCAGGAGCCATACGCAAATACCAAGGACTTGTGGGTCAGTGGCAGAGACAAACTGTGGCAGGACTGAACTGAAGGATTAGACTATTGCAGCAGCTTTAAAACTCTAGGATCACCAGGGAGATTTGATTGTTAGGGCCACCCCCCTCCCCGACTGCCCAGAAACATGCCCCACATACAGGGCAGGCAACACTAACTACACACGCAAGCTTGGTACACCAATTGGACCCCACAAGACTCACTCCCCCACTCACCAGAAAGGCTAAGCAGGGGAGAACTGGCTTGTGGAGAACAGGTGGCTCGTGGACGCCACCTGCTGGTTAGTTAGAGAAAGTGTAATCCACGAAGCTGTAGATCTGATAAATTAGAGATAAGGACTTCAATAGGTCTACAAACCCTAAAAGAACCCTATCAAGTTCAGCAAATGCCACGAGGCCAAAAACAACAGAAAATTATAAAGCATATGAAAAAACCAGACGATATGGATAACCCAAGCCCAAGCACCCAAATCAAAAGACCAGAAGAGACACAGCACCTAGAGCAGCTACTCAAAAGAACTAAAGATGAACAATGAGACCATAGTACGGGATATAAAGGAAATCAAGAAGACTCTAGAAGAGCATAAAGAAGACATTGCAAGACTAAATAAAAAAATGGATGATCTTATGGAAATTAAAGAAACTGTTGACCAAATTAAAAAGATTCTGGACACTCATAGTACAAGACTAGAGGAAGTTGAACAACGAATCAGTGACCTGGAAGATGACAGAATGGAAAATGAAAGCATAAAAGAAAGAATGGGGAAAAAAATTGAAAAAATCAAAATGGACCTCAGGGATATGATAGATAATATGAAACGTCCAAATATAAGACTCATTGGTGTCCCAGAAGGGGAAGAAAAGGGTAAAGGTCTAGGAAGAGTATTCAAAGAAATTGTTGGGGAAAACTTCCCAAATCTTCTAAACAACATAAATACACAAATCATAAATGCTCAGCGAACTCCAAATAGAATAAATCCAAATAAACCCACTCCAAGACATATACTGATCACACTGTCAAACACAGAAGAGAAGGAGCAAGTTCTGAAAGCAGCAAGAGAAAAGCAATTCACCACATACAAAGGAAACAGCATAAGACTAAGTAGTGACTACTCAGCAGCCACCATGGAGGTGAGAAGGCAGTGGCACGATATATTTAAAATTCTGAGTGAGAAAAATTTCCAGCCAAGAATACTTTATCCAGCAAAGCTCTCCTTCAAATTTGAGGGAGAGCTTAAATTTTTCACAGACAAACAAATGCTGAGAGAATTTGCTAACAAGAGACCTGCCCTACTGGAGATACTAAAGGGAGCCCTACAGACAGAGAAACAAAGACAAGACAGAGAGACTTGGAGAAAGGTTCAGTACTAAAGAGATTCGGTATGGGTACAATAAAGGATATTAATAGAGAGAGGGAAAAATATGGCAAACATAAACCAAAGGATAAGATGGCCAATTCAAGAAATGCCTTCACGGTTTTAACGTTGAATGTAAATGGATTAAACTCCCCAATTAAAAGATATAGATTCGCAGAATGGATCAAAAAAAATGAACCATCAATATGTTGCATACAAGAGACTCATCTTAGACATAGGGACACAAAGAAACTGAAAGTGAAAGGATGGAAAAAAATATTTCATGCAAGCTACAGCCAAAAGAAAGCAGGTGTAGCAATATTAATCTCAAGATAAAATAGACTTCAAATGCAGGGATGTTTTGAGAGACAAAGAAGGCCACTACATACTAATAAAAGGGGCAATTCAGCAAGAAGAAATAACAATCGTAAATGTCTATGCACCCAATCAAGGTGCCACAAAATACATGAGAGAAACACTGGCAAAACTAAAGGAAGCAATTGATGTTTCCACAATAATTGTGGGAGACTTCAACACATCACTCTCTCCTATAGATAGATCAACCAGACAGAAGACCAATAAGGAAATTGAAAACCTAAACAATCTGATAAATGAATTAGATTTAACAGACATATACAGGACATTACATCCCAAATCACCAGGATACACATACTTTTCTAGTGCTCACGGAACTTTCTCCAGAATAGATCATATGCTGGTACATAAAACAAGCCTCAATAAATTTAAAAAGATTGAAATTATTCAAAGCACATTCTCTGACCACAATGGAATACAATTAGAAGTCAATAACCATCAGAGACTTAGAAAATTCACAAATACCTGGAGGTTAAACAACACACTCCTAAATAATCAGTGGGTTAAAGAAGAAATAGCAAGAGAAATTGCTAAATATATAGAGATGAATGAAAATGAGAACACAACATACCAAAACCTATGGGATGCAGCAAAAGCAGTGCTAAGGGGGAAATTTATAGCACTAAACGCATATATTAAAAAGGAAGAAAGAGCCAAAATCAAAGAACTAATGGATCAACTGAAGAAGCTAGAAAATGAACAGCAAACCAATCCTAAACCAAGTAGAAGAAAAGAAATAACAAGGATTAAAGCAGAAATAAATGACATAGAGAACAAAAAAAACAATAGAGAGGATAAATATCACCAAAAGTTGGTTCTTTGAGAAGATCAACAAGATTGACAAGCCCCTAGCTAGACTGACAAAATCAAAAAGAGAGAAGACCCATATAAACAAAATAATGAATGAAAAAGGTGACATAACTGCAGATCCTGAAGAAATTAAAAAAATTATAAGAGAATATTATGAACAACTGTATGGCAACAAACTGGACAATGTAGAAGAAATGGACAATTTCCTGGAAACATATGAACAACCTAGACTGACCAGAGAAGAAATAGAAGACCTCAACCAACCCATCACAAGCAAAGAGATCCAATCAGTCATCAAAAATCTTCCCACAAATAAATGCCCAGGGCCAGATGGCTTCACAGGGGAATTCTACCAAACTTTCCAGAAAGAACTGACACCAATCTTACTCAAACTCTTTCAAAACATTGAAGAAAATGGAACACTACCTAACTCATTTTATGAAGCTAACATCAATCTAATACCAAAACCAGGCAAAGATGCTACAAAAAAGGAAAACTACCGGCCAATCTCCCTAATGAATATAGATGCAAAAATCCTCAACAAAATACTTGCAAGTCGAATCCAAAGACACATTAAAAAAATCATACACCATGACCAAGTGGGGTTCATTCCAGGCATGCAAGGATGGTTCAACATAAGAAAAACAATCAATGTATTACAACACATTAAAAACTCGTAAGGGAAAAATCAATTGATCATCTCAATAGATGCTGAAAAAGCATTTGACAAAATCCAACATCCATTTTTGATAAAAACACTTCAAAAGGTAGGAATTGAAGGAAACTTCCTCAACATGATAAAGAGCATATATGAAAAACCCACAGCCAGCATAGTACTCAATGGTGAGAGACTGAAAGCCTTCCCTCTAAGATCAGGAACAAGACAAGGATGCCCGCTGTCACCACTGTTATTCAACATTGTGCTGGAAGTGCTAGCCAGGGCAATCCGGCAAGACAAAGAAATAAAAGGCATCCAAATTGGAAAAGAAGAAGTAAAACTCTCATTGTTTGCAGACGATATGATCTTATATCTAGAAAACCCTGAGAAATCGACGATACAGCTACTAGAGCTAATAAACAAATTTAGCAAAGTAGCGGGATACAAGATTAATGCACATAAGTCAGTAATGTTTCTATATGCTAGAAATGAACAAACTGAAGAGACACTCAAGAAAAAGATACCATTTTCAATAGCAACTAAAAAAATCAAGTACCTAGGAATCAACTTAACCAAAGATGTAAAAGACCTATACAAAGAAAACTACATAACTCTACTAAAAGAAATAGAAGGGGACCTTAAAAGATGGAAAAATATTCCATGTGATGGATAGGAAGGCTAAATGTCATTAAGATGTCAATTCTACCCAAACTCATCTACAGATTCAATGCAATCCCAATCAAAATTCCAACAACCTACTTTGCAGACTTGGAAAAGCTAGTCATCAAATTTATTTGGAAAGGGAAGATGCCTCAAATTGCTAAAGACACTCTAAAAAAGAAAAACGAAGTGGGAGGACTTACACTCCCTGACTTTGAAGCTTATTATAAAGCCACAGTTGCCAAAACAGCATGGTACTGGCACAAAGAGAGACATATAGATCAATGGAATCGAATTGAGAATTCAGAGATAGACCCTCAGATCTATGGCCGACTGATCTTTGATAAGGCCCCCAAAGTCACCGAACTGAGCCATAATGGTCTTTTCAACAAATGGGGCTGGGAGAGTTGGATATCCATATCCAAAAGAATGAAAGAGGACCCCTACCTCACCCCCTACACAAAAATTAACTCAAAATGGACCAAAGATCTCAATATAAAAGAAAGTACCATAAAACTCCTAGAAGATAATGTAGGAAAACATCTTCAAGACCTTGTATTAGGCGGCCACTTCCTAGACTTTACACCCAAAGCACAAGCAACAAAAGAGAAAATAGATAAATGGGAACTCCTCAAGTTTAGAAGTTTCTGCACCTCAAAGGAATTTCTCAAAAAGGTAAAGAGGCAGCCAACTCAATGGGAAAAAATTTTTGGAAACCATGTATCTGACAAAAGACTGATATCTTGCATATACAAAGAAATCCTACAACTCAATGACAATAGTACAGACAGCCCAATTATAAAATGGGCAAAAGATATGAAAAGACAGTTCTCTGAAGAGGAAATACAAATGGCCAAGAAACACATGAAAAAATGTTCAGCTTCACTAGCTATTAGAGAGATGCAAATTAAGACCACAATGAGATACCATCTAACACCGGTTAGAATGGCTGCCATTAAACAAACAGGAAACTACAAATGCTGGAGGGGATGTGGAGAAATTGGAACTCTTATTCATTGTTGGTGGGACTGTATAATGGTTCAGCCACTCTGGAAGTCAGTCTGGCAGTTCCTTAGAAAACTAGATATAGAGTTACCATTCGATCCAGCGATTGCACTTCTCGGTATATACCCGGAAGATCGGAAAGCAGTGACACGAACAGATATCTGCACGCCAATGTTCATAGCAGCATTATTCACAATTGCCAAGAGATGGAAACAACCCAAATGTCCTTCAACAGATGAGTGGATAAATAAAATGTGGTATATACACACGATGGAATACTACGCGTCAGTAAGAAGGAACGATCTCGTGAAACATATGACAACATGGATGAACCTTGAAGACATAATGCTGAGTGAAATAAGCCAGGCACAAAAAGAGAAATATTATATGCTACCACTAATGTGAACTTTGAAAAATGTAAAACAAATGGTTTATAATGTAGAATGTAGGGGAACTAGCAGTAGAGAGCAATTAAGGAAGGGGGAACAATAATCCAAGAAGAACAGATAAGCTTTTTAACGTTCTGGGGATGCCCAGAAATGACTATGGTCTGTTAATTTCTGATGGATATAGTAGGAACAAGTTCACAGAAATGCTGCTATATTATGTAACTTTCTTGGGGTAAAGTAGGAACATGTTGGAAGTTAAGCAGTTATCTTAGGTTAGTTGTCTTTTTCTTACTCCCTTGTTATGGTCTCTTTGAAATGTTCTTTTATTGTATGTTTGTTTTCTTTTTAACTTTTTTTTTCATACAGTTGATTTAAAAAAGAAGGGAAAGTTAAAAAAAAAAAAAGAAAGAAAGAAAAACAAGGAAAAAAAAATGATGTAGTCCCCCCTTGAGGTGCCTGTGGAGAATGCAGGGGTATTCGCCTACCCCACCTCCATGGTTGCTAACATGACCACAGACATAGGGGACTGGTGGTTTGATGGGTTGAGCCCTCTACCATAAGTTTTACCCTTGGGAAGATGGTTGCTGCAAAGGAGAGGCTAGGCCTCCCTATATTTGTGCCTAAGAGTCTCCTCCTGAATGCCTCTTTGTTGCTCAGATGTGGCCCTCTCTCTCTGGCTAAGCCAACTTGAAAGGTGAAATCACTGCCCTCCCCCCTACGTGGGATCAGACACCCAGGGGAGTGAATCTCCCTGGCAACGTGGAATATGACTCCCGGGGAGGAATGTAGACCCGGCATCGTGGGACGGAGAACATCTTCTTGACCAAAAGGGGGATATGAAAGGAAATGAAATAAGCTTCAGTGGCAGAGAGATTCCAAAACGAGCCGAGAGGTCACTCTGGTGGGCACTCTTACGCACACTTTAGACAACCCTTTTTAGGTTCTAAAGAATTGGGGTAGCTGGTGGTGGATACCTGAAACTATCAAACTACAACCCAGAACCCATGAATCTCGAAGACAGATGTATAAAAATGTAGCTTATGAGGGGTGACAATGGGATTGGGAAAGCCATAAGGACCACACTCCACTTTGTCTAGTTTATGGATGGATGAGTAGAAAAATAGGGGAAGGAAACAAACAGACAAAGGTACCCAGTGTTCTTTTTTACTTCAATTGCTCTTTTTCACTCTAATTATTATTCTTGTTATTTTTGTGTGTGTGCTAATGAAGGTGTCAGGGATTGATTTAGGTGATGAATGTACAACTATGTAATGGTACTGTAAACAATCGAAAGTACGATTTGTTTTGTATGACTGCGTGGTATGTGAATATATCTCAATAAAATGATGATTAAAAAAAAATTGTAATAAGGCACCAGTATCCAGCTCAGTAATAAAATGATAAATAACCCAATTAAAAATGGGCAAATGATGCCAATATCCTTAGCCATTAGGGAAATGCAAGTCAAAATCTCATGCACATACCACCTCACACCCACTAGATTGACTATAATAGAAAAGATAGACAATAGCACGTGTTGGTGAAGATGTGGAGAAACTGGAACCCTAATATATTGCTGGTGAGCATGTAAAATGGTGCTGCTGCTTTGTAAAAGTTTGGCAATTCCTCAAAATATGAAACAAAGAGTTACCTATGACCCAGTATTTCCACTACTAGATATATACCCAACAGAAATGAAAACATAAGGCCACGCAAAACACTTGTACATGAATGTTCATAGCAGCATTGTTCATGAGAACCAAAAAAGAGAAATAACCCAAATGTTCATCAGTGGTATACCTCTACAATGGAATATTATTCAACCATAAAAAGGAATGGTCTATTCTACAAAGTGGATGAAGCTTGAAAACATGATGTTAAGGGAAAGAAGCCAGACACAAAAGGTTATATGCCCCAGAAAAGGTCATGTTCTTTTAATCCATTCCTGTGGGTGTGGACCTATTGTGGGTTGGACCTTTTAATTAAGTTATTTCAATTGAAATGTAACCCACTCCATACAAGGTGAGTCTTAATCCCCTTACTGAAGTCCTTTATAAGAGGATGAAAGACAGAAGCTAAGAGACACAGAAGCTGGGAGATGAAATTAGGAAAATTACATAGAGAAAAGCCCCAGAGAAGCTGAGAGAGGACCCACAGAAGCTCAGAGAGGAAGCTACTGACGCCAGACGCTGAAAGCAACGAAACCCGGGAGCGAAGGACCAGCGGACACTGGCCATGTGCCTTCCCACGTGACAGAGGTGTCCCAGCTGCCAGCGGCTTGCCTTCAGAGCCCACGTATTGTCCTGTTGATGCCTGTAGTTGAGGCATTTTTCACGGCCTAAGAACTGTAAATTTTAAGTTAACAAATCCACATTGTAAAAGCCAACCCATTTCTGGTGTATGGCAGCTCTAGCAAACCAAAACACTGTGATTCCATTTATAGGATATGTCCAGAACAGGCAGATCTCTGGAGACAGAAAGTAGATTACTGATTGCCGAGGGCTGGAGGGATTGGTGCGAATTGGGAAGTGACGGCAGCTGATGGGTTCTGGGTTTCTTTTGAGGGCATATGACAGCTTCAAACTACCACATACAGTAAGAAGCCTTTTGTGTCTGGCTTCTTCCCCTTAGCATCATGTTTTCAAGCTTCATCCATTTTGTAGAATGGATCATTCCTTTTTATGGTTGAATAATATTCCATTGTTCTCTTGTGTTGACGGTTGTACAACTATGTGAACTTACTAAGAGCCTGTGAACTGTACTCCTTTAGTGGGTGGATTGTGTGGTATGTAAATTATACCTCAATAAAGCTGTTAGCAAAAAGAAAAAAAAAAAGGTTTATTAAAAAACAAAACAAAACAAAAAACCAAGGACCTTTATGGCAAGAGAGTGGAACAAAAGGATTTTTCGTATACTGTATGTGGGAATATAATTGATTCAGCCTTTTTTCTTAGGCAATTTGATGGTATTTATCAAGACTCTAATAAGAGCTAAGAAAGAAACAGTCTCCCTTTTCATTGGGCACTCTTCCAAGTGCTTTATATCTGTAAACTCACATAGCACTCACAACTCTGGGCAGGTACTATTATCCCATTTTACAGCAAGGAAAGTAAAGCACTGAGAGATTAAGTAATTTGCTCAAGGTCAACCAGCAAATAAGTAAAGGAGATTTGGACCCAGATAGTCCAGTTCTGGGGGCTGTACTCCGAGCCCCATGCACACTGCCTCTCCAAAGTATGTCTGCCCTTGGAGCCAACACTTCCATGTCTGAGAATCTAGCTTCCCAAAACCCTGGCACATGTGCCCAAAACATGATTCTGAATATTCGCCCCAGAATGGCTGTAATAGAGGAAAACTGTAAGCAAATGTCCATTAAAAGGCCTTGGTTTGTTTATATAATGGAATATAATGATAAGAATGAGCCTGATCTCTATGTTCTGATGGAGAAACCTATTCATGATTAAAGTACTCAGCAAAGCAATATATGTAATATAATCCTATTGAGCAAAACAAAACTAAGACTTTGTGCACAAGTGTGTATATACCACACAAGATAAAAGTAGTCATCTGCAGGAAATGAGATTGAGAGAAGCTAAAGGAAGACTCTTACTTCTTTCTTTATCTGTGTGTACAATTTTTAAATTTTGGGTGTAAGCCTGTAGGCCTCTTGTAACTAAAGAAACCTATTCTTTTTTAAAAAGAAAGGAGTCTGAAAGGCTACCCAATGACTCTTCTGGCAGCTGAGGGCAGAGGTTCTCACTAAACAACGGGAAGAACAGACAAACAAAAAGAAACAAAGAAAACTCATGCAAAACCCAATCATCTGGACTCTAAACTGGCTTCCCTTTTTTAGTTCGTAGAACGTGACAGCCTGCCTCCTGGACGTCACCTCTCCCAGCCCCTGCCCCAGCCCCAGGCTCTTCCTTCAGGCCCAGGGATCTTCCAGCCCTTTCTCACCAATCCCACCTCTCCCCTGCCCACCTGGAATGTCCTCCACTGATTCACCTGGCTGCCTTCTGTGCATCTTTCAGGGCCAAGGTCCTGAGTCACTTTCTCTGAGAAGCTTTCCCTGATCCCCAAGACTGGATAAGGGGCCCTCAATTCTCCTGTAGAATCCCGTATTTGCCACCTTCTGCAATTACCCAGAATTGCAATGTTACTCTTCCTTGATTTCTACAATAGACCCCATGAGGTTAGAGACTAAACTTTTCATCTGTGCTTCTGCTGTCCAGAGACAGAGCTGGCACTTAATGAATAGTCCTCAAAAGAGGGTCTGAATGAATGAACGAATCCTTACCGGGGATAAATGTAGACATCCCCCCAATGTATCATTTTATAGTCTAATACACTGGAAACCGAATACAGACTAGGCCCATATGAGAGCTCCTCTCTGAAGCTTATTCTACTCCATCTCAACCAACCATGAATCTGTTGAGTTTTAACACACACACACACCCACACACACACACACACACACAGCATTCAGCCGGGTCAGCTACATGGAGCATCTTATGGG
Source organism: Choloepus didactylus (assembly GCF_015220235.1). Classification (NCBI taxonomy): domain Eukaryota; kingdom Metazoa; phylum Chordata; class Mammalia; order Pilosa; family Megalonychidae; genus Choloepus; species Choloepus didactylus. Next base: position 8,564,278 of record NC_051329.1, on the reverse strand, counting down.
GGTCCTGTGCTTGTTTCATGCTTTGCTGTTGCTTTCTTGACATTCTTAATCGTGTTTCACTGGGCCCCGCAAATCACACAGCAGGTGCTCTTGCCATTTATGGGCTCACTGTGAGGAGGGGGGTCTTGAGTCAGACTGGACACCTCTGGGGATGAGAAGACCCAGAAGGCCAGCAAGTTGAGACCGTGGCTCATGGTTATGGCCAAATCCCTGCCCTGCTATCGAAGCTTTAATGAATGCCTTAACACCTCCAGCAACCTCAAACACCAACATCACATTTCAGTTTTAATAAAGGGTAAGGAAATCCATTCTGAAAATAGACCAGAACTGTCAGCACCAATAAAAGGTACCTCTTATTTTCCCCCACAGAATTCCTATAGACTATCTGGTCTGATATTCCTTTAGGTTTTTTTCGACTTTTCCTTACACTGAGTTAGAGGAGAAAATATTTTCTTTTAAATTAATTAGGTTTCCTATTCCTGGTAGCTTCAACAATTGTCAAAAAAGCTATCCTCCTCTTTCTTACAGTTTCTGAGGAATGCTTCTTGATAAGATTTATTGTTTGTCACGTTCTACGAACTAAAAAAGGGAAGCCAGTTTAGAGTCCAGATGATTGGGTTTTGCATGAGTTTTCTTTGTTTCTTTTTGTTTGTCTGTTCTTCCCATTGTTTAGTGAGAACCTCTGCCCTGGGCTTGCCCAGAGCTTCTGGACATCATACACAAGGTCATACCAGTTTTCCAACATAGAGTCACAGCCAGGACACAGATTTTTGTTTCCAAACCCATCTTTATTAAGATGAAACAACAAAGGAGCAACCCCGGAAAGAATTTTTTCCAAGAATAGACTTAAAAGCAGAAGTGTGGGTTTTCACAGATTTCTCCCGGGAGATTGTGTGTTTCGTTGACACTGATAAGAGTTCTTGTCTTCATCCTTCCCCTGGCAACTGGGGTGCTGGGGGCTCAGGTGACAGTAATGGGGCAATAACCTCAGGGGCCTGAATAGGGAGGGACATGGCCTCTGTGCCTCAGTTTCTTAGATGTAAAATGTGTTAACATGGTAGGTCATCCATGAGGAGTCATAGATCATGTGCTCAAAGCTTTACATGCACTTATTCACTCATTCCGTTCATTCAGCAAATATGATAGAACACTACTAGGAGCCAGGCACTGTTCGAGGCCCTGGGGACATAAGAGGGAACCATGTCCCTGTGCTCTGAGACCTTCCTTTCTCCCAACCCTCCCAGTGACCCTACTGTTACCACCATTTTACAGATGAGGAAACGGAAACTAAGAATTAATTGAATAAAATGTGCCCCCAAGATCACACATCTACAAGTGGTAGAGCTGGATTCGGACTTAGATTTATCTGACTCTCGACAGCTCGTAGTTTCACTTGCTTGACTGTGCAGTGCCTCTGAAAAAGGAAGTGATAGGGACAGACTAGAGGGGGATTTTGAGGCCGAAGAACTAAAGGCTAACAATGTCTTTGAGTGTGGAGAGGACCCTGGGCCTTGGAGAAACTGGAAAGAGAGGAGTCAAGAACTATTCTCACCGCTTTGTGGTTTGAAAATGGTGCTCAGGTGGGCTTGGAGTCTTTTCCCTTAATTCAGGGTGGGGCAGCCCATCATTTCATAGATCATCTGGTCAGTTTTGAGGGCCCCAGGAACATATTTGGGAAATTCACATGCCTAAGAGAGGTTTGTTCCTTCCACTCTTTGGTGTTTGTACAGAGTCCTGCCAAGAATAAGACTAAAACATTGATGTTTGCAGAGAACAGGTCTAGAAACTGTTCAGTGAGAAGGCAGGGGTCCTTAACTTCTTTCTTTTTGCCCCGCAAAACCTTTTTTGTCACACACACACCAGCACAGTGCCTGGCACAGACTATGGATTCAGTAAATGCTTGGAGAATGGGTGATTTAATAATTTTGACTCACAGTCCTATAACAAGCAATCCAGAGCAACTAAGCAGGACTCAGCACATCCCAAAAGCTAACTGGATTTTTTCAAGCACTCAGCTAGCTCTGGAAAAATCAGGGCAGGTAAACATAGCAGTCAGCACCTTCTTTGAAATGCAAAGACTTGGCAGAAAAATGTGGAGCTAGAAGGTCAGAGCAGATCATTTTTCTGTCCTTCTTCCTGGGATGCCAGGAAGTCAGAACCATTCCAGAGAAATGGGGGGAGAGGCCCCCAAGAAGATGAAAATCATCAGGATCCTTCCATCTCAATCTAAAGGTTTCAGTTAGCCTGAGACAAGTAGCAATTTAAGGTCTGAGCATAGGAAATACTGATAAGACATTAAGTTCATTCATTCCCACGGACAGAGGACATGACCCGTTTAAACACGTGTGTAGTTATTCAGCTGTTTAAAATGACACAGGAGCAAGTGATTCGTAACTCACCCTTCTCCCCCAACACACACATACCCCATCACACGCCCATGCTATCCCTTATCACTTATCAGATCATATAAGTGCAATCGACTCACTTCAGTTAGCTGGAAGCTTCCAGGAAGGTATAACATGAATTTCATTTCCAAAAAGCAGGGAGGATGTAGCTAAGAAAGGGTGGCATTTTCAAAGCGCCCCCACCCCTCAGCATGGATTATTTCTGAGTCACCAATCTGTCCCCCTTGGTTTGTTTGGTTGTTTTAGTACCACTCAACACATCTGGAGACCCCACTGACCATCGGCTTGGCTTTGGAAGCTATTTGCCACGCTGGTGCAACTCCTGCGACAGAGCTTTGACGTTGGCTTCTCCTCTGGCTTCTGTGTCTTGGAGAGTTGCAGATTCTTGGGTCTCAAACTGCAGAGCTTGAACTTGGTGTAGAATTTGGGGAACGAGGGACTGGAAAAATAATACACCAAGGGGTTGAGCATGCTGTTCATGTAGGTGAAGCTGAGGGTTACGTGCAGGGCCACATGGATGGACGGATCGCAGGCGCTTGAGGGCACTGTCCAGAGGAAGTAGAGTCTGGCCGACACACTGGGCAGGTAGCACGTGATGAACACAAGGGCCACCACCATGATGAACCGGGTGGCTCTCTTCATCCGCGTCTGTCTGGCCAGCTGCTGCCTCTGCTTCAGGCTCCAGACAACCTTGAAGGAGCAAAACAAGATGATACCAAGGGGCAGAAAGAACTCCAGCTGGAACATGATGTCGTGCCAGCCATTGGCCGACTCCATGATGAAGCTCTCACAAGAGATGGCCGCCTCTTGCACACACAGATGGTTCTCCATCAAGAGATACAGCGTGCCCAGAATGACCAGGGTCCACAGGGCACCGACGATGCCCGCCGCCGTACGGTTGGAGATGGTGTTCACCATGTGGTGGGGGTGGACCACTTTGAAATACCTGTCCACAGCCACCACTGTCAGAAAGACGATGCTCCCAGCCCTGTTCATGGCCAGCATGAAGAGCACCAACCGGCAGGGGACGTCCTCGAAAGCCCAGTGGCGGTGCCGGTGGTAGTAGTCTGTCCGAAAGGGGAGGCAGATCATGAGGAGGAAGTCAGCCACAGCCAAGTTGAAAAGGTAGATGGTGCTTGGCTTCCAGATCTTCATGTGGAAGCAGAAACTGCACAAGGCCACCCCGTTACCCAGCGCGCCAAGCACAAAGGCCAGAATCAGCAGGGGCGGCATCACCTGGGAGATGGGGTCCCTTTCGATGAGGCAGCACGACCTGTTGTCCATGGTGGAGGCAGAACGAGAACTCCGTGTGCCCAGCAGGCCCTGGAGACCCCACCAAGGCGCCGATGCTAATCTGAAGCTGCCACTCATCCGGATGCTGGATGCAACGTCATTACTCTGGGGTGCAGGTACCACCCACGTGGCTGGGCTCACCGCGGGGAGAACAGAAACCTCAGGCAGGAATTGAAAGAACCAGTGAAGTCCTCTTCCTGGAACCTGGATCTCAAGCTGCCCATCTCACGGAGAGGCCAAGCATTCCCCATGGCGAAGAGCTGCAGGGCACGTCATTCCGTGCAAGAATTGGGAGCAGCTGGCCGGCCCGATAAATCCAAACTGTGGAGGAGTTTTTTGGGTGCAGCCACAGAATAATTTTGATTTCCAGCTTTACTTCTGCTGCTCAGACTCACTGTGTATCGGAGAGCATGCAAAGCTGCCTGGAACGCTCTAAAAATGCTTGTTTGTCATCCCTCCTGGTGGAGAAATACAAACATTTCCTGGAGTCGTTCCGGGCCCCTGCCTCCGCGTTCCTCCCCTAACCTTTGCCTGACTGCCCAGTCCTCTCCCTCAATCCCATGGGGCGTCCCCAGGCAGTGCCAGAGAGGGGAGGCTTTGCTCTGCAGCTTCTCAGAGCCATTTCCTAGGCCCACACCTAAAAATAAAGCATAAAAAATGGAAAGGGCTGTCGAGGAAGAATGTTCTAAAAATGGCCCTTGTTGGGTGTTAGAAAAATTCTTTGCAGTCACTTTGCCTCCCTGCAACCCTGGGTCCATACCCTTTGCATCCTTCCACAGACTGAAGCGGCCGGTTGCACAACTACCAGGACCACAAAAGGGATCTAAAGTCCACTTCTCATATGTTTGTCTCCATGAAACGGCTTGTTTGGGAGCCAGTCCCTCCCTGTGCTGGGAAGCAGAGTCTGGAATGTTTGCAAAAGAGGATTTGGCTCTGAATTTCCCCTTGGCTGTTCCAAAAAGCCAATCACCATGATATATATATGTTTTTTATTTTAATTATGTGCTGAGCCCATTTGTACGGGGGGTGAGGATTGAGGGACTTGGGTCAAGGAGCCTTTTTCTAAAACAATCTGATAAAATTGGGCTGGAGTCTTGGCTTCAGGGACTCTCAATCAGTCCTGTATTTTTCAGCTCCAAGTTTGGGAAAGGGGCTGGGGGTCTGCAAGGGACGAATGCATGTGCCTCACCCAGAAGCAGATTAAAGCTCCGTTCAGAAGCTTGAACCCTTTTCCAAAACAGAAACATTTTCTTCCCACTGAGTGGATGCTGGACTCCAAGTCAGTCCAATTGCATTCCCCACTGCCCCTACCCTAGCTCAGACCAGCGTCCCCTCCCACAGGGAACATTGAAACAATTTCCTAACTGGCCTCCCTTCCTCTGGTTTATTCCCTGTAATTTGTCTCCCACATTAGACTGTGATTAAAAAACACACAGATGTGATCATATCCCTTTTTTAACTTGAACGCCTTCACAAGCCTCCTTCAGTCTGCCAAGACAGCAGACTGGTGGCCTGCACATGGCAACAAACATGGCAACAAACAACTGGAGCTGAGAGTAGTCACTGCCCATCTTGGACAGGGCATGAGCTCCAGAGTCTGCCACAGTCCCCACCACTCCCTATCATCTTACACCTGGTCTGCTCACTCATTTACATGCCCGGTCTCTGTGGGGCTTTGAGTTTTCACCTCTGCTCTAGTTTAAAGGTCACATGTTCTTTAGGATGGCATACAAGCTCCTTTGCAGGTGGTTCCCACCCTACTTTTCCAATGTCATTCTCCACTTTCCTCCTCATACCCTCCTTTTTGGTCTCATAACTTCTAATAAGTGAGTGTTTCCATCAAACATTTATGTCTAACTCACTCACTAATCCAGGAGGTCTTTGGAAACAAGGCCCATGTTCTTGGCAAAGAGGGACATTGAATAAGGATCTCGATGACCACCTCTTATTTCTCATGGGCGCTTGTAGCAGCCAACTTGACTCCTTGGGTCTTCGTGATTCTGTGAGAAGATATTAACCAACAGAAGGTTGCCATCATAGACCCTAAAATGAGACTGAGTGGGTAACCCTGAGTAACTCTGGATTTTTTAAATAGTTGGAAAATATCCCTCATTCTTTGTTATCAAATACTGTCAGGATTCTTGTAAACACAAGTGCTTCCCTTTTTCCATGTGACTAACACCTGCCTTTCTTTCCCCCATCTTTTCTGTCTTGTCAAATCATCTTCCTCTCTCTCGTTTTGACTGTAGAAGTAGCTGGAAGGTAGAGGATTAAGGAGAAAAGACAAGTTTCTCTTTCTTGGAAAGTCTCCTGGTTTCTCATGCACAGTCTGATTTTACTCTATCAAGGGCTTGAAGAAGATGGTGTCCCTCTTGTTGGGCTACATACTCCAGGCCATGCTTTGGTGCCCTATTCCTTTGGACATCAAATTAAAATCCACCCAGAACAGTCTATAACCACTGAAATGGAAGATTCGGTGCTGTATGTGTTGGCACAAAAGTGCTCTGTGACACTGTTGGGTCATCAAGCAATTTGCGAAGCAGTATGGGTAGCTCAATCCCCTTTCTGTAAAGTCATGCACGTATCTACATGTGTCTGTATGACTAGAACGAGGTCTGGAAGGATATTGGCCAAAATGTTGATGCTGGGTCTCTCTGGGGTGGTCAGATGTTGAGGAATTTTTAATGTCTTTATTATATCTTTCCTTACTGTCTGAATATTCTCCAAAAAGTCACGTATTGTTCTTGTGATCTGGAAAGATAAAAGCAGAACAATTCAAATGGAAAATAAAATCCATCTGAACTATCCATTTGTTGGCCCTGATTGTCCTCTCTTTTCTCAACATTCCCACCTTGTGGTGACTCTATGTCCTTTCATTCTTTCTTGTAACTTTAGTTCCTTAAAATATTTTACCTCCTCTTAGTGGCTAAATGCCTTTGGCTCCCCACCACCCACCCACTCTGGGGAAAGTAAATCCTTTCTGGCATTGGAGTTGATCTAAAGATGATTCACAGTCTTCCAGCCAAGCAGACTGGCAGATCCCCAGCCAGGTGCCTGGTTTCTCTGAGTGTGCTCCCCAGACCAGCAACCTCAGAGCCACCTGGGCTCTTAGAGATGCAGAATCTCAGACCCCAACCCAGACCTACTGAACCAGAGTCCGCATTTTAACAAGATCCCCGGATGAGTGGAGCTCTGTGAAGTTTGAGGAGCGCTACCCTGTAGTGTCTTGCACATAGTATATAGAAGCTGATGGACTATTTGTCAAAGTGACATCAGTTTTGAAGAAAAACATGCAATAATCTATACATTTCGAGAAGAATGCATTTATGCTTTGTCGTTGTTGTCTCCTCCACAAATGAGCCTGAACGTACCCAGCCAAAACAGCCTTGTCAGCACTGGATTGGCGCCTTTGAGAAAGAAGTTTGGGGAGAAGTGAGACATTTAAATCAAATTTTATTACTGATCCTCTTGTTAGTTCCACTCCTAGGTACTAATTAAGTGTGTGGGGCAAAATGTAGGTTTTAAAAATGTTTACTGAATAAACTCCTGAGGTCTTTTTTGCTGAGTGCTTCAGGACACTAAAAAATGAGGAAGTCAGTATCTGCCGTCTGGAACTGAGTGTTTAGTAGGGCAGACGAGACAAGTACATAAATGGCAATAAAGAAAAACAAGTAGACTAAGTCAGTTAAGGCAGTGTTTTCTAAAATGCGATAGGCATGTGAGATTACTTTAGGGGATAGAGAGTAATGTATACATACTTAAAATTTTATAGCTATGACTTTGATTTAATGTGTTTGAGAAAAATACAACTGTCACATTAGACCCACGATTTCAGGGTTTTGTAAGCAAGAGGGATGAGGGAGAACTGGTATAATTTCTAGGGGCAGATATAGAAGGAACAGCAATCAAGACATGAAGAGAATGGAAGAAGTAAGGTCAGGGGACATTTGAGGAACATTCAAGGAGTTTGGAATTTGGAGTCTATGTAGAGAAACTGTTAAAGAATAAAACAGACACAGTTAAGGGGCCTGTTTTGTAGGGGACCTTGAATTCAGTGGCAATGGAGAGCCATTTTCAAGTGAGTGGCACTGTAAAGGATTGGGGGAGTAATAGAAAAAGAGAAGGAAGCAATAGGTTTTTGTTCTGCCCTCCCCTTCCCCTGCCTATTGTTGCTGCCTGGGAATTCGGCAGGGTCAGGGCTCAGGTGTGCTGTTCTCTTTTTCTAGTGTTTTCTGTGGTGAGACATAGTGGTGAAACCCTGTGGGAATGAGGCCTTCCAGATAACTGAGGCTCACACTCCCTTAATTATTAACACTTCAAAAGAAATTTCTCACTCTCTCCTTCAGTGTCCACATCAGTTAGACAGAACTTTCAGCAGAAGATCCTGCTCTGTGACAGGCAGCAGCCACCACATAGCTCAGCCTAGAAACTTGGTTCCCTCTTCTTCCCACATCCATCTGATTGCCCATCTGATCATGCTCCCTAAATGTTTCTCCACCCACATTGTTAGCACTTCGGCTGGTCTCAGATTCTGGATGAAGACAGCTGCCTCCTTCTTGGTCCCTCTGTCTCCAGTCTTGCTGCTCCTCCAAATCCTTCACTCACCCAGTTGAAACACTTCAGTCTTCCCGTTGCCCCTTAGAAGAGGATCCAAGATGGCAGACAAGGCACTGCATGAACTCGCCTCAGCCGCTCCAACATTCACCATGACTGTTAATACCCAGTGGGTGTCCTTCAGAGACCTCTGGGAACACTCTTCATTGCCTCCTAGGTCTGGCTAACTCCTTCTCTTTTAGAGCCTTCAGCCTAGACCAGTGTAGACCAACAGAACTTTCCATGTTCTATAACATGCACTATGCATGTAGCTATTGAACCCCTTGATGTGGGGCTAGTGGGAACTGAATGTTTAATATTATTTAATTTCAATCAATTAAAAATTTAAAAGGCTCAAGGAATGCCTCGACCCCACCCCCTTGAGCCTTCTGTGAATTCTTCCTCTTGTCGGGGTTAGACCCTCTTCTCTGTGCCATGTTGTGGTGGTTTCAAACTGTATGTATCCCAGAATTGTGTTCTTAAAGCTAATCCATTCCTGTGGGTATAAATCTATTGCAGGTAAGACCTTTTGATGAGGTTATTACTTTAGTTAAGTAACTGAAGAGGTTACTTCTTAATCCTCTTAATGGACTCCATTATAGATGGGGTGAATACATAGAAAGAGAGAGACAAAGCCACAGAAGCAAGAAACTGAAAGCAAAGAAACCCAGAAGAGAAGGGAGAGACCAGCAGATGCCGCCATGTGCCTTGCCGTGTGGCAGAGGAATGAAGGATTGCTGGCAGCCAGTCATTTGGAAGAAAGAATTGCCTGACGATGCCCTGATTTGGACTTTTTCTCAGCCTAAAAACTGTAAGCTTGTAAGCTAATAAATTTGCTTTGTTAAAACCCATGCATTTCATGATATCTGCTTTGAGCAGCTTAGCCAGCTAAAACACATCTTTCTATCAGGGATACACTTACAATGCAAAAATGTCATTATTTATTTATGGGTCTCCTCCATCCCCCAGTCTTCATACAGACTGGTGCTGGGTCTGATTCAGCTCTACATCCCCAGTCTGTAGCCCAACACCTGGCACCAAGGGGACACTCAGTAACTGTGTCTTGAATAGAGGAATGAACTAGCGAACACATGATTCCACACCTCTGCCATTTACTTACTCAATCTCCTGGCTATTACAAGACACTACAAAACAGGAAGCGCAGGTTGAAAGAACCTGTGAACACCGATCACGCTGATCTGGCATGAGCATCGGGCTCTTGGGCCTCGTTGTGCCATCTCTGCCGAGGCTTTGTAAGATAACATTTCACTCCATACGTGACAGAAGCACAGGATGTTCCTGCTGGGGCTGCCTGACAAGTGCAGGAGGAGATACGAGTATGTGACTGCAAACGGGGTGACTTAAAACAATAGAAATTTATTCTCTCACTGATCTAGAGGCCAGAAGTCTGAGACCCAGGTGTCAACAGGGGTATGTTTCCTGCCAGGCTGTAGGGGAGAACCTGTTGCCTGTCTCTTCCAGCTTCTGGTGGCTTCCTTGGCTTGTGGCTGTGTCACTCTGTCATCTGTCTCATGGTCACATGTTCTTTTCCCTCTGTGCATCTCTCCTCATGTGCATCTCTCATGAAGACGCTTGTCATTGGATTTGGGGCCCATCTGGATAATCCAGGATGATCTCCTCTCAAGATCCTTAACTCCATCTCATCTGCAAAGATCCTTTTTCCAAATAAGGTCATGTTTTTGGGTTGTGGGGATTTGGATGAGGGCATATTTTTTTGGAGGGGGGAGGTCACCATTCAACTGACTCTAATTTTCCCTTTAGGGTTTGAGTCTTAGACTTACTCTTTCTACCCATCTATTTTAAAATTCTTTCTCCAGAAAGGAGGAGGAATTACTGAGCAAATTTAAGGCTTGAGTAATTTACCCTATTTTTTGTTGGCTTCTACCTGGAGGGGATGTAGCCCAGGAGAAAGCTGGAGACCTGTAGCTTGAGGGGAGGGACGTGGATCCGAAGATTCTCATGGATTGCTTCACAGCATAACCTGGATTTTACCGCGACTTGACACAGGCTCTAATGAGGAAGTTTCCCACCATTTCAACATGAGTTTTTTTTTTTTTTTTTTTTTTTTTTTTTTAATCATCATTTTATTGAGATATATTCACATACCACGCAGTCATACAAAACAAATTGTACTTTCGATTGTTTACAGTACCATTACATAGTTGTACATTCATCACCTAAATCAATCCCTGACACCTTCATTAGCACACACACAAAAATAACAAGAATAATAATTAGAGTGAAAAAGAGCAATTGAAGTAAAAAAGAACACTGGGTACCTTTGTCTGTTTGTTTCCTTCCCCTACTTTTCTACACATCCATCCATAAACTAGACAAAGTGGTGTTTGGTCCTTATGGCTTTCCCAATCCCATTGTCACCCCTCATAAGCTACATTTTTATACAACTGTCTTCGAGATTCATGGGTTCTGGGTTGTAGTTTGATAGTTTCAGGTATCCACCACCAGCTACCCCAATTCTTTAGAACCTAAAAAGGGTTGTCTAAAGTGTGCATAAGAGTGCCCACCAGAGTGACCTCTCGGCTCCTTTTGGAATCTCTCTGCCACTGAAGCTTATTTCATTTCCTTTCACATCCCCCTTTTGGTCAAGAAGATGTTCTCCGTCCCACGGTGCCAGGTCTACATTCCTCCCTGGGAGTCATATTCCACGTTGCCAGGGAGATTCACTTCCCTGGGTGTCTGATCCCACGTAGGGGGGAGGGCAGTGATTTCACCTTTCAAGTTGGCTTAGCCAGAGAGAGAGGGCCACATCTGAGCAACAAAGAGGCATTCAGGAGGAGATTCTTAGGCACAAATACAGGGAGGCCTAGCCTCTCCTTTGCAGCAACCGTCTTCCCAAGGGTAAAACTTATGGTAGAGGGCTCAACCCATCAAACCACCAGTCCCCTATCAACATGAGTTTTAAAAATTGCAAACAAGGGATTCTTCAATCTGTATGTTGCAAGAGAAATTAAAAAGGCAGGGGGGACCTGTTTTCATCACCTCCCGTTCACCCTGTTGGTGAGGGAGGGATGTCCACCCTGGGCACACCTGTCCAAGGTGGTGGGTCACGTATCCAGGAGGGCCAGAGATGCGTGACACACAGCCCTGGACACATGACACTGGCAGCAGGTGATTAGTCATGTGTGCCAACAGCCTGGTGACCACGCGGGGCCCACGGGGATTGCCCTCGGGCACAGAGTGACAACCCGGGGCTCAGGAAGGCAGGCTTTGTAGTCCCAGGAGGGTGAGGTGACCCCTGGTTCCTGTGGGAGGATGTAGTCCTGTGGGCTGGCAGGGAACTGAGGCCCCTGCTCCGGGCTGAGCAGCAACGGTTCCTAGACCCTTTTGTCAGGAGGGTCCTTTGTCTAAGGGAAGGAGAGCTTGTCATTTGGCCATTTGAGGCTCTCTGATTTCACTAGGTGCCAACGGAACACATAACATTGAGTCTTAATCTGAGGCTTTACAACGCAGAAACCATAGGTTAAAGGAGACTTAAGAAATATGTCAACCAATGGTTTGGCTCCTGCTTCAAACCATTCCAACTGCTAAAAAGAGTGAGACATTTGGGGAAATCAGAATGCTGATATTAAGGAATTGTGGCTAATTATAGTAGATGTGATACTTAGTATTTTAGCAAGAGTCCTTATCTTTGAAAAATAAATACTGAAATATTTGCAGAAATGTGGTGCTCTTTGGGATTGCTTCTAAGTGGTCCAGCAGGGGAGAGGATCCGAAATGGAAAGAGAGTGGTCATGAAGTGTTTTTTTGTTGTTTCTTTTTTAATTAGTGAACTCTTTTATAAAATCATTGCACAGAGAAAATGCATACAGAGAGAGAGAGAGCCAATGCTGGTGCTGGGGTGGGTTTCACTTCTGGAACACAGGTAACGAGGTCCTGCCCCACCGGGGTCGCTGCTTGGCTGTCTGGAACCCGTCCGTCCCTGTACTTTCTCTCCCTGAAGTTTCTCACCTGCTGTCCCCTCAACCAGGACCACGACTGGTTGCCACGGATCATAATGGTCCAACATTTTGCCCCAAGAAGGGAACTGCTTCCTGGCCGCCGCCTTCCCGCTTGCTTCTCTGAGGTGAGCCCGTCCCCTGCCCTTCCTCCTATATGATGCAGCCGGGTTTGGCCTGGTCCCAGGAATCCTGCCACCAGGACCTGAAGACAGGAAAGTCAGACCAAGGGCTGTTTCCAGATATGTTTGGTGACCATTTATTATCCAAATATGGACACTTTCAAAAGTGGGTCTAATTCCTGGGAAAACAAGCATAAAGCCAAAGCACCCAGACAAAGGACAAATGCTCACCCTGCTTATAAGACTCCTCTGCTGTGAACTGACCCAGTCCCATGGCTGGTGACTTTCCAAAACACTTTCCCCATTGGCAGCAAACTCCTCGCAGAGCTCTAGTCCCATCCCTGCTGCCTCCCACTCTCCAAGACCTTCCAGCATCTGATCACACATTCCAAGGCCTTCATATTGGTGACCTGTAGTTTTAGGGTTGGGAGGGGCGATGCCTTCTCCAAATCCCGTATGGGGCCTGGCCTCTCAAGGCCTCTATTTTCAACCCCAGGCTTCTGGCTCCTCAGGTCTGACCCCCCAGATCACAGCCACCTGAGTCTGAGGAGAAAAGCAAGCCTGTTTCCCTTTCCCAACTTGCCAAGTCCCCTCTCTCGAGGCCTCCGTGTATCTCAGGGCTGAGGGAAGGGAGAAATGAATGAGCAATCACCCCTGCCCTTGGCCAATGAAAAGTGCTTCTGTTCAGGTACCTTCTCTGTATGCTGCGTGTGTCTGGTCCAACCTCAGTGTGGCTTCTGCCAGGAACCCTAGGACAACTTCTTGGGGTGACAACCAGTGAACTGGTCAAGTCTAGAGAGGTGAAGCTGTAGCTTCCTGTACCCCCTTTGTGAGTGCCTGACAGGCAACCCCACCCATCCCATTGGGTTGCAGTTCAGCATTAGCGCCCTACCCCTTGCTTTTAGACTGGGATAGAGGCCATGCTTGTAAAACTGCTCTAAGTAAGTCTTGCTAAAGCAGATAGTACCAGAGAGCAGAAACGCAGGCTCTAGGCCCTTAAAAGTCCCTCCTCTCCTCCCTCCTTCTGCCTCCCACCCCAGATGCAAAATGGTCCATAGCCATGCAATTGCTTAGGGAAACAGAAGTCTGTGCTTCATTTTCCTCAGGCCCTTCTCGCTCTGTGGTCCATCAGTCTTCAAGGAACAAAGACTCCTCTGTGTCTGTCAGGCTGCCTACCCCCCTCCCCCAAAACCCTTAAAAAAAACAAGTGCCCAGATCCGACCCCTCAGAGCAGAGCTGAGAGAACCCGGGGCTCAGGACGTGGCTTTCCGATGGGCCCCTGAGTAGGAGGTGGGATGGTGGGTCCCAGGCCTCACGGTGACTGTGTTGATGGGGCTGCCATAGTGGGGGGTGGCTCTGGGGAGACCTGTCCCATCTTTGTCCGCTAAGTCTTCTGGGACAGGGGAAGTGGGCCTAGCCAGCCCATGGTTCTCCTGGGCATTCAACGAAAGGACGGCCAGCAGGGGCCTGGCTCTTGGCCACGCGTGCAGGGTGGCCAACCCTGACTCGCTCACTGTGTTAAACCAATGGTCTCCATAAGAGATTCCACCACAATCCTTGGTCCCATCTTTCAGGGCCTCCTGGTTGAAATCCAGGGTGGGCTGGTGGCGTGGAGGGAGCTGCTTCTGGGATTGGTCTGCTTGTCCCTAAAGGGTTTGCTGAAGGTGCCTGGTACCCTCTGGTTGTTTTTCATGCTGCCACAGGCCACGTGGAGACCAAGGAAGAACTTTCCCCCCCTCGCCCTGCCCTGCCTGGGACTGCACTCCACACTGTCTCCCCAGGGGCTCCGCCAGGCCGCGTCCCTGGCCGTCCTCCCCACCCACACCAAGTGATGTCATGGGGGGGGTGCTGCCGTTCACCTCAAAATCAGTCATGAGTTAATTGTTGTTGCTGAATGGTAAGAACATGGGCCTTCCTTGTGCTATTCTCTCTGCGTGTATATATTTTCTACAATGCAAAGTTAAAGAAAATTGAAAGCAACTTAAATGTTTACCAGTGGGGATTGAGATAAATAAAACAGGGTGACTCTGTTCAATAAAATACTGCATTCTTATTCACAAGAATAGAATTCACTCATATAACACTCCCTTTGGGCCAGGCCCTGTGCTGAGCATCTCTGCTCTCCATATAGAATGAGATTGTTATAAGTCCTGACCCAAAAAGATGTTCAAGACGTATTGGTAAGTGAAGACAAACACACATTGTTTTTTTGTGTAGCATAATCCCATTTTTGTAAAGTAAAAAAGAATATATACATATATGTATTTAAAAATCTAGAAGCTTAGAATATGTACCCTGCAGCCAGGCTGCCTGCATGAAAGTTGTTTCTCCCACTTACTGGCTGTGAGATCTTAGGCAGGGTTCTTCACTTCTTTAAGGCTCATTTTCTTCATATGTAAAACAGAAACAATAATAGTATCTACATCTTTAGGTAGTCGAACGTGAAGGTAAAATGAGTTAATCTATATAAAGTGTTTAGAACAGTGGACAACATATAGTAGATGCTAGGTAAGTTTTTTTGTATACTATTATTATCATTATATTCACCAAACTGTTAAAAGCTCTCTGGAGAGGGAAAACATTAACTTCTCTACTGTGTATACCTCTGTATTGAATTTTTTTGTGAGTACCATGTAATATTTTTACAATAAAAAGAGCGGTAGATTAAAAGGCATTGGAATTACAATCTCAGGACCATAGTGTCAAGGTTTCAGGGCTCCTTATATGAGGAGGGTCCTTGGTTTGCATAAGCAGGTTTCACTGCCTGACTTCCAAATGCCCATCTTGTCACACACAAAAAAGCACCGTCTTTTAAAATTAATCCTCCTCTATGTTGAATGTTTTTGGACCTCTTGTGTCTGAACTGGTTGTAGCCCTTGTCAGCCCTGCCTTGTAAGAACAGCAAATGACATTATTAAACAGCTGATTTTTGGAGAAGCTGAACAGGTTGGTTTTTATCGGTGCCGCCATGCCTGCTCCTTCCCTCCTGTCATCCTTCTACCTTTGACCATGGCTTCTGGGATCAAGAGTGTGGATGATGGGGTACATAAATGTTGTTTTTAAAATTTCCCAGCCTCCATGCTCTGTTCTTTTGGAACAGCACCTTTGTGTGTGTGTGTGTGTGTGTGTGTGTGTGTGTGTGTGTGTGTGTGTGTGTGACCCGTCCTTCCCTCCCTCTCCAGCCCTGAGGATTTGGTTGGTTTGGCTCCATCCCGTGGCTCTAGGAATCCTTTAGCTCCGTCCCTTGGCATTCCATCCCTGCACCACTGCGACTGGTTCAGGGGTGGGCACGTGACCAAGCCCGGCTCATGAGTCACTAACCTGAGTTGTTCACTGGAGCTATTGGAAAATATATCCTCTGTTTTTTCTGGATTGCTAAACTGATAGGAAATGAACCTGCCTATTTGGCCCCCACCAAATTGGGAGAATGAAGATAGCATAGGGAAGGAGCCAAGAGATGAAGAGAGAATTTCTTTTTTAAAAAAAGACAAAAAATTTAAATTTGAAATGATTTCAAACTTACAGAAAAGCTGCAAAGAATAGTGCAAAGTAATTCCCATATACTTAACCAGATTCACAGGACACCAAAACTTTCCACATGTGTTTTATAATACTCTGAGCAAGATGGATTCTTTTTTTATACAGAAATTTTTAATTTTGAAATAATTTCAAACTTTAGGACAGTTGCAAAAATACAAAATCCATACAGAGAACTCCAACATACCCACCACCCAGATACCCAGAGCTACCAACTTCTAACCTTTTGTCACATTTGCCATATCATCCTATCTATCATCTATCTATCTATCTATCTATCTATCTATCTATCTATCTATCTATCATCTATTTATCTACCTGTCTACTTTCTAAACATTTGAGAGCAGGTTGTGTACATCATGCTTCTTGAACACTTAATACTTTCATGCACTTTTCCTAGGAACAAGGATATTCACTTATGTAGCCCCCTTAGGTACAGTTAAGAGGTGGATTCTTGAACATGTTGTATTATCTCCAGGAGCAAGGTATGCCTGAAACTGGGATCCACTCCGGGACTCTTACATTTTTTTTTCCCATTCATTTTTTTTTTCTAAACAAGTTTAAACATCAGAGAATCCAAGAGAAAAGGTGCCGTTTTGCTGAAAGATCAACTCGTGAAGAACATCTGTAAGAGAGAAAGATAACAAATCAGAACATTCTTTTCAGAAAAAAAAAATTTCAATTTAGACCATAGCTAATAGATGAATAATTTATTATTTTTAAGTTCATTCATATAGCCTGGAAATTAATTGAGCCCATTTACAGAGCAGTTCTCATCCACGGTGGGGCTCAACTTCCTGGTATGTTGAATTCAGTTGTTTGTGTAGCATGTCTGTCATACTTTATATCTACTTTTAAAGTACTAGGGTTTGAAATTTTATTTACTTAAACAAATTAGACAGATTGAAGATTACCTCTATAATGTTTCTCTTTGAGTCAGGTCTTATTCTAAGTACTCCAAAATGTCTTCTTGAGTGAGAGAGAAGGGAATCAAGTTAACAATCCATTTAATCTGTCATAATCCATAGTGCTACTAGTAAGTAGTGAGCTATTTACAGACATACGGTTGTGAGAATGACAGATTATAAATTTGTAAAATTGAAAATCACAAGTTATTGTAGTGCTTTACAAACCTGCAACCATCTGGGAGTTACATCAAAATACATATTTGGTTATGAGACTGTGCTCTGGAAGGTCACAGCATGCAGTGTGTATGTCAGAGTGGGGGGAAAAATGCTGGGCTAGCACTGGCCTCAGTAAACCCCTGTAAGGGCTGGCTTATTTTGGGCTGTCCTGGCCCTAACCCTATATGCGCACCAAGACTAATATAAAAGTGGAAGACACTCCAATTCAAACTTTAGCTTAAGGAAAAATAGGAATTTGTTGTCTTCTGTGGCTGAAAAGTTGAGGGTTAGGACTGACTGCAGATGTGGCTGGATTTGGGGAGCAAACGTTCTGTCTCTCAGCTCTGCTCTCCTCCATACTGACTTTATTCTCAGGCCACCTGGTGGCAAAATGGTTGCTAGCAATTCCACTTTGCATCCTGAGATTCAAGTTCAGCCAGAAAGAGAGAGTCTCTTTCCCAGGAGCTCCCTAAAAGTTCCTGGGATTTTCTGTCTGGAATAACACACCGTGCTGGTGGACTTAACCTGGGTGACTTGCCCCATCTCTGGATGGGGGGTGGGCGGTTGTCAAGGTCCAGTCAGGCCACATGGTTAGAGTGAGGAGAAGAGATGAACCTTCCAACCCAAATGGGACTGACACAGGGAGTGGAAGCTGGAAAGACAATCAACAAATATCTGTCTACCACAAGTGGTCATCTTGAAAATGCCCAGAAAGAACCAGGTGAAAGAAAATGTCTGGTTCAGGGCTAGTTTAGCCCCAAGAGTGGAAAAATAAAAAGCACATGATTTCTGTACTATCCCCTTGAGCTCCAGAGCAAGTTATGAGGTGTCACATGTTGTGAGAAGTCACTTCTAATTCAAGGAGCCCAGAGCAAACAAATTCATTCTCCTGAAGAGAAGACTTCTCAGAAAGCGAGTGTCAGAATTGCCTCTTCCTCCACGCTTCCCGTGAATGATTGGTCTCGCAACATCACTTCTCTTTATCCCTTAGCCAGAGCTTCATCTTCATGCTAGAGGCAGACCTCACCTCTCTTCCTTCAGGGGTGCTTTGCTTGATCACAGGTTTCTCTTTCATTGTGTCAAAGGAAATACCCTGACTTCCTGATAGTATCAGTTAGGAAAGCATTCTGTAGCAGGTCACAGGAAACCCTACTGCACTAGTTGAAACAGATGAGGGGTGTTTGTCTTTTACAATAGGAAGCCTGGAAGGATACACTCCAGCACTGGGATGGTGACTCAACAGTGTTATCAGGAACCTGGGCTCCTTATGTGTTTCCCCGTCCAAAATCCTTAGCATAGGAGCCTTCGTTCTCAGGCGAGCCCCTCACAGTGGCAAGATGGCTGCGGCACCTCCTGGCTTATATTCCAGTTCCAGGCCGAAAGAAGGGAGAAAGATCAGGGCTTTTTTTGATGTAATTTTATTGAGATATAATCACCAAACATACAATCATTCAAAGTGTACAATCAGTTGTTCACAGTATCGTCATATAGTTGTGCATTCATCACAAGCAAACTTGGAACATTTTCATTACTCCAAAAAATAAAATAAAAAAGAACCTTCAAAACATTCCATTCCCCTCTTCCCCTCATTGTTCATTTACTTTTTTAAAATACAGTGTAATTAAGATATATTCACACACCCTACAGTCATCGACAGTGTATAATCAGATATTCACAGCACCATCATACATTTGTGCATTCATCACCAGAATCAATTTTTGAACACCCAAATCTTTCCATCCCCTCCATCTGAATGGACAGACCCAATTCAAGCCAGCCCAATCAGATTCAACTGTTGGACTTTTGTTGGAACAAAACCTAGAAAATACTCATACCTATATCTGAAAGATAGTTAATTTACTGATCATGCTTGTTGCACAAGTAGATTCCTGTGTTCTTTGCAATAATTCTAGTCTTCATCTAATTTTTGTTCCCATTTTCCCACCCAAGATCAGGGGTTTTTAATGTGAGGCCTTGCCTTTTTATTTGGGAAGTGTTAAAAGGTAAATTTTTTAAAAGATAAGAACATGGCTCTAATACAGTTATAAAAGGAATACATACGAAAGATTTTATTTAACTCACTAATTAATAAAGGAACCAGTAAGATGTTAAAACAAGATCAAAGGAGAATTCAAAAACCTTACACACATAGACAATGATACATACATACAGATGCAGTCAGGAATGCTGAAATGAATTTACACATAGACAGAAAACTGGTCAATGTCAACATGGAAACAATCAGTTGCACGCCCACCACAAACAATTCATTTATATTTCTAGTTGCAAGGGTCCTTTGCATTTCTATAAGTTTTCTACAACTTCCAAACTTGTAAAATAGCTCAAAGACAAGGAAAGATGGAGATGATGCTAAAGGGTATGTTGTGGTACCCAGTAATCTTTTTTGTCCATTTCAAAGTATTTCACAGTGTTTCCTGACAGAAGGGATGCCTTGGTCAGCGATCCCATTGGCCAGAAGTATGTCACTTAGGCACCTTCACTGCAAGGGAGTCTGGGAGAGCAAGCTTCTTTAGCTGGACACATTGCTATTTCACGTAAAATGGGATTCTGTTAGTAAAGAAGTCTGCTTCACTTATCTACTCACCTGATGTATTAAGGGTGCTAGACTAATAATTTTCAGCATATGTGAGTATGACGACACCTATAGTGGTATCTTTTTGATACCTTAGTATCATTCCCTCTTTTGGTAATGGCACCTCAATTTCTTCTTTTTCTGTTCCCACTCTCGATCCATGTTCAGGTAAAGTTCACTCCAAATTCAGGTCTAAAGGTGGATACGTGACTCAGGGCTTGTCCAGTTATATTGATTAATTTATGGACAGACCCAGTTCACGCCAGCCCAATCAGATTCAACTGTTGGACTTTTGTTGGAACAAAACCTAGAAAATACTCGTACCTATATCTGAAAGACAGTTAATTTACTGACCATGCTTGTTGCACAAGTGGATTCCTGTGTTCTTTGCAAGAATCGTAGTGCCTTTCAAACAGCCTGTGGCTTCTCAGTGAGAAACCACTGGGCTGTTTATTTAATACTTCATTTCTCCTTTTAGTACCCGAGAGCCGAAAGGCTGTTGGGTGTGATGGAAAGTGCAAACCTGAGTTTGAATGCCAGCTATGTCAGGTAGAGTCCCTCAAGAAAACAGAACTCCCTCTAAATATTTAAAGCCAAGGGGATTTTAAGTCAAAGAGTTGGTTGCACGGGGAATGGAACAGCTAAAAAGCTAAAGAGAGATGGTGAGACAGCTCTGAGATGAGAAACTGCAGGAAGCCATCACAACCCCTAGGCTAGAGAGTCCAAGAGAGGGGCTGCCTTACAGAAGTCCAGGGCCTGGGGTCCCATGGTAATGCAGAGACCCAGAGATGTTGCTCAAGGGGGGTGGGGGGTGGTAGTGGGGGTGGGGTAGGAAGAAGGCTCCCCCTTGGTTGAGCCTAGCTGGAAGCTAGAAAACAAGGGAACCCCAGAGAGAAGGCTCCAGGGGTCAATGCCTACTTCCCTACAAAGGAGAGCAGGAAAGTGTGATGAACCTAACCGAGGACCTGGTCTATAATGCAGGTCTGGCCACATATCTGTATTACTTCATATCTAACATGCCAGTGATTATAAGTCATACCATTATTTTATGAACTACTAAGAAAAATACTGCTAATTAAAGCATGCCACAATGCTAAGACATCGTCCATTACAATGCATTTAAGAGATGCTGAAATGTGGGAAAATGTGCACCTCAAGATCAATAAAATATGCTATTTGTTGTGTGATCTTTGGCATAAGTGAACTAATGTCATTTCCACTTTTGTGCCTTCGTTTTACCATTTGGAAATTAGGGACAATAGCACCTACTTCATAGGAGTTTTTTGAAGATTAAATCCACTAACATGTCTAAGACTGTAATTTGGGGAGAGTAGGGACTTTGTCCTTTTGTTCACTGTAATATTCCCAGTATGTAGCACAGTGCCTGGTGCATAGTGGGAATCCGAGAAAGTTCTGTAGAATGAATGCACTGAACTGTGTATCCCCAAATGAACATGGTTCCTGGCACATGATGTGGGCACATGGAAATGATTATTATTTGAATCAAACGTGCTTTTGTGGGAACAAGATCTCCTCTTCTTTCACTGGTGGGCACATAAAATTGACTCCCTTTTGTGAGGGGGAAACTCCTGTTTAAGAAACATCAGCAGAGGCCACACTGGACCAGTCTGGTGGAAAGGATTATGCCAGATGGCACAGTGCACACACAAAATAAGCTGTAAGCAGAAAATTAAAGGAATGGTGGCGGTGGTGAATGAGGTTGGTGAGGAAGGAGGGTAATAGAGCAGGTGTGAGTGGAGGATAAAGCAAAATGGAAAAGAATAATCTTCACCCTCTATAAAGCACTTTTATGTCATCATTTCCCTAGCCCTCATAGCTCTGCAAGTGTTGTAGTGTTATCATTTCCGTTTCACGAATGGATTGAGGCTGAGAGGGATACGAAGGGATTTTTCTCAGGTTAAACAATTAGATGGAAGCAAAACTAAAGGCGCACGGTGCGTGGTCACGGCTACTAGGCGTCACTGTCCTGAGAGGAAAGCTTGAGATGGGGTAGATTAATTCCAATTTAGAACACATATAAGGATAGATAAACAATGAAAACGATGATGAAAATAATTGTTAGGGTGGTGAGATTGTGGGCGATGAAAAAAAATATGTATTGATATCTTTTCAAGAAAAATTCCACCAATTTTGAGTACGATGTTGAAAGGAAACCAAACGCCTTAACCCGCTGAAATATTCCCGCGGAGGATTTATCCAATAGCTTGGAGGTTAGTCAAGACTCCAGGATGCATCCCAGACACTGGGCCAGGGTTCCCCGGGATTATTAACAGGGAGTCATTTCTGACTCAGGTGCACAGTTCTGTTTCGGATCAGCCGCCGCTTCCGCGCGCCTACCCCGGACCACCGCGCGAAGCTTCCCGGAGCCTCTTCTTCCTCTTCGACGGGCGACGAGCACCGCCTACTGGCGGGCAGCCTTCGACTGTGGGCCCCGCCCCCGGAGCGGAATGAGCATGCTCCCTAATTGCTCCCCTCCCCCGCCTCCAGGCTTCTCGCGACATCCGGCCTGGCGGTGGCCTGAATCTCGCGATAAAGGTTTCTTGTCTCGCGGGAGCGCGTCTAGCAGACGGGTTCTCGAGCGGCCCTGGAGGGGGAAGAGGAGTTGCATGTATCGCCTTGGCTGGCGGTAGCGGAGGCGGCGGAGGCTCTGCGACCGCCTGGGTAACGTGCCCTCTTGCCTCTTTCGCTTCAGAGAAGCTCGTAGAGAGTGTGGGGGAAACTGGTGCTGCCTGGCCTGGGGGACTGGGCCGGACGTCTCCACATCCCCGCCCACATGGGCCCCCTCTGGGGTCCCCGGGATTGTCCCTTCGCCTCTGACGTCCTCCCCTCAAACCTGGCCGCCCTTATTGCGTTACTGCTCATACATCCCGCCCCTTCCTGATTCTTCTACCCCTATTTTCTCCCCTTGGCTTCATCAGGCTCTGGTCTTCCCGCCCCCCTCGCATCCCCTTTCCTGACTCCTCAGTGTCCCTCCCTTGGCACTTCGCTGTCCCCATACCCTGCACTCTGAGCTCCTCAGGGGCCCCATCCTTTCGTCGTAGGCTATTCCAGCCTCTTTTCGTCCAGCTGTTTTGTACCCTTTCTCTTGCTGCAGTTTGCCTCCCTCCCAGATCGCTCCCAGACCATTTGCCAGGTCTCTAGGGACATCATCTATCCCATCTTTTTCCTCTGCCTCTTTTTTTCACGAGTGCAACCCCAACGCCCTATCCTGCATGGGTCGTTTGCTACGAGTCTCACTGTTACTTCTTGCTTCCCTGTAGCCCTGTGGACCTGGTACATGTTACGCTGGAATTGCTCATGCAGCTTGTATCCCTCACTTAACTCCAGAGAACTGAAACACATTGGGGGTGGGGGTGGGGCGGGGGTGGGTTGGGTGGGTTTCTGGTCGGAGGAGGCCACTCTGCATTTGAGTAAGCTTCTTTGGGATCTTGGTCCAAAATAGTGAGGGTATGTTATTTTTCTTGCTTACAGGTTTGTGAGATGGCTGCAGACATTTCTGAGTCCAGTGGGTCTGATTGTAAGGGAGAGGTGAGGAGCAGTGCCAAGTTAGATGCTGATTACCCACTTCGAGTCCTTTATTGTGGAGGCAAGTGTTGGAACGCAAAAAATGGCCTTGACTCACTATATTTTTATGCACTGTGATAAGATTTGATCTTAGGTTTGATCATCTGTCTTTGTTATCTGGTGACTGCTTCATTCATTGGTGGGGTGGGGTGGGGGTTGGGAGTTGGGGAGGATTCCTGAGGAGGAGGCATGGGTTAGCAGATTTTCCCAACCTTTGTGACTTGTGTCTTGCTACTTGGCTTGGAGATGCTTACAGTCCAGTTGGAATAGAGACATGCAGACTATTTTTGTCTAATGTTACATGCCAGTCTGGCTATTAAAGGAGAGCTTCTTGGAAGATACCGAGTCCTGGGGATGAAAAGGACTGGAATGGAAATGGGGAAGGGCATCCCAGCTAAAGGAATTGCTATGCAAGAAAAATCTTAATGCATGTCTGTGGAAATATGATCAGCTTTGTATAAGTAAACTGTGAAGTATAAGGTAAGGAATGGGAGGAGATGAGGTTGGAACATAGGGTAGTAGGGTGGTCTTGGGAAATTCTTAATTCTTGAGTTTACTAACAAAGTCTGTGTTAGTTTTAGTCAGTATTGTTTTTCCTTTTGAGTGTTTTTCTTCATTTTTCATACAGAAATATCTGAACTGGAAAATTACTGCCTTGGAAATTTTCAGAAAGTTTGACGATTCAGAACAGTAAAGGGACAAGGTTTATTTATTTATTCAGTAAATATTTTTGAAACTTAATATGGGCCTAGCAGTGTTTCAGGTGCTGGGACTGAGTAGTGAGTAAGTTAGACAAGATCCCTGTTCTCATGGACCTTACATTCTTGTGAATACTTTGGAGACTTCATCTGGGATTTAAGTACTGTAGGAGAGGTGATGTCATTGAGGTAAAAAATTGTAGCAACTCATCATTTATTGAATATCTTTGATAATAAAGTAAAAATAAAATTAGTGTATAATATCTGGGCAAGAGAGTAGGCAGGGGAACTTTTTGTAGGATTAATTTAATTTTGTTATAACATTGGTCCTATTTGGTCTTATTTGGTGATATTCTTTATTCTTTGGAGTCAAGGGCCAGGATTTGTATCCTAACTCTAGCACTTATCAGCAAGCTGTGTGATCTTGAGCAAGTTACTTAACTTCTCTAAGGTTTAGAGGTCTGTTTAAAATGAAGATGATGATTACATCTTTTTAAGTCAGATGATTTGTATAAAGCTCCTGGGGAAGCAACTAACACACGAACTTAGACACCAATAAATTGCTAACTATTATTATTATTATTATTATAAAAGTATTTTAGTTTAATATGGTTTCTTCATCCTTGTTTGTCAGCTAAGTTAAGAGCTATTGTTCTTGACTACCTATATCATTGAATCTAAGACTCCATATTTTGTATGTTGCACCATTATTTTAGGTTCCACTGAGAAGGAAAAAAGTGATGTCATATTGATAAGCCCTAATTGTTATAAGATGCATCCCTATAAAACATCTGATGTAAAAAACATCAGAATTGATGAAACATACTATATGAAAACCATGCTGTTGAATTGCCTATGCGACTTCTAAAGTGGCTTTTAAAGAACTGCAGTAAATATTCATCCTCACCCCACTGATAATTTGTGTGTGATAAGAGTTCCCTAAATCTTTTTAGACAGATTTATTCTTTTTATTTCCCTTCCTAGTTTCTTTTTTTAAATGCAACTTTATTGAGATATAGTCACATAACATATAATCACTCAAAGTGTACAATCAGTTGTTCACAGTATCGTCATATAGTTGTGCTTTCATCACTACAATCAAACTGAACATTTTCATTACTTCAAAAATTAAAATTAAAATAAAAAAGAGTATCCCATTCTCTTCCTCCCCCATTGTTCATTTACTTTTTTTAAAATGCAATTTAATTGAGATATATTCACATACCCTACAATCTTCCACAGTGTACAGTTATTCACTGCACCATCATACAGGTGTGTGTTCATCACCAGAATCAATTTTTGAACCTTTTCCTTACTCCAAAATAAAAATAAAAGCAAAAAAGAACATCTCAATCTTTCCATTCCCTCCATCCTTCCCTATTCTTCATCTAATTTTTGTTCCCATTTTTCCACTCATCTGTTCATATACTGGATAAAGGGAGTGCGAGCCACAAGGTTTTCACAGTTACACAGTCACACTATGCAATCTACATAGTTACATAGTCATCTTTAAGAATCAGGGTCACTGGGTTACAGTTTGACAGCTTCAGGTATTTCCCTCTAGCCATTCCAACACAGTAAAGACTAAAAGGTGGTATCTGTATAGAGCATAGGTACCCTCCAGAGTGACCTCTCAACTCCATTTGTAATCTCTCAGCCACTGGAACTCTACTTTGCTTCATCTCTCTTCCCCCTTTTGGTCAAGAGGACCCTCTCAATCCCACAGTGCTGGGTCCAGGCTCATCCCCAGGAGTCACTTCCCGCATTGCTAGGGGTAATCACACCCCTGGGAGTCACGTCCCATGTAGTGGGGAGGGTAGTGAGTTCACCTGCCGAGTGGGCTTAGAGAGAGAGGGGCCACATCTAAGCAACAAAGAGGCTCTCTGGGGTATTTCCCTCCCTAGTTTTGTTGATATTACAGGCAGTAGGATGGGGAAAATGTTAACTTCCTCCAGGAGTGTGGGATCTAGTTGGAGAAGCATTTGGGGAATATTTAAATGCTGAATTAAATGGTACTATCACTGTAAAGTAGGAGTTCAGGAAAGGGGAGGGATCTTTGTTCAGAGAGAAGTAGGGAAGTTCTCAAGGAAGTAGGGTTTGAGTTAAGCCCTAGATGATGTATACAATTTGCAAGGAAAGGAAGGAATTCCTAAGAATGGTATGGTGGCAAGATTTAATGTATCTTTAGGGGAGGGGAAGAAGAAAGAACTGATTAGATCAGCACTCTGAGTTGGAGGGCTTGAGAAACAAGGAAAAGTAGGTTGGGGTCAATTTGGGGAGACTTTTTTCCTTTAAAACTGAGGTCGATCTGAGTTTGAATCCTGACTTTGCCATTTATTGACTGTGTGACTGTTTCGGGAATGCAATATACCAGAAATGGGTTGGCTTTTTCAATGGGATTTTATTAGATTACAAATTTACAGCTCTAAAGCCATGAAAATATCCAAATTAAGACATCAAGAAGAAGATACCTTCTTTAGGAAAGGCTGCTGGCATCCGGGGTTCCTCTGTTACATGGGAAGGACCATGGCTGGTCCTTCTCGCCTGGTTCTGGTTTCAATGGCTGTCTTCAGATGTCTCTGGGTGTTTCTTTCTCAGCTCTCTGGGTTTTTACTGTCTTTTATCCTCTTCACTAAGAATTCCAATAAAGGATTAAGATCTACCTTGTATGGGCTGAGTCACATCTCAATTGAAATGGCCTAACCAGAAGGTCCCACCACAAGGAGTTAGAGTTTATTCAAATGGAAGAATCCAAGTCCTTTGAAAGCACAGAGATAGGGGAAATAAAGGTCTGGAACCATCTGCCACAGAGGTGATACGGTTTGAAGGTAGCCAGTATGTGAGCTATCCTAAGGAAAGGAGAGAGGAGAGCCAAACAGATCCTTGGAATGCAGTTGGAGTGAGGGGAGCTGGGTGGATTTTACCACATGCAGAAGTTGCTTAATTGGTGGGAAGTTAGAAAGCTTAGTGAGAATGTCAGCCCCCAGAAATCTTGTTTATTATTATTTTTTTCTGTAATTATGAAATATAACTTAGAATGCAAGACAGACTGATAAAGTGTTAAAAAAATGCCCAGAATTTAGGTTCATGTTGTATTTTTATATGACGGTTTCTTGTGAAATGACATTTTAAATCTGAAAGCCTATGTGAATAAAGGATAAGACCTGTTTTCTGTGGCCACGGGATGAGTGAACTGGGACTGCTGAGAGAGGCATTTCTGTCAAAGGGTGACTTTTCAATATCCAGAACAACACAAGCATCCACTTGATGTAAAAAACATTCTTAGGATTAGTTGAACAAACCAGTGGTGGAGATGGGTTAAGACTGTACCTTTTAGATTCCTTCTAACTCTGACTCTACCATTTTATAAAAATAGTGGACTCTGTTAGCCAGCTTGGTGAGAAATAGCATGACATTGTTAATATAAAAGACTATGTAGTGGTGAATTAATAATTTACAAAGAATATAAAGAAATATTTTTATTAGACAAATTTACTGAGTACCTATGATGTATAATGTCCTGTGCTACGCTTTATGGAGGAATGGTAAATTGGCATGGGCCCTGCCCTTGGTTTATATATAACTTGCAGAAGGTAGAAGTTGATGAGTGCTGAAAGATACTGGTCAAGTTCAGTGGCAGTACAGGGAAGTGGGAATTTCTCCCAGTTGTAGGAGATCAGGGAAGATTTCAGGGTTGAACTGGGCTTTGAAGGAAAGGTAGCATTCAGGAAGGGGCCAAAGGGCAGAAGGAAGGATGTGCTAGGCAGAGGAGCAAAAGAAGAGAGGTAGGAAACTATGAGGAATATAGGGGGATTTGCGAGTGTTAGAGTTTGGTTGTAATGTGGGATTCATGAAGAAAAGTGGCAGGAAATAGGATGGAGATATAGTTTGGGACCAGACAGTGGAGGGCCTTGACTACCAGGCTAAGTTGTTGGACTTTGGTTATAGACAATGCTGAGTTGCTGAAGGTCTTCTGAGTAGAGAAGTTACATGACAATGAATCTGGCAGCAGGACACAAGTTGAGGGAGGCAAGCTTACTAGCCAGGCTATAATAAGACTTGAGGCAAAATTAATGAGGATTTAAATGACAGTGGCATAAGTTAGGAAGAGAGGTTGGGAAAGAGATAATAATGGTAGGATCAACAGGATAAAGCAGTTAATCAGGTTTGAGGACAAGAGAGAGGAAAGAAATAGCTTATTAAAACTGCACTGAATCTATTTTCTAGCAGACATTTAGTATTCTTGGAGTGCTTAGAGAAGAGAGAAAACCCTCAAATAGAATTCCTAATGGATTATAAGAAAAATGGTAGATAGTGACTAACATATTCCTCCTTTTCCCTCCTTTCTCTCCTTTCAAAAAAGAGAAGGATGCAAGTTAAAGAAGACTGTTCTCATTTCTGAGCTGGGGTCTAAGTAGGGTTTCAGAGAATAAGTTTAATTCATTTAGGAAACATGTTTTAAGCATCTGCTCTGTGCCAGGCATTGTGCTCCATATTGAGAAATGAGTAAAGACATAATTATGTTCTAGAAGCTCACAGCTTAAGTGTGAAGATGAACATTTAAACAGATGGGTTATAATGTACTAAATGTACACTAGAAAGTATATCAAACGGTCATGAAAATAGAGAAACACCTAACCAATTGTATTTAGGAAAAAGGAGATGGTTGAAATTCATTGAATGGATTTTATGTATACACATATTATTTTATTTTAATCCTCACAACAACTCTGAAGTATAATTACCCTCATTTTATTGATGTTGAGTTTCTGGATCATATAAATGATGGAGCTGGGATTAAAATCTAAGACAAACAACCTTCCAAGGCATTATTGCTTCAGTTTCAAGAAACCCTCACAAGGTCTTGAAGATGAGTGGAACTTAGTGGAAAAGAACAGCATAGATAGAAGTTCATGGAGCTGGTACATGGGGTGGCAGGAGATGAGTCTGGAGAATTATGATAAGCTGTTGGGGGAGTTCTTGATCTGGGAAGTGATGTGATTGAATAAATCTCTTAGGATAATGCCTGTTTGGCAGAAAGGAGGAAGTTACTGAAATGGGATGCCTAGTGACAGAGATGAAATTGGAGTCTTTGAAGTAGGAGATGATTGAGGCTTAGTGACACTGGCATAGAAAAGAAACCAGGTTTGAGAGACATTTCTGAGGAAAAATAAATAGGATTTAATTGTGGGGGTGAATTGAGGATGGATTTGAGATTAGCATATTTCTAAAATGTGACCTCAGGAATCCATAAGGAATTGTAGCAATTTAAGAAGTAGTGATTTAATTGTCAGGCCCTAGGCATTCTACCTTTTGCTGTCTCCTCTTCCTCTTCCTTACTCTCCACGTTATGTCTAGAATGGATGGGTGGCCCTCCTTCTCCGTCTTCATCTTCTTTTCATTCCCTTCCATCTTGAATTCTAGTCATAGAGATTTCCAGGTGATTGGTTTGGCAAATGCTCGAGTGCCTGCTGTGTGCCAGGTATGCTGTACTAAATATGGAGGGGAACCCAAATACATAGTCCCTGCTGTCGTGGAGCTTTCTCATAGTCACCATGTAAATGTAAAATTATAACTGATTAATGCTCTGAAGAAAAGGGACGAGGTGCTCTGATAGAGTATAATTGTGGGATTTGACTTAAGCCTTGGGGGTCAGGGTTGACTTTCCTGAGGATGGGATGATTGAGAGAGATGTATGGGATGAATAAGTGATTGACCAGGCGTTTTGGGCAGAGGGAGCATCACGTGCAGAGTTTCCATGGCCAGTGGGAGAATGGCTTGTTTGAGAGCCTGAAAGAAGGCCACGGTGCTGACAGGGAGAGGGAATGTGGTATAGAATGAGGCTGAAGAGGTGCAGGAGCCAGACTAGCAGACTCTTTATAGGCCATGGTAAATATTTTGGTCTTCATTCTGAAAGCCTAAAGGCTTTTTCTCCCTGGGTTAAGATTTGCATTTTGAAAAGATTATTGTATGTGCAGTGTAGTTTGAGGGAGTCCAGGGAGGCAGCTATTGTGGTTGTCCAGGGAAACAGTTGGGTGGGGGCGGGAAGAATGGGAAAGGGAGGCTGTGGATGAATTCAAGAGATTTTTAGTAGGTAAAATGGTAGGACTTGATGATGGATTGACTATAAGGGATGGAGGGGCAGGAAGGATCCCAGATGGCTTCCTAAGTTTTTGCCTTTTGTAGCTGTGAGTATGGGTCTTAGAGGCTTGGGTGGGAAGACTGAGAGTGTGGTAGAATATTGGTAGAATATTGGATGAGCTAGTTTTCTTGTCATACAGAAGAGGAATACAAAAGTACATTTTAGGGCAGTGGTCCCTAACAGTGCAAAGGAGATCTGTGAAAGGAGGCTGCCCCATAATTTAGCTGGATCTAGGGCTCTAATCTGGAAGGGACACTGAAGGCTCCATGCATAACAGCGGAAGGAACATTACTGAAAAGTTGCTGGAGTTTGCAAGGATCTGCAGTGTGTGAGAGAAGGTAGCCTCAGTTAACATAGGCTAGAAGCAAGAGGGATGTCCGTGGTGGTCACAAGTTCATATTAACCTTGTGACCTCACATTATTTTAACCTTGAGACTCTGCATTTCAAAAAAATGTTTTAAAATGCAGTTTTACTGAGATACCTTCACACACCATATGTTCCATCGAGAGTATACAATCAGTGGCTCACACTATTGTCACATAATTGTGCATTCATCACAATCAATTTTAGAACATTTTCATTACTCCAATAAATACATACATACGTACATGTATATTATATATACTTTATGTATATATTTATATATATAAAAAAGAAAACCCAAAATATCCATACCCCTTTATCCCCCCCCAACATTGTTGACCCCTAGTATTGGTATGGTACATTTGTTACTGTTGATGAAAGAATATTAAGATATTACTGTTAACTGTAATCCATAATTTGCAATAGGTACATTTTTTCCCATATACCACTCTATTATTAACTTCTTGTAATAGCATTGTATATTTGTTATAGTTCATGAAAGAACTTTTTTATATTTGTACTGTTAATAACAGTCATCATCCATCACAATAATATTCACTGTGTTATACATTCCCAGGTTTGAACCTCTAGCTTTCCTTCTGGTGACATGCATGACCTAAACTACCTCTATCAACCACATGCACATACAGTTCAGCGCTATTAATGATACTCACAATAATGTGCTACCATCACCTCTATCCATTTCCAGATGTTTAAGTTCAACCTAGTTAAAAATTCTGCATGTATTAAGTAATTGCTCCCCATTCTCTAGCCTCATTCTGTCTTCTGGTAGCCCACATTCTAGATTTTATGTCTATGAGTTTACATATTATAATTAGTTCATATTAGTGAGATCGTACAATATTTGTCCTTTTGTGTCTGACTTATTTCACTCAACATAATGTTCTCAAGGTTCATCCATGTTGTCATGTGCTTCAGGACTTGATTCCTTCTTACTGCTGAATAATATTTCATCATATATATGTACCACATTTTATTCATCCATTCATCAGCTGATGGACACTTGGGTTGTTTCCACCTTTGGGCAGTTGTGAATAATGCCACCATGAACATCAGTGTGCCAATGTCTGTTCACATCCCTGCTTTTAGTTCTTCTGGGTATATACCAAGTAACAGGATTGCTGAATCATATGGCAGCTATATACTTAGCTTTCTGAGGAAACACCAAACCATCTTCCATAGTGACTGTACCATTTTACTTCTGTTTACAAACGGTTGCTCTTTGGTGGCTGTTGACAATGAAGTTTGCTATTGAAAATACGTTTTTCCAGGTAATTATTTGATTGTGGCTATTCATCCTCTGCAGTTTTATTGCTTAAGAAATGACCAAACACTAAACCAACCAACCAACCAACCAAAAAAAAAAAAGCTTCTAAATTAGTTTGGACTTTTAAAAATTATTACAGAGGCCAAGTAGAACTGTTAATTTAATATTTCTAGATATTTAGGAACTTGATTGTAATTCCATGAGATAAAATTATTAACTAATGGCACCTGTTTTGGCTGCCTTCCCAACTAAGTCCTGGTACACTGATTATTTCTCCTCATTCCTTCTTCTTGTGGACTCAGAAGCAGTATTTGTGTTGAGTTCATTCAAGATGTTAGGTATTCAGTATTTCTAAGTGAGTTTAAAAGCTGTTTCTTTAAAATTAAACAGTGAATTTAGGCTAAGAAGAAAACAGTGAACTTTCTAGCAATTAGAGGTCATTTTGTTTTGTCATGACATATATATAAATTTGAATGTATGTCTATACAGAGCTTAAACAATTTGTGTTTGTGGGTTCTAGCAGACAAAGTTAGGAAAATGTTTGTTATTTTTTAAGGGAAAACAAGGTGTAAAACAAAGCATCTAATATGCTCACATTTGTGTAAAGAAGAGAGGAGGAGTTTATATGCCTGTATGTACATAGATTATTTTCAGAAGTATAAATAAGAAAACTGTTAGCAGTAGTTGCATCTGAGGATCAGGAGTAGGACAAAGATGTTTTTCACTGTAAACCCTTTATACTCTGGATTTTTACTATGTGCATGTATACCCTTAAAAAAAACTACAATGAGTAAAAGGTGGAGCGACTTTCAGTCAAATGTACCATAGTTCATAGAGTTTGCACAACATTGTGAATGTAATTAATGGCACTGAATGCAGTTAAAAGGAGGAAATTTTGGGTTGTATATATATTACGAGAATAAAAGTTAAAAAAAAAAACAAAAACCAACACCTTAGGACTGAACAACATAAACAGTGAACCCTAATGTAAATTATGGACTATAGTTAATAGTACAATTATAATAATATTCTTTCATCATTTGTAACAAAGTTACCTCACTGATGAAAAGTGTTAATATGGGAAGGTATATGGGAATTCTGTATTTTCTGCATGATTTTTCTGTAAACCTGCAACTTCTCTAATAAAAAAAAATTATATATATGAAAAAAAGCCATTAGTTGTAAGATGTGCCATTATTTTTCGTGCCAGTGAGAAAGAGAAAGATGACGTGTTAATTGTAAGATAGATCCAAAACTCAGAAATGTTAAACTGTTTTTGTTAAAAATGTATATTAGAATTGATGAAAAATGGTAATTATAAAAATGTAAATGGAATTGAAATTCGTGTGGGATTTTTTTTGGCATTCTTCTTCTTATAAAACTTTAACAATTATATTGGTAGTTAATTTTATATTAGTTTCCCCAAATTTTAATTATGGAAATAGTAAATATTATATTTAATGTATTTAAATATAACAGAAAAGTTAAAAATAATACTATGAACACCTGTATATGACACTAAAATTCACTAATTAATATTTTGCATATTTTGACATAAATTCATATTTACAGAAAAGTTACAAGGATAGTACAAAACAATTCCTGGGTCTCTTTCATCTAGATTTCCCAAATGTTAACATTTTATTATATTTACACGTATATTCTCCCTCTCTCAACATTGAAATTACACTGTTATCTAATCTGCAGACCTTATTGCAATTTTTCTCAGTTGTCCCAATAATATCGTTTATGGCCAAAGGAAATCCAGGATCATGTGTTGCATTCAGATGTCATCTTTAGTTTCCTTTAATCTGGGACCATGCTGAGCCTTTGTATTTAAAGACATTGATATTTTTGATGAATACAAGCCAATTATTTTGTAGACTATCCCTCACTTTGTGTTTGTCTGATGTTTTCTTTTGATTGGATTCCTTTTATGCACTTTTGTCATAATTCAGAAGTGTTTCTCAGTGCTTTCAGTGCATCATCTCCAGAGGCACATTTGTAATCTAGTCCCATTACTGGGAATACTAACTTTAATAATTTGTTTCAGGCGATGTCAGCCAGATTTTTCCACTATAACTTTACTCCACTATAAAGTAATTTAAAAATTTCATGTGGGGATGTATTTTGAGACCACTAGTTTTGATGATTCTTGTCTGAATCAGTTATTATTACAGTGTTGGCAAATGGTGAATTTCTAATTCTATCGTTCCTACATTTATTACTTGGCATTCTACAGTTAGGTTCTCTTCTCCATTTATTTATTTACTTATTTATTTATATCATTGTGGACTTACGAATTCTTACTTTATTTAATAAGCTATAACCATTATTTATTTTGATGTTCAAGTTGTTCCACATTAGGCCTGTGGAAACCTAATTGAAGGAATTCCTTCAAGTTGCCTCCTGTGTCCTGACTTTATTTAACATACAAATAGTTTATCCTGGTAATAAATTGATATGTATAGTTATCGAAAAAATGTTGGATGCTTTCCAAGGAAAATGTTTCTCTCTGGAGGTGTACACTAAAGCCTATGTAGAACTATTTAAACAGCTGTCTTCATAATTTACAAATTCAAAACCATGGTAACATCAAGTTTTTGAAGAATTGTCTTTTTCTCTATAATTCATTAATTAGATAGTTTGAGTTTATAAAGGTTTCAGATGCCATTTCATTTCCTGCAAGCTACCAAACCGGATGTTATAGAACTGACAGTTCAGAAATCATCTGATCCATTCACCTAATTGTATAGATAAGGAATCCACTGGCATCGTCAAAGATTACAATAGCTAATGAGAGGCAGAGCCTGAACTAAAAATTGGTTCTTAGAAAGACTCTAGAAATGTCTGTTGGGCTAAATAAGGCAATATATCACATAAAACTCTAGTCATATCTAAAACAACCCGCATTTTACTTTCTGTTGAACATTGGATTGAATTCTGATGGTTCTTTTGTAGTTCACAAACATATTTAGTCATTCAACTATTGCAGTTTATCGCTGATTACTGATTGCCAGGGCTGTTTATGCTTCTTTTCTCCTGGGATGTTTTGACTTTGACAACTTTTTTCTCATTCTTCTGTGTTTATAACAGACCTATGTCAAGAGCGTCTGTTCTTGTTTGAAATTCAACATCAGCAGAGGGAGCTAACATGGTATCAATTTCTATAAAACCATCAACATTTGAGTTTGAGACAGCTCATTTCAGTCAGAATTATCACGTGTCCTGCTCTGTTCAGTTGAACAGTCACTGGTTCTGAGACCAGTTTTTGCCAAGCAGTTACGATATCCCACATAGCAATGAGATTTCTCAGCACATCAAGAATATGACATGTAATGTTTCATATGATGTACCATGGTGATTTATTACGTCTCAGCATAATGGCTGCACATAGCTATGCAGCAAGCAGGTAAAAGGCTAAACACTTGTTTTAATTTAAACCCCCCGTGAGTGTGTGTAGCACATTTTATCAATCAGTACTAGAATATTCAAATTCTGTCAAGTCTGTTTTCTCTTAGGAGCCATTTCCCAAACAACCTGCCAAGCATCAGTTCATTTTTTTTCAACTTTATACATACTCAAAAAAGTTTCATATATAAAGGGAAATTTTGAATTTCCATATAAGTGATTCTAATTTTGTGCTACTTCTCAG
The DNA here is from genome assembly GCF_015220235.1 of Choloepus didactylus. Taxonomy (NCBI): domain Eukaryota; kingdom Metazoa; phylum Chordata; class Mammalia; order Pilosa; family Megalonychidae; genus Choloepus; species Choloepus didactylus. The sequence goes on along the minus strand of NC_051329.1, from coordinate 8,528,902 downwards.
CACTTCAGCAAAGGAAGACTAATGACCTATCTTTATTTTTCTCTAGGGCAAACATCTTAGTAAAAGTTCATGTATGGTTTGGTTGCAGGTGATGGCACATTAGATGTGCCACCATGGGCATATTTATTCAGAATGGACCTCCAGTTTTCAAGCTCATCTTCAGCAGACAGAAGCCATTGTAGAGGCTTCATCTTTTAGCAGCACTGGAGTACAATTTCATTAGCCTTTTCTAAGAAGAAACAAAACAAAACCCAGATATAGGAATGTTATTTGCTCTGATCTGGCAAAATCATCCAGGCATCTCATTTACTAAGGTGACATGTGTGGCTCCTCTCATTCTGTTACCAGTTTTGCTTCCCTTGGCTGCTTCTCTTTTTATCTTATACTGATTTTCAAAGAACATATAGACTATTGAAAAGGAAATCAATATTCTTTGACAATTTCACTTTTTACTTTTCTTTCTTATTCACTAACTTTTAGCTCTGGAGAAATTGTGACCTCACTGTATTTTCTGTTTAATACCACAACCAGCACTCCATGCTTAAAGCAGAACGGAAAAGGCATGCTTAATAGAATATGAACATTCTAACAATGACAAGACTGAGGAGACACTAATTTTCTTAACAAAGTTTATCTCAAATTTCAAAGGAAGGGCTAATTTTAGTAATCTTAATAACAAGTAAAAAATGCAATCCCTATGTTGTATAGGAATCCTAATACTTTGAGGTAGATGATTCTGTTATCAGATACTGAAGTAATTAGGTTTAAGATATAAAAATGATGAAACTGAGGGGAAAAAATGACTGATTTGAAATTATCTTTTAAAAATTTTGGATGGAAAATTAAGAACACTTACAATTCAAAGTTTTATGCATGAAATTCAGGTATGTCATGTTGTGGATTGCTTCATTAATTGAAGATGAACATAGCAGTTGTTGTAAAGAATCCACACTCTAACAGAACAACAAAACACAAAAAGATTGTCCTTATGAAGAGGTCTGTAACTTCGCATTTGATTTTTCCATCTTGGCTCATTCTCAACTGTTCCACATTTGAATTCTTAAAGCCTTCTTCAGCATTTAACTAATTCTTTGTTGGTAGAAGGTGCTGGGATTGTTTCTCCACACATAAGTTGATCTTTGTGTAAATCACTTTTTTTTTAAAATTCAGTTTTATTGAAATATATTCACATACGCTACAGTCATCCATGGTATACAATCAGCTGTTCAGAGTATAATCATATATTTATGCATTCATCACCACAATGTATTTCTGACCATTTTCCTTACATCAGAAAGAATCAGAATAAGAATAAAAAATAAAATTCAAAAAAGAACACTCAAACCATCCCCCCCATTCCACCCTATTTCTCATTTAGTTTTTATCCCCACTTTTCTACCCATCCATCCACACACTAGACAAAGGGAGTGTGATCCACAAGGCCTTCACAATCACACTGTCTCCCCTTGTAATCTGCATTATTATACAATCATCTTCAGGAATCCAGACTACTGGGTTGGAGTTTGGTAGTTTCAGGTATTTACTTCTAGCTATTCCAATACATTAAAACCTAAGAGGTGTTATCTATGTAGTGCATAAGAATGTCCACCAGAGTGACCTCTCGACTCCACTTGAAATCTCTCAGCCACTGAAAATATTTTGTCTCGTTTTGCATCAATATCAGAAGGGGAAATGAAAAATTCACAGATATGTGGAAAGTAAACAACATCCTCTTAACCAGTGGGTTAAAGAGAAAATCAAAAGGGAAATGAAGGAATATCTTGGGGTGAATGAAAATGAAAATACAACGTAACAAAAGTTATGGGATGCAGCAAAGGCAGTGCTGAGAGACAAAGTTATAGCTCTAAATGAATATGTTAAAAAAGAAAGACTTCAAATCAGAAATCTAACTTCAGTCTGGAAGAACTAGAAAAAGAAGAGCAAACTAAACCCAAAGCGGGCAGCAGGAAAGAAATAACAATGATTAGACTGGAGATAAATGAAATAAACACAAAACAGTAGAATCAAGAAAACCAAAAGTTGGTTCTCTGAAAAGATCAAAAAAATTGACAAACCTTTAGCTAGACCAAAAAAAAAAAAAGAATAAACGAAAATCAGAAAAGAAAGGGGACTATTGCTACAAATTCTGCTGACTACAAGAGATACTATGAAAACTGTATGCCAATAAATTAGATTATCTAGATGAAATGGACAAATTCTTAGAAACACACAAACCACCTGCCCTTATTCAAGAAGAAATAGAAGAGCACATCAGACCAATTATAAGTAGAAAAATTGAATCAGTCATCAAAAACCTCCCAAACCAGATGTCTTCACAGGGGAATTTGCCAAATATTCCAAGAAGACTTAACTCCAATTCTGCTCAAACTCTTTCCAAAAAGTTGAAGAGGAGGGAACATTCCTTAGTTCATTGTATGAGGCCAACATCACCCTCATACCAAAGCCAGATAAAGAGACCACAAGAAAAGAAAACTACAGACAGATATCTCTTATGAATATAGATGCAAAAATCCTCAACAAAAATATTAGCAAACTGAATCCAACAGCATTAAAAGAATTATACACCATGATCAAGTGGAATTTATCCCTGGTATGCAAGGATGGTTCAACATAAGAAAATTGGTTAATGTAGTACACAGCATGAACGGAATGAAAGAAGAACCCACATGGTCATCTCAATTGATGCAGGAAAGGCATTTGACAAAATCCAGCATCCCTTCTTGATAAAACACTTAGGACACTAGGAATAGAAGGAAACTTCCTCAACACAATAAAGGGCATATGTGGAAAACCCACAGCCAGCATCCTACTTAATGGTGAAAGACTGAAAGCTTTCCCTGTAAGATCAGGAACAAGAAAATGATGCCCACTGTCATCACTATTATTTAACATTGTACTGGAAGTTCTTAGGCAAGAAAAAGAAAGGCATCCAAATTGGAAAGGAAGAAGTAAAACTTTCCCTATTTGCAGATGACATGATCCTTGTGATGGTTGGGTTCATGTGTCAACTTGGCCAGGTGATGGTACCTAGCTGTCTGGTCAAGCAAGCACTGGCCTAACCATTGCTGCAAGGATGTTTGTGACTGGTTAATAAACCAACAGGCTGGTTTATTGAATCATGAGTCAATTGGCTGCACCTGTGACTGAAGACATCAACAAAGGGAGTGTCTTCCACAATGAGAGAATGCAGTCGGCTGGATTTAATCCAATCAGTTCAAGACTTAAGCGAGACAGATGGAGGACCTTCACTGGTTTGGCTGACCAGCGAAGCGTTTCCTGCGAAGTTCATTGAAGTTGCTAGTTGGTTTCCCAAGGAGTTCATCGAACATCTTCATTGGAGTTGCTAGTTTGCTGCCTTCCCTATGGAATTTGGACTTATGCATACCCACAGTTGCATGATACACTTTTATAAATCTTATATTTATAGATCTCTCTCATTGATTCTGCTTCCCTAGAGAACCCTAATACATTTCTATATACAGAAAATCATGAAAAATCCATAACAAAGCTCCTAGAGCTAATAAATGAATGCAGCAAAATGGCAGGATACACAACACCCAAAAGTCAGTAGTGTTTCTATATACTAGCAGTGAACAATTAGAAGAAGAAATTAAAAAAAAAAATCCCATTTACAGTAGCAACCAAAAGAATAAAATATCTAGGAATAAATCTAACCAAGGATGTAAAGGACTTGTACACAGAAAATTACAAAACATTGCTAAAAGAAATCAAAGAAGATCTAAGTAAGTAGAAGGACATTCTGTGTTTATGGATTAGAAGACTAAATATTGTTAAGATTTCAGTCCTACCCAAAATGATTTATAGATTCAATGTAATCCCAATCAAAATTCCAACAACCTTCTTTGTAGAAATGGGAACAGCCAGTCATCAAATTTATATGGAAGGGTAGGGGTCTCTGAATAGCCAAAGCCATCTTGAAAAAGAATGAAGTTGGAGGACTCTCATTTTCTGATCATAAAACTTATTACAAAGCCACAGTAATCAAAACAGCATGGTACTGGGACAAGGACAGACATATAGACCAAGAATTGAATTCAGATCTCAGAAATCAACCCTCATATTTATGGCCAACTGATTTTTGACAAGGAGGCAAAGACCATTCAATTGGGAAAAAATATTCTCTTCAACAAATGGTGCTGGGCAAACCGGATATCCAACTGCAAAAAGAAAAAAGAGGAGGAGGAACCCCTACCTCATACCTTATTAAAAAATCAACTCAGAATGTATCAGAGGTTTAAATATAAGAGCCTAAACTATCAAACTCGTAGAAGAAAACATAGGGAAGCATCTTCAGGACCTTATGTTAGGCAATGGTTTCTTAAACTTTACACCCAAAGCACAAGCAACACAAGAAAAAAGAGATAAAATGAGACCTCATCAAAATGAAAAACTTTTGTGACTCAAAGGACTTTATCATGAAAGTAAAAAGCCTACACAATGGGGGGAAATATTTGAAATCATATATCTGATTAAGGTTTAATATCCAGAATATATAAATAAAACCTTCAACTTAACAACAAAAAAGACGAACAACCCAATTTAAAATCAGCAAAAAACATTGATAGACATTTCTTCAGGGAAGATAGATGGGCAGAAGGCACATGAAAAGATGTTCAACATCATTAACCATCAGGGAAATGCAAATCCAAACCTCGATGAGACACCAGTTCACTCATTAGAATGGCTATTTAAAAAATGGAAAATTACAAGTGTAGGAGAAGATGTGGAGAAATAGGAACACTCATTTATTGCTGGTGGGAATGTAAAATGGTGCAGCTGCTGTAGAAGACAGTTTGGCAGTTCCTCAGAAAGTTATTTATAGGATTACCATATGACCCAGCAATCCCACTATTAGGTATTTACCCAAAAGAATTGAAAGCAGGGATTTGAATAGATATTTGCACACTGATGTTCATAGCGGCCTTATTCACAATTGCCTAGAGATGGAAGCAACCCAAGTGTCCATCAACTGATGAATGTATAGACAAAATGTGGTATCTATATACAATGGATTATTATTCAGCCTTAAAAAAGAATGAAGTTCTGATACATACAACAACATGAGCCTGGAAGACATCATATTGAGTGAAATAAGCCAGACACAAAAGGACAAATACTGTACAAAATAATTAGAATAAGCAAACTTATAGAGTCAGAATCTAGAACATAGGTTACCAGTGGATGGGGTCGGGACAGGGAATGTGAAGTTAAGGCTTAAAATGGACAAGAGTCCTATTTGGAACAATGGAAATGTTTTGGTAATGGATGATGGTGATGGTAGCATGTTGTGAGCACAGTTAACATCACTGAAATATATAGCTGAATGTGGTTAAAAGGGGAAATGTTATGTTGTATATATGGTAACAGAATAAAAAAAAAAAAAAATCTATGGAACTGCACTACACAGTGATCCCTAAGTTAAACCATGGACTATAGTTAATAGTACGACTACAAAAAGAAATGTACTTTAATCAATTGTAACAAATGTTCCACACTAATACAAGATGTTAATAATAAGGTGGTATATGTGAATCCTGTATTTTATGCGTGATTGTCTGTAAACCCACAGCTTCTCTAATGAAGAGAAGAAGTAAAAAAAACCACGGAGGATAGAATTTGAAAAATGTGGTACGTAAAATTTATGGTAAAAAAATGAAATGAAACATTTCTTTCAAATTTAAAATAAAAATGATGATCCCTGTGTGTATATATATTTAAATTTTCAAATCTTTTTTTTTCTCTCCTTTTCTCCAGTCTGTTCATTACCAACAGAGGTAAGTCCTTTTAAAATTCTTTTTTTTTTTTAATTCTGCAGTTGAGGTCATTCTTGATTTTAAAGCTAGCTTGAGGACATCTTTTCTCCTATTTTCATTTTCTGTTGTTTCATAGAGTTTCAACCTTTTCTAGGGAACTTTGATTTGGAATAATTTTTTGGCCTTATAAATTATTTTCTTTAGACTTTGAGTCATTCATGTAAATCTTTTGCACTTGGCTATATGGTTTGGATTTTTCATGGAACTCATGAATAGCCAGCCAGCTAACAAACCTAAAAGCCAAAACTTAACATGTCCAAGCAGAGGAAAGAAAGCATAAATTGTATTTAAGACTTTTGGTTAATAAGCTGCTAAATCAGGTTCTTTGGGCAAGCCATGAAAATAATAAGGCGTCTCTGTGCCCAAGGCAAGAAATAGACATGTTTGTGTTTGTTTGTTTGCTCCTTTCTCTAATGGCCTTTCTGGTTTGAAGGAGAGGAAGGAAATAAATTATTAGAAGGAGGAGGTACCTGATTCTTTTTAATTTCTAATTTCTTATGATGTATTGCCTGGTCAAATACAGATTTCCTACATGCAGATAAGAAGTCAGGTGGGAGTAGTTAGTTTCAGTATTTTTATAGCAGATATACAGGAAATGGTTTTTAATTAAAAGGTTTTAGTTGTTCTACTGTGACTCTTCAAAAATTTTTCTTTTTTCTTTCAGTACTGTGAATATATGCCTGATGTTGCTAAATGTAGGCAATGGTTAGAGAAGAATTTTCCAAATGAGTTTGCAAAACTTAGCGTAGGTAAGAACATTTTTTTTCTGTCATCGAAGCTTATATACCTGAAACAAATGCACATATGGCATTGTTTTTAAAAGTAGGAAAATCCTCCTTTAGTAGAGTATTAGTAAATTACATTTATCTATTTCTATTAACTTTAAACTGTTAAGGTTAGTATCATATACTGCTTACCTCTCTGAGACAGGATAGGTCTAAGTGTCAACTTTCTTGTATGAAGAAGAATAAATGGTTTAGGGGCAAATATATATTTACTCATTCATTTAATTAATTATTTCTTATGAGCCTACTATGTGTTACCCCATGTTTTAGGCCCTGGGGATAAAGCAATAGACAAAAGATCCCCATATCTTGTGGAAATTGCATTCTAGAAGGTGAGGCAAATAAAACAAGTAAAATGTATAGGTAGTGATAAGCAGGGAAAGGGAAGATAGGAAGTGGTGGGAAGGACATTTGAAATTTTAGATTGAGTGGCCAGGGAACATTTTGCTGAAAAGATGGCATTTGAGTAAAGAAAGGAAGTGAGGGATGTTCTGGGTGAGAGCAATCCAGCCAGAGGGCACAGCCAAGCGGTGGAAGCCCCGGGGTGGAAGCTTCCTGTGGGTAGGCCTTTGCACCTGGGGCTGATTGAAGGCGCTGGAGGTTTGAGGTCAGAAAGGTATCGGAGGACCAAATCTTGGAAGGCCTTTTAGGCCATTGTAAAGCCTTGGCCTTCTCCCTGAGCAAGATGAGGAGCTATTGGACAGTTTTGAGCAAAAGAATGATCAGGTCTGACTTTTGCTTCAGCAGCATCACTTTGGCTGCTGTGTGAAGAATGGACTAAAGAGGGGCATAGGTGGAAAAGCAGGGAGACCAGAGAGGAAGCTGTTGCCAGTAATCCAGTCATGAGATGATGAGTTGGACTGGAATGGCAGCAGTGGAGGTGGTGAAGAGTGGTCAAATTCTTGGAGAGACATTGAAGCTCAAGCTAACAGGATTTTTTGGTGTGTTGGACATGGGGCATGAGAAAAAGAGGCATCCAGGGTTTTGGCCCAAGCAGCAAGAAGGAGTGGCCGTTGCCTGAGGTGGGAAGACTGAAGGAGGAACAGATTTTCTTATTTTGTTCAAATTGATGGCTTCTCCTACAAGATTGGTAGAAATGAAGTTGGTAATGGGAGAAGGGAACATCTTTGCCACCTTTTCCAGGAAAAGGCCTACTCAAAATACACCATTGGTTGCCTCATTATTTGCTGCTTTGATTTTCAGATTGTTCCCATAAAGCACAAACCCCAAAACTTGATAGGGGTTTTTTGGATAGTACCTACTCAGTCACTGTCAGTGATTGGATAAGAACCCTCAAGTCTTGTATTGTAGTCTGCATGGGCTGCCCTGAAAATGACCAGCCTTGGCCTCGGACCACCATTGTGACTTTAGGGGAAAGAAGCTTGCTCACCTAGGACCAGATTTCCTACTAACAAGATTAGTGTCTTTAGATGCTAAACACTCCTGCTGAGCCCAAGTGGTTTAAGTTCCTTTCACATGGTTAAAGTAAATTGAAATCTTCACAGATCAAAAGCTATTGTGTTCTCTTCTGGAGAGGCTAGACACTTGCCATAGTGACACTTCAGAATTAGATTTGACTCATTTGCTTTATAAACGTCACATTCAGTTGTTGGTAAAATACTTCATTGGTGTATGAGGTTGTTCAAAGGGTGATTTCTATTTTTAATACCATATGAAATAATATGAATGCTTTTGGATTTCATTTTTGTTATTTCATTTATTTTATTTCATCTAGAAAATTCACCCAGACAAGAAGCTGGAACTAGTGAGGGTCAAGGAACAGCAGGGGAAGAGGAAGAGAAGAAAAAACAAAAGAGAGGTAAGACCTAAGTCCATGTTTTGATTTGTACAAGCATAGCTTCCCTTTGATAGAAGATATAAGTAATAAAGGGTTCCCAATGTGAATAATATCTACCTGTTACTGTAATTCCATATGTATGTCACACAGAAGGGTACAAAATCTTATTCTCTTCATAGTGATTAGATGTGATATGGTTTGGACTTTATCAGTAGGAATAAGAAAAAGCAACCATCCAGCTTCTGTATGACTTCAAAACTTTGCTACCAAACCTATAGCTGCTCTAACTAAAACAAACAAATGACTTTGATACCTTGTTATTAAAATATCTGTGTGTTCTATTTAATTAGGGCAGACACATTTATGTAAGATTTTCTTCTCTCCTATTCTGATAGCTCGGACGCAAACTTTGTTTAACAGCTGCTGCAGCGCCTCTCTCTGTTCTTTCCTCCTCCTAAAACTGATCCCTCAGGTGGTGCCTTGGATCCTGTCCCTGCCTGTTTCTTCTTCATTAATTACTCTCCCCTGTGACTGCATTCAGCTTGTAAATATTTTCGGGACTTTCCATCTTTAAAATTCTCTCAAGGGCCATGTATTTATTTACCTTATCCCTCCCTGTCCTGCTTTCTATTCTGTTAACTGTTCACTCCTCAGTCTGTCCTAGCCTGACAATCATGTCATTGAAACTCCTCTAATAAGGGTCAACAGTGACTTGGTAATAACCAAATAAGACCACTTGACCACTCCCTTCTTGAAGTGTTGTACTTCCTTGGTTTCTCTGGCACTCCGCTTTCCTGTTTCTCCTGTCATGCCTCCTTGGTCTCCTGTGCAGACTTCTTGTCTTCCTTCTATTGGTGTTTCCTGGGATTCTGTCCTCAGCCTTCTTATCTTCTCATTCTGCATATTCTCCCTGAATGGGTCTCTACATCTCTAACAGGTGCCATCAATCTACACTTAGATTCCCAAATCTGTACCTCCAGACCTGGCCCTAGTGTCGAGACTGGGAGTGTGCGTGGTACCCCAGGCACCTCAAACTCAGCAACTTCCACAGTTAAATTTATTAGGTCCCAAATCTGCTACTTTTGTGGTTGCCATTTTGATTAATGACAACAGTTTATCCACTGGATAAATCCATCTTAGGTTCTCCCTTTGTGCCTTTAATCAGTTCTAAGCTCTGTTATTTTTCCTCCTTACTATCTTGTGCCTAGTGTCCATTACCGGTGCCACTACCTCAGTTTAGGTTGCACTTAATTTCTGCCTTAACTAATACAGTAGCCTCCTCAGTGGCCTTTCTTTCAGCCTTACCCTTCATAGATCCATCCATCACACTGTAGTTGGAATGATCGACATAAAACAGTAAATCTGATTATTTTATTCCTGTATGGCTTCTCATCTATAATATGAAGTCTGAATGCCAGTGCTTGATGTATTAGTCCCTTAAGGACTGGTGTGTAATTTTCTGCCTTTCTAGCTTCATTTGCTACATATCCATAAGCATCGTTCTATCAGGACAAATGTAGTTCCCAAATAGAATGCCTTTTGTTACACTGTGCTTGTTCTGTTTCCCTGGAATGTCCTATCTTATACCTCTCCAGCCCTTCTTCCTTCACCTGGACAATTCCTTATCCTTCAAATCCCAATTCAGATGTCACTTCCTCTAGGAAACTTTTTGTCCTCTGGAAGCAGAGTAAGCCATTTCTATGCAGAGCTGCAGTAGTGCCTTACTTGTGGAGCTTATTAGAGTATATATCAGCTTGCTGTAATTATTTAACTTTTTTAATTCCCTTCACTAGAGTGTGAGTCCCTGGAGGGCAGGGACTATGTTTTGTTCATCTCTGTGTTCTCAACACTTAGCACAATGACTGGCACGTAGTAGGTACTTAATAAGTGTTGTGTGGATGCTCGTGCACGTATTTATTAATTTTGTGTTAGAGAAAAGAAACTTTAAAAATTGATATTTGGTACCTTTTGAAATAACAAATTTCAAGATGTAGTATTCTGTAATTATTTATGTTTTAAATGAGACCATTAATGCTGAGCTCTTTCTTAATAAATAAAGGTGGAAGGGGTCAAATAAAACAAAAAAAGAAGACCGTACCACAGAAGGTTACGATAGCCAAAATTCCCAGAGCAAAGAAGAAATATGTAACAAGAGTGTGTGGCCTTGCAACTTTTGGTGAGTTCAGGCTTAAGTACATTTAAAGTATGAAAGTGTGTACTGTATTCTCTCTCTTTAAAATCTGGTATCATGAAAACTTTGTAGGTGTATTTTTTGCTAAGAAGATAAAAAGCGAAGTTTTGCATTTCTAACTTTAGCTTCAAAATCAGATTTTGGAGAAATTAAAAACTATTTTGCAGAGGGGACTGGTATAGCTTTTTCCTTCCTGAAGTTCCTGTTTGGGATTCCTACATTTTATGTAGGATGAGGAGGGCTAGACAGGATTCCCTGTGAAGCCTACGATGCTGCTCCTTGTCCTCTGCAGGCTTGGTGGCAGAGGGTTGCCCATGCCTCATCCCCTCTGGGAATGACAGTAGAGGGTGAGGGAAGGCGGGTAGCAGCAGAATATCCTGCTCCAGAGCCCCTTCACTCCCTGGAGGCCTTGAATGAATAGTGACACTGGGGTGAAAATGTAAACCAAGGTCCCTTTGTGTGACAACACGGATTGAAAAACAATCCCTGGACCACGTTGTAAATATTAAAGTTTGTGTCTCTGCTGTACATTTTTCTTTTGCAAAAGGGGTAAACAGAAGAATTTCATTCCTACTTTGTAGTGTATATGTGTATGTGTTACTGGATTTATTTTGGTTTTACTCGATAATATGGGTGATGCTATTTTTATGTACTAAGGCTTTATCTGACCTTGAATATATCAGTTGAATTGTTAAGACCACTTGCTCTGGTAGTTTGTAATTATTGTTCAGAAAGGAATTATGAAATCCATTAAAGCAGTACTTAATAGAAGAATGATTAAAAAAAAAAGATACTGTTTTATGAATTTAAACTGCAGAGTAAATTTCAAAATGGAAAAAAAAATCTTTGACATTGTTCCAATTATAGTCTTCCTCTTTCTTTTTTTTTAAAAAAAAAAAAACAGAAATTGATCTTAAAGAAGCACAAAGGTTTTTTGCTCAGAAATTCTCCTGTGGTGCCTCAGTAACAGGGGAGGATGAAATCATTATTCAGGGAGACTTCACAGATGACATAATTGATGTCATTCAGGAGAAATGGCCAGAGGTGAGTATATGGCATGCGTGCATTCACAGAGATAAGTTTATAAAGCAAGTTACTTTCATCTTTTCTCATTTGATACCACAACTCATGAAATGTAATTATTTGTGTTTAATAGGTGGATGATGACAGCATCGAAGATCTTGGAGAAGTAAAGAAGTGATTTTGAAAACTTTTCTGTATTTAATGATCTGAACTGAGAGTTGATATGGCCAAAGGGAGGGAGGCCTTTTAAAAATATATATATATATATTTATCCTACAGTAAAACTGTAGACCACTCTTGTCCTTGGCATATTTTCACTGTTCTGTACAAGGCTGCTTGTTTTTTTTATTGCCAAAGTTTAATAAACAGGGGAGACTCTCATGCTTACGCATGAAATAGAACTTAGTCAAATAAAAGAATTTGATCATTTGGTACCGACTTTCTCTCTTTTTAACTTTTGGGAAAACACTGTAGACCTTTTATGGGAAGCATTTCTGTTGATTATTTTACTGACTTAAAGCTGAGGAATTTTAAAAAATAATTTGAATTTGGCTTCCTCACCAGTAACATCTGTCTCCTTGATTTGAGATGGGTGAGAATCTAATAGATTTGTGGTTAAATTTGCTTCATTGTTAGCAACAAAATCCACTTTGTGGGCATATTAACATACTTTTGGTAGGAGTTGTTCAACCTCTTCTGGAGATTATTTGGTAAAGTATATTGAATGCCTTAAAACTTCCTGCACCATTCGACTCAGTAAGCCACTTCTCTGATGTTACCCTAGAGAAATAATCAGTCTTGCATGAAACTTATGGATGAGGGTGTTCATCATAATGTTACTCATAATATCAAAAAATTGCAGATGATATAAATGAACAGTTGGTAAATAAAAGACATGATGGTGCATCATATGGTAAATATTATACCAATATTTAAAAATCATATTTTCTAAGAAAACTTGGAAACATATTTGGTAATGTTAAATAGAGGGCAGACCCCAAACCCATTTATGTATTCATTATTATTGTTTTGAGTGGAAGACCATTCAGAGAGGCTGAGAGTTCTTTTGGCATAAATTATGTGAATAAAAGTCTGCTAACCAATTAAAAATATGTTATACCCATTCTCAATAATATAATCTAGGAAATAGTTGAAACATTTTTTTATCATAAGGGAAACAGGTAAAATGAATTCTAATCAGTGCATTAAATGAAGTTAAATTTTGCTTTTATAAGGTCTGAGTCAGTTAACACAAATTGAAAAGAAGAATTGTGGTTTATACATCTTGGAGAAATTCGGAACTCACAAAACCATTGTTTATTGCCATGCAAATTGCAGTCTTGAATGAACGAATGATTTTTTTAAAAAGTTAAAGTCTTAGGAAAAAAGTATAAAAATGTAAGAGAATGAAATTTTGCATTAATTCTCAGTTTTACTAAATAGAATTATTTTATGAGGCAAAGTCGTCTATCAAAACCATTTGGTTTATGTTATGTATGTATCCTCTTGGTGCTGGAAGATGTCTGTGTGGCTGTGTCAACACATATGACTCCATGTAAAGATTCTTAATGTTCACAGTTCTTTACAAATGCAGTTTCAGTCCACATATAACCAGCAATGGATGTTACTGCAGGGAAGTGCAGGATTAAAGTTATATTTATGTATAATATATGTGTGAATCTTTTTCTTTGACTTGAAATTTAAAATGCAACCTAGTTTAGTCTCTGATTAAAGTGTAATAATAGTTTAAGGATTGATTTTAATTCCTATGTTCTCTTGAATTTTTGTACGTGTTATGTAAATGTTTTCATAGGATAGTGTTTTTAGTGAAAAGAATACCAAACTTTAAAAAGCCTTATCTCATGACATGTATGGGATTTGCCATGGTTAAAGTGGCATCTTCAGATGGCAAATAGTTTTGAAATGAAGTATTTTATTCATTAAAAAAAAAAAAATGATCCTGACAATAAGTAATTTTATACTCCTTTTTTAGTTATTACATAAAAGCCTCAGTAAGTCAGCTGTTGCTTAAGATATAACCTGAGAGAGCTTTCTTGCTATCTTAGTCAAAAAGTTGGAAAATTACTATTTTAAAGATAATTCTATCTTTTAGGTCATATCTTATTAAATTCCTTTACCTAGGAAATATAGAGATTTTTTATTTGCAACTAGTCATAATAATCTTCTCTTAAAACATTCAATTTATATTTACTATTCATAATAACCATATAAGATAAGTCTCATTTTCCATAACTTTCTGTACACGGACATTTATGGTGAGTGTTGGGAGAGTGGTTGCCTGGTGAACAATGGCATTTAAGGGCCTCCTAGAAAAACACCAGATCTTACAATGGTGAAATCTGAGAAGCATGTGAATTAGACTGCTGCTTCAGTTCGAAAATTGACATTAAACTCATTCTTTTTTCATCTTTCTCATTCCACCACCGAGAATTATTGCACAGTCGTCTATTGATACTTGTTAACTAGACAGAATTTGCTTTCTTAATTTTAAATTCCAAGACAGTCTTATTGGTCCTCCTAAACACAAGCCTGTCCTGAGAAGAAAAGCATCATCCAAATCAGTAAAGCCTCAAAGTAAATTTTAATTTTCCTATTCCATTTTCAGATCATCTAGTATAAACACCAGGGCATGTTCCCCTAATTCATATTCAAAGAAGTAAAATTAAAGTTGAAATACATCTCTCAGAAGGTATTTGGTAATTTGTCTTGCCCATAATGCTATCTAATGGGTTAAGTATTAGGGGGTGAGCAACCAGGGATAAGTGCTGTCTTTTCATAGTCCTGTTGGTATATAACATCTCAATGAGTCTAAGGAGGAAGGGGTGACTATGACACAACACAAGAAAAAGCTTAGATTCAACCCAGGATGTAGTGCATTTTCTCATGACAAAGTGCCATTGTTCTCATTACTATCAGGAACTACATCAAGGGTCAAGAGTAAAAATTTTTTTTCTCTATTGGTGAGTCTTGGTTTAGAGCTGTCTGCTGGAAAGGCCAGCAACTGCTAACCTCCAGGGCTGGGCATCTGCCTCCATTCATTTAGTCGTTGGAATACCAGGCACTGCCAGGTATACAAAGTAATGAACAAGACCGAAGAGTAGTAACTGAGCAACCCAAATGTCATACAACCATACTGGAAGATGGGGACGTAGAAACAGCCTTTAACTGGTTTTAATCATTCACTGGGTACTGACAAAAAACAAAACAAAAAACAGCTCCTTGAGGCCCTGATAGCGCCGAAGCCCTAAAAGGTGGTAATAGGTTTTAAACTCTCAGAATAAACCATCTGGAAGTCCCTAGACCCAATGTGGAGCGACAACATGCTGGAGAAGTGGGAACGGCCGGGTCGCGCCCCCGAGGTCCCTGGGTGGGAGCCTCGACCTCTCGGCCTCGGATCGCGCAGCCCGAAGATGTCGCGGTGACCGAAGTGGCCCCTTCGCGACGCCGTAGGCCCGGCGGGCCGTGCGCGTGTGAGCTGGGGCGGCGGTTTGTGTGGGCTTGCTGGGCCGGCCGCGGGCGCCGGGCTGCGGCGCTGCGGGGCTGCGGGTCACCTGGCTCGCCCCGCCGCTCCGGGCGGGCGCGCCTATGGCGTTTCGAAGGTGACGCTGCCCGCACTGACTACGCGGCGGAGGAAACACCTATGAACCCTTCGGCGACCTTCCTCACCCGGCGCCAGGTGAGCGGCCGCCGCGGGCTCGCCGGGGCCTCCTGGGCGCTGCTGGGTGCGAGGGGAAAGCGAAACACTCGACGCGGGGCGTTTTGGCAAACTGGTGGCGTTTTGTTTTGTTTTTTTAAAAAAGAACTCATTCAGCTTTGAAACGGTACACAAGTACATGGAGTAAAAACCGAGGATCACATCCGTTTTCATAATAAAACATGTTATTTAGTCCAGGCAGAGAGACAGTCGCGACTTTTTAATAAGAATTAGTACTTTTACAGCTGCTTTTCTGTCCGCCACGTGGCTTCATTTCCTTACTTTACCTCACAGGAACCCGGCGAGTGGGGGAGCGCTCTTACTAACTTCAGTCTATTTTTTGTTTTTTGTTTGCTTTTGGGGGGTAGACTTTATTTTTTAGAGCAGTTGTAGGTTTACAGGAAAACTACGCAAAAGTACAGGGTTCCTGTATACCGCGTCCTCCCCCCTTTTCCCTATTATTAGAGTTTTGCGATTGGTGTGGTGCATTTGTTAACAATTGATGAAGCAATGTTATTATAATGACGCTAGTTAACTCAAGTCTGTAGTTTCCATTAGGGTTCTCTCTCTGTTGTGAAGTTCTATGGGTGTGTGTGTGTTTAATTTATATGCGTTTTACATATATACAACTTAAAATTTCACATTCTAACAGTTTTCCGTTATGCAATTCAGTGATGGTAATTACATTCACAATATTGTTACCATTACCACCATGCAGTACCAAAACTTTTCCATCACCCCAAACATTATAACTCCGTTTTACCAAAAAGTCCTGAAAATGGGCTTATCCGAGATTTTCCAGCTGAGTGGTTCTTAGTCTCTTTATCTTGTTTTATTTTCCTTATTGTTTTTATCATTGTATGACCAGATTCTTGCCGATTGCCTGTTTTCTTCTGCTTGGATATAAGCTCCTTGCCTGGTGTGCTCACTGCTGTATCCTTAGCCACTGGCACTCAGTAAATTTTTTGAATGAATGAATGAATGAATGAATGGCTCTCCTAGGTCTAGAGTTCTAGTCATGTCTACCACTTGGGTACTCTGACTCCAGATTCCATTTTCTTTTCAGTAAACTACCATGTGCTCGGTTATTAGTAAGTAACTGTAATCCATTCATACTTATTTATTTACAAATCTTATTTTTCAAAAAGCAGAAATGATGTACCTGGGCCGCTGGTGAACTTTTAGCGACTGCCTTTAAGTTAGACCTCTTAAAGGAACACCTTTAGTTCTTTATTTTGTAGAAGGGAGCAGTTCCATTATTTGAAACGTGATTTACACTCTTAATAATAACTAATGTTTGTTGAGTGCTTACTGTGTGGCAGGCAGGGTACCAAATGTTTAAATTATTTTGCTTAATTCTCACAATTCTAAGGAGGTAAGTGCTGTTACTACTTTTTCACAGTGGGAAAACTAAGGCTTAGGGAAGTTAAGTAACTTGCCCAAGGTTAAGTGGCTGATTCTAGATTCTCACTTAGTTCAGACTAACTTCACTGCATTAGACTTCAAAATTATATATTATTAAAATGAATTATTGTAGATAATTTTGTTAGATGTGATAATAGTGTCATGGTTATGTAAGAAATGTTCATTTTTAGAGATGCGTGCTGAAGCTTGTAAGAGTGAAATGGTGTATTTTTTCTCAACAAAGAAAAGAAAACAAAAATCGAAGCAGATGCCACAAAATCTTGGTAATGTAGAATCTAGGAAATGAGTATATGGGAATTTATTGTACTATTCTTGTCTTTTGTTTATGTTTGAAAATTTTCCTTACAAAATTTGATGTTAATTAGGTATGTTGAATTTGGACCAGTCACAATTTTAAATTGTACTTGGTCGATTGAGTGTGTATAGATGGGTCAGGTGTTACATTTGTAATAAATATTTAACACTGGAAAATTTAATTCTGTTTTTTTAAGACTGTAATTCCCATTATTTAAACAGTTAATTTTTTCATGTTTCCTTTTACTTGATTACTCCAGAATTGCTGGGCCAGGGTAGGGAGATAATATTTTTGATTGGTACAAGGAGTTGACAGCAAAGAAAAGAAAATACAGAAACAGGTTTATTTGTGGTTAGCCAGTGGAGGTTTTAGAAGCCAAGTCCCACTTTTTAAGAGTGGTATACGGTATGACAGAGGGTGATAGAAAGAGTGTATGATAGGGTTGAACTTGTTTTAAATATGCTTAATTTTGAAGGCATGTTATTAACATTGAATAAAACAGTTTACCTAGAATTGGCAGCAAAAGAAGATATAATTATTTGGAAAATACGCTTTGGCTGATTTATGTTATTGATTAGTTATATTTTGATGTAAAACCACTTTCTACGTTTAGGACATTGGGTCAGAAGTTGAGGTTTCCACTATTGAAAAGCAACGGAAAGAACTGCATCTGCTAATTGGAGAATTGAAAGATCGAGATAAAGAGCTCAATGATATGGTCGCAGTGCATCAAAGACAACTTCTTTCATGGGAAGAGGATCGGCAGAAAGTGTTGACTTTGGAAGAACGATGCAGCAAATTAGAAGGTCAGAAATACATTCAGCAACATCTGTTATACACTTCTGTACTCTTAACATGTTTTAAGGGGAAGATAGAGATGAAATAGAGAATGCAAACCCTGCAGTCCTGGAGTTTAGTCTCCTTGAAAATAGAAGGACTTAAGAACACTCAGAATTAGAATTAAACAGACAAACAAATGGGAATTAAAGTAGGGCAAACAAGGTACTTAAATGTAAAAAGATGCTAGATAAAGCTCCAGTTATCATGGGGCTGGTGTCAAGGTTGTATCTGAAGGAAGCTAATTTTGAGCTAGACTATGAATAAAGATGCCATACACTGGCCTTTTTTTTCTTCTTGAACTGACTCAAAGATTTTAAACTTTTGGTATTGATCTTAAGCACCTAAAATGGTCATCTTGTATTTTACTGTTATGGCAGTTTTAACATGTTAACCTCTGTCAAAAATGGCTTGCAAAAATTTTCTTTTATTGTTATATTTTAACTCCACCATCCTTTTAGTGCTGTGTTAAAGTCTGAATGTTCTGATGACACAAAATTAGTACTAGAATGTATCAAAGAGGAGAGCACTTGATCTGTTTAATAGAAAGTAACCATGTACTACCTTATTTTTTACTTATATTTCATAAAGGATTCTATAGAGGTGGCAATGTAAATATGTATCATTCTCCATTTCTTTAATGACCATCTAATTTTACCCTGACTATGCTTATACTCACACATATATATACACACGAACACTGTGTTTAATATGGTTGCATATTAAATGTAGTATGATATCTCTTGTATAAACATGTTAAAGAATAAAGATAACAGATTATATATCACCATCAGTTTCTGATTTTAAAATGGGCAAAATACTTAATAGGCACATCATGAAAAGAGGAAAATTGAAAGGCCAATGAATATATGAAAAGGTTTCCATTCTCATTAGGAATTAGGGAAATGCAAATTAAAACCATAATGAGATACCATTTAACATCTACGAGACTGGCAAAAATTATTAAGTGTTGGTAAAGATGTGTGGTGCAAAGGGAATCAGTTGGTGCAACCACTTTGGAAAGTTGTTTGACAGTTATCTGATAAAGCTGAATATGTGCATAGCCTATGGCCTAGCAATTCTTAACGTACATATGATTCACTTAAGGATCTTGTTAAAATGTAAATTCTGATTCAGTAAGTCTGGGGACTAAGATTCTGCATTTCTAACAAGTTCCCAGGTGATGCCAATGATGCTAGTCCAAGGACCACAGTTTGCAAGTCTCTAGAGAAACTTGCAAATATGCATCAAGATACATGTACAAGAATATTGAGAACAGTTGCAAAGCAGAAACAACCCAAGTGATTGTCAGTAGAAGAATGGGTAAATAAATTTTGGTATGATCATATAATGGAATAGTATGTAATAATGAAAGTATGCAAACATGGATTACACAAAACAGCATGGGTGCATATTGGGATCATCATCTTAAGTGGAAAAAGCAGACAGAAGAATTCATAGAGTATAATTCCATTTATATATGGTTCAGACTAATGTAGTTTTTAGGGATGTGGTCATAGGTGGTAAAAACTGTAACAAAAGCAAGGAAATGAGGGATTGTGTTCAGGAGGTGACACACGGAGCTCTGGGCTGCTGACAGTGCTGTTTCTCGACTTGGTACAGAGTACACTACTGTTCTGTTTATAACTATATTAAACTGCACACAAATGAATTTTATGACTTTCTCATGTTCATTTCACAGTTAAAATGTGTTTTATAAAAGGAATTATCCTTTAAAAAATTCTTTAGCTCACTTTTACTTTTTAGCCGCTGATTTTGAAAATAACAAATTTTAAGCTTTAGATTTGACCACAAATAATTACTGATGAAATTTCCCTCAGGTGAACTACATAAAAGAAGTGAAATAATAAAGTCACTCACGAAGAAGGTAAAAATCCTTGAATCTAATCAGAATGAATGCCAAATGGTTCTTCAGAAGACTCAATTACAACTTCAAGAAATGGCTCAAAAGGCAACCCATGCTTCTCTCCTCTCTGAAGACCTTGAGGTTGATTTTATTTTTTGATAAGCTTCACTAGTCTGAATCTTGTTTGTGTTTAAGTCATGGAAACATTAGGTGGAATATTTCTATTAAAAATGCATGTTGTGTATATGAAAATATATACATACATACATATATCATAGTGTTGCTGACAGGGCAACGCTGAAATGAGACACAGACACAAAGTTAAGATTTAAGGGAGCAGGGGATCCACTGCATCTCGTGCTAAGTGGGTGCTGATGCACCTGTTCTCCAGTTATTTATTCGTTTGTTACACAAAGCAAGAGTACGCTACGTGATCAAAAGCATTTAGGGTCTCTCAGATATTAATCTTTACATCCTGCTGCAGATACGAAGGAACAATCTGGGGTCAATGGTTAACGCTGCTGTCATAGTCACAAGACACACATCTTTACGAGGCGTGCCTACACGGCGTTCCATGCAGGCTTGTGGCCCAGTGTTCCAGGCCATCACCCCGGACATGGTCTAAGTGACATGAAAAGCTTGGTTCCCCACATATCTCCCTTTTTGTTTCTTCAGTGCAGACAGGATGGACCAAGCAGCTTCTTTCTGCTTTAGATCTGAGAGGGTTTTTCTTGTGCATCTGAGGACTAAACAAAGACATAAGATGATTAACAAAATTAGGAGAATACTACCCAGGAACCCACCACCAAGGGATTTAACCCATACTATAGGATTTAATTTTTCAAAGCCATTGGCAATACCTTGCATTGTCTCTGATTCTGATAGAACATTAAGATTAGCATTTTGGATATTACCTACTGTTTCTTGCAATTTTAAAATATCCATGGTAAGATTACCATGATGTTCGATTAAATGTCTCTTGACTCTATCCCATGTAAAATGGGGGTCGTTATATTTATGGGGAGTGACACAAAATGTTGATGTATTCCAGTCACACTGTAATTTAAACCGGTATCGTAAGTTTTCAGCTTCCTCCCCTACAAGGAGAACAGCATTCTCTAGATTCACAAGATGGGCATTAATTTCTTTGTCAGTTTGTGACTGTTCCCCCATGCTTTACTCGCATTTCTATGCCATTTTTGAACAAATGCTGTAGTTTGAATAGATTGATGTAGTGCTGTTCCTGCAACAGCGGCTGTGGTTGCAATAGCTATTATGCCAATCAGAAACGCTATTAACAGTCCAAGAAATCTCTTTGTTCTTTTATATACCTTTTCTAAAATTTGTATTAACATATGCATATCAGGTGACAATTCCCAAGGTCTGTGCTGTGAAACAGGGAGCCACAGGCCTTGTGTCGTCTAAGAATTACAATAGTAATATTTTTAGAGTCTTTGGTGTTATTCAAGCAAGTATAAAGTGAACAACTTTTATTCTCCATACAATTAATTTCCTTAGTAATTATATTAATAGTGAGATTTCCTACCCAAAAGACATAAGGATCTCTAACACAGGCTTGTATTCCAATAGTATCTATTTTTTGTAAAATTTAGAGTATAATTAATCTTAATCGTATAATTCCCATTCCATCTGGAAATGTTATATAAACTAATAGGGAGCCTCCAAAGCGTATCTTGAACATAGGAATTATTTAAAGTAGGTTTGGGTGGGGACCAGCCAATGCCGTGCCAAATAATAGGATATCTTGCCGGGGTTTGAATACTGTAAGAATGATTATAATTATGAACTTCCCATTTTAGTCTCTTGTAATCAGAGCACTTTGCATTAGTGCAATTCTGAACTGCATACCCCTTAGGGGACCAGTCAGTTACAATTCCATGGGAACCATTCTGCACCAACACTCCACTAACTGCTCTACAATTATCCCAATATACCCTTTGCATTTCTGGTGACCAGTGTTTTGGTATGTAACAAATAGGGCGTTGGGGAGCATGGTCCTGAATAGTAATATTTTCATTGTAGGCTAAACTATAGCCAGATAGTAGGAACAGGGATGCTTTGGAGACATTATCTTGCTTGGGTATGACTGATAACCATGCTTGCCAAGTCAGGGCCAGGCATCCTTCACTCTGTCCCACACACAAAGGTAAATGTGTAAAAGCTAATGATTGAGAATAGTTCTTTCCTTCCTCCTCAGGAAACTGAGGAAGTCATCAATTGGAGGAGGCAGCCAAGTACCGTTGCTAAAATACACAGTGGTAGAGGGATGATCCCATTCTACAGGCTGTAGCAACGGAGGATTAGGAGTGTAAGCCCAATAGGTATAATTTCCAGAATGAGCACATGCCGGAGATATACTCACAGCAACGGCAATTAAAGCCAACATTTCCGCCGTCAGGTTAGGACCTGTCATAGGCAGCTGAGCTTGCTGAACTTGTTTTTCAGCATCCTGACACAGCTTTTTTATCTGACCCCAAGTTAGATGTCGGGCTTCCCTAGTTCGGGGTGTTGGCCCGATCACTGTCATCTTCAGTGTCAGACCCTGGAACTGCATCACCCGTGGCTTGACGTCCCACAGGAATTTTCTTTTTCTTGTTGGCCCCATGGTACGGCTTCAGTCGTTGGGCTGGTATCCAAATTGTAGTTCGTCCGTCACCTGGGGAAACACAAGCATAACGTCTTCCCCATGTTAGCAATTTTCCCATTGTCCATTGATTGGTTAACACATCCTTCCACCATATGGGAGGTGCTTTCTGAGAGTGATGGTTTGGTGTTTTTTCAGTCGGGAAATGCCGTTCTGCGGCAGTGCTGCCCAGTTTTTCATAAAAATTTAAAAAATTTAAAGTAAATAAGGCTTTTGATAATCTCTCATAGGGAGTTCCATCATCTTCCCCTTTTTGTTTTTGCAACATAGTTTTTATTTTTTTTTATTTTTTATTTTTTTTTTTGCATTTTCTTTTTTTATCTTCATTTTATTGAGATATATTCACATACCACGCAGTCATACAAAACAAATCGTACATTCGATTGTTCACAGTACCATTACATAGTTGTACATTCATCACCTAAATCAATCCCTGACACCTTCATTAGCACACACACAAAAGTAACAGGAATAATAATTAAAGTGAAAAAGAGCGATTGAAGTAAAAAAGAACACTGGGTACCTTTGTCTGTTTGTTTGTTTTCTTCCCCTATTTTTCTACTCATCCATCCATAAACTAGACAAAGTGGAGTGTGGTCCTTATGGCTTTCCCAATCCCATTGTCTCCCCTCATAAGCTACATTTTTATACAATTGTCTTTGAGATTCATGGGTTCTGGGTTGTAGTTTGATAGTTTCAGGTATCCACCACCAGCTACCCCAATTCTTTAGAACCTAAAAAGGGTTGTCTAAATTGTGCGTAAGAGTGCCCACCAGAGCGACCTCTCGGCTCCTTTTGGAATTTCTCTGCCACTGAAGCTTATTTCATTTCCTTTCACATCCCCCTTTTGGTTCAAGAAGATGTTCTCCGTCCCACAATGCCAGGTCTACATTCCTCCCTGGGAGTCATATTCCATGTTGCCAGGGAGATTCACTCCCCTGGGTGTCTGATCCCACGTAGGGGAAAGGGCAGTGATTACATCTTTCAAGTTGGCTTAGCTAGAGAGAGAGGGCCACATCTGAGCAACAAAGAGGCATTCAGGAGGAGGCTCTTAGGCACAATTATAGGGAGGCCTAGCCTCTCCTTTGCAGCAACCGTCTTCCCAAGGGTAAATCCTATGGTAGAGGGCTCAACCCATCAAACCAGCAGTCCCCTATGTCTGTGGTCATGTTAGCAACCATGGAGGTGGGGTAGACCAATACCCCTGCATTCTCCACAGGCTCCTCAAGGGGCTCTACATATTTTTTTCCTTGTTTTTTTTTTTTTTTTTTAACTTTTTTCTTTTTTAAAATCGACTGTATGAAAAAAAAATTTTTTTTTAATTAAAAAAAAAAACATACAATAAAAGAACGTTTCAAAGAGACCATAACAAGGGAGTAAGAAAAAGACAACTAACCTAAGATAACTGCTTTACTTCCAACATGTTCCTACTTTACCCCAAGAAAGTTACCTAGTATAGCAACATTTCTGTGAACTTGTTCCTACTATACCATCAGAATTTTTTTTAAGAGTTTTATTTTTTTTTATTTTTTTATTTTTTTTAATCTTCATTTTATTGAGATATATTCAGATACCACGCAGTCATGCAAAACAAATCGTACATCGATTGTTCACAGTGCCATTACATAGTTGTACATTCATCACCTAAATCAATCCCTGACACCTGCATTAGCACACACAAAAATAACAAGAATAATAATTAAAATGAAAAAGAGCAATTGAAGTAAAAAAGAACACTGGGTACCTTTGTCTGTTTGTTTGTTTGTTTCCTTCCCCTATTTTTCTACTCATCCATCCATAAACTAGACAAAGTGGAGTGTGGTCCTTATGGTTTTCCCAATCCCATTGTCACCCCTCATAAGCTACATTTTTATACAATTGTCTTCGAGATTCATGGGTTCTGGGTTGTAGTTTGATAGTTTCAGGTATCCACCACCAGCTACCCCAATTCTTTAGAACCTAAAAAGGGTTGTCTAAATTGTGCGTAAGAGTGCCCACCAGAGTGACCTCTCGGCTCCTTTTGGAAACTCTCTGCTACTGAAGCTTATTTCATTTCCTTTCACATCCCCCTTTTGGTTCAAGAAGATGTTCTCCATCCCACGATGCCGGGTCTACATTCTTCCCCGGGAGTCATATTCCATGTTGCCAGGGAGATTCATTCCCCTGGGTGTCTGATCCCATGTAGGGGGGAGGGCAGTGATTTCACCTTTCAAGTTTGCTTAGGTAGAGAGAGAGGGCCACATCTGAGCAACAAAGAGGCATTCGGGAGGAGGCTCTTAGGCACAGTTGTAGGGAGGCCTAGCCTCTCCTTTGCAGCAACCGTCTTTCCCAAGGTTAAAACCTATGGTAGAGGGCTCAACCCATCAAACCAGCAGTCCCCTATGTCTGTGGTCATGTTAGCAACCATCGAGGTGGGGTAGGCCAATACCCCTGCATTCTCCACAGGCTCCTCAAGGGGGCACTACATATTTTTTTCCTTGTTTTTTTTTTTTTTTAACTTTTTTTTCTTTTTTAAATCAACTGTATGAAAAAAAAATTAAAAAAAAAACAACAAAAAACAAACATACAATACAAGAACATTTCAAAGAGACTATAACAAGGGAGTAAGAAAAAGACAACTAACCTAAGATAACTGCTTTACTTCCAACCTGTTCCTACTTTACCCCAAGAAAGTTACATAATATAGCAACATTTCTCTGAACTTGCTCCTACTATATCCATCAGAAATTAACAGACCATAGTCATTCCTGGGCATCCCCAGAACGTTAAATAGCTTATCTGTTCTTCTTGGATTATTGTTCCCCCTTCCTTAATTGCTCTCTATTGCTAGTTCCCCTACATTCTAGATTATAAACCATTTGTTTTACATTTTTCAAAGTTCACATTAGTGGTAGCATATAATATTTCTCTTTTTGTGCCTGGCTTATTTCACTCAGCATTATGTCTTCAAAGTTCATCCATGTTGTCATATGTTTCACGAGATCGTTCCTTCTTACTGCCGCGTAGTATTCCATTGTGTGTATATACCACATTTTATTTATCCACTCATCTGTTGAAGGACATTTGGGTTGTTTCCATCTCTTGGCAATTGTGAATAATGCTGCTATGAACATTGGCGTGCAGATATCTGTTCGTGTCACTGCTTTCCGATCTTCCGGGTATATACCGAGAAGTGCAATCGCTGGATCGAATGGTAACTCTATATCTAGTTTTCTAAGGAACTGCCAGACTGACTTCCAGAGTGACTGAACCATTATACAGTCCCACCAACAATGAATAAGAGTTCCAATTTCTCCATATCCCCTCCAGCATTTGTAGTTTCCTGTTTGTTTAATGGCAGCCATTCTAACCGGTGTTAGATGGTATCTCATTGTGTTCTTAATTTGCATCTCTCTAATAGCTAGTGAAGCTGAACATTTTTTCATGTGTTTCTTGGCCATTTGTATTTCCTCTTCAGAGAACTGTCTTTTCATATCTTTTGCCCATTTTATAATTGGGCTGTCTGTACTATTGTCATTGAGTTGTAGGATTTCTTTATATATGCAAGATATCAGTCTTTTGTCAGATACATGGTTTCCAAAATTTTTTTCCCATTGAGTTGGCTGCCTCTTTACCATTTTGAGAAATTCCTTTGAGGTGCAGAAACTTCTAAGCTTGAGGAGTTCCCATTTATCTATTTTCTCTTTTGTTGCTTGTGCTTTGGGTGTAAAGTCTAGGAAGTAGCCGCCTAATACAAGGTCTTGAAGATGTTTTCCTACATTATCTTCTAGGAGTTTTATGGTACTTTCTTTTATATTGAGATCTTTGGTCCATTTTGAGTTAATTTTTGTGTAGGGGGTGAGGTAGGGGTCCTCTTTCATTCTTTTGGATATGGATATCCAACTCTCCCAGCCCCATTTGTTGAAAAGACCATTATGACTCAGTTCAGTGACTTTGGGGGCCTTATCAAAGATCAGTCGGCCATAGATCTGGGGGTCTATCTCTGAATTCTCAATTCGATTCCATTGATCTATATATCTATCTTTGTGCCAGTACCATGCTGTTTTGACAACTGTGGCTTTATAATAAGCTTCAAAGTCAGGGAGTGTAAGTCCTCCCACTTCGTTTTTCTTTTTTTAGAGTGTCTTTAGCAATTCGAGGCATCTTCCCTTTCCAAATAAATTTGATAACTAGCTTTTCCAAGTCTGCAAAGTAGGTTGTTGGAATTTTGATTGGGATTGCATTGAATCTGTAGATGAGTTTGGGTAGAATTGACATCTTAATGACATTTAGCCTTCCTATCCATGAACATGGAATATTTCTCCATCTTTTAAGATCCCCTTCTATTTCTTTTAGTAGAGTTATGTAGTTTTCTTTGTATAGGTCTTTTACATCTTTGGTTAAGTTTATTCCTAGGTACTTGATTTTTTCAGTTGCTATTGAAAATGGTATCTTTTTCTTGAGTGTCTCTTCAGTTTGTTCATTTCTAGCATATAGAAACATTACTGACTTATGTACATTAATCTTGTATCCCGCTACTTTGCTAAATTTGTTTATTAGCTCTAGTAGCTGTATCGTCGATTTCTCAGGGTTTTTCAGATATAAGATCATATCATCTGCAAACAATGACAGTTTTACTTCTTCTTTTCCAATTTGGATGCCTTTTATTTCTTTGTCTTGCCGGATTGTCCTGGCTAGCACTTCCAGCACAATGTTGAATAACAGTGGTGACAGCGGGCATCCTTGTCTTGTTCCTGATCTTAGAGGGAAGGCTTTCAGTCTCTCACCATTGAGTACTATGCTGGCTGTGGGTTTTTCATACATGCTCTTTATCATATTGAAGAAGTTTCCTTCAATTCCTACCTTTTGAAGTGTTTTTATCAAAAACGGATGTTGGATTTTGTCAAATGCTTTTTCAGCATCTATTGAGATGATCATTTGATTTTTCCCTTTCGAATTTTTAATGTGTTGTAATACATTGATTGATTTTCTTATGTTGAACCATCCTTGCATGCCTGGAATGAACCCCATGTGGTCATGGTGTATGATTTTTTTAATGTGTCTTTGGATTCGATTTGCAAGTATTTTGTTGAGGATTTTTGCATCTATATTCATTAGGGAGATTGGCCGGTAGTTTTCCTTTTTTGTAGCATCTTTGCCTGCTTTTGGTATTAGATTGATGTTCGCTTCATAAAATGAGTTAGTTAGTGTTCCATTTTCTTCAATGCTTTGAAAGAGTTTGAGTAAGATTGGTGTCAGTTCTTTCTGGAAAGTTTGGTAGAATTCCCCTGTGAAGCCATCTGGCCCTGGGCATTTATTTGTGGGAAGATTTTTGATGACTGATTGGATCTCTTTGCTTGTGATGGGTTGATTGAGGTCTTCTATTTCTTCTCTGGTCAGTCTAGGTTGTTCATATGTTTCCAGGAAATTGTCCATTTCCTCTACATTATCCAGTTTGTTGCCATACAGTTGTTCATAGTATCCTCCTGTAATTTTTTTAATTTCTTCAGGATCTGCAGTTATGTCACCTTTTTCATTCATTATTTTGTTTATATGGGTCTTCTCTCTTTTTGATTTTGTCAGTCTAGCTAGGGGCTTGTCAATCTTGTTGATCTTCTCAAAGAACCAACTTTTGGTGATATTTATCCTCTCTATTGTTTTTTTGTTCTCTATGTCATTTATTTCTGCTTTAATCCTTGTTATTTCTTTTCTTGTACTTGGTTTAGGATTGGTTTGCTGTTCATTTTCTAGCTTCTTCAGTTGATCCATTAGTTCTTTGATTTTGGCTCTTTCTTCCTTTTTAATATATGCGTTTAGTGCTATAAATTTCCCCCTCAGTACTGCTTTTGCTGCATCCCATAGGCTTTGGTATGTTGTGTTCTCATTTTCATTCGTCTCTATATATTTAGCAATTTCTCTTGCTATTTCTTCTTTAACCCACTGATTGTTTAGGAGTGTGTTGTTTAACCTCCAGGTATTTGTGAATTTTCTAAGTCTCTGATGGTTATTGACTTCTAATTGTATTCCATTGTGGTCAGAGAATGTGCTTTGAATAATTTCAATCTTTTTAAATTTATTGAGGCTTGTTTTATGTCCCAGCATATGATCTATTCTGGAGAAAGTTCTGTGAGCACTAGAAAAGTATGTGTATCTTGGTGATTTGGGATATAATGTTCTATATATGTCTGTTAAATCTAATTCATTTATCAGATTGTTTAGGTTTTCAGTTTCCTTATTGGTCTTCTATCTGGTTGATCTATCTATAGGAGAGAGTGATGTGTTGAAGTCTCCCACAATTATTGTGGAAACATCAATTGCTTCCTTTAGTTTTGCCAGTGTTTCTCTCATGTATTTTGTGGCACCTTGATTGGGTGTATAGACATTTACGATTGTTATTTCTTCTTGTTGAATTGCCCCTTTTATTAGTATGTAGTGGCCTTCTTTGTCTCTCAAAACATCCCTGCATTTAAAGTCTATTTTATCTTGAGATTAATATTGCTACACCTGCTTTCTTTTGGCTGTAGCTTGCATGAAATATTTTTTCCATCCTTTCACTTTCAATTTCTTTGTGTCCCTGTGTCTAAGATGAGTCTCTTGTATGCAACAAATTGATGGTTCATTTTTTTTTGATCCATTCTGCGAATCTATATCTTTTAATTGGGGAGTTGAATCCATTTACATTCAGCGTTATAACCGTGAAGGCATTTCTTGAATCAGCCATCTTATCCTTTGGTTTATGTTTGTCATATATATTTTTCCCATCTTTCTATTAATATCCTTTATTGTACCCATACCGAATCTCTTTAGTACTGAACCTTTCTCCAAGTCTCTCTGTCCTTTCTTTGTGTCTCTGTCTGTAGGGCTCCCTTTAGTATCTCCAGTAGGGCAGGTCTCTTGTTAGCAAATTCTCTCAGCATTTGTTTGTCTGTGAAAAATTTAAACTCTCCCTGAAATTTTAAGGAGAGCTTTGCTGGATAAAGTATTCTTGGCTGGAAATTTTTCTCACTCAGAATTTTAAATATATCGTGCCACTGCCTTCTTGCCTCCATGGTGGCTGCTGAGTAGTCACTGCTTAGTCTTATGCTGTTTCCTTTGTATGTGGTGAATTGCTTTTCTCTTGCTGCTTTCAGAACTTGCTCCTTCTCTTCCATGTTTGACAGTGTGATCAGAATATGTCTCGGAGTGGGTTTATTTGGATTTATTCTATTTGGAGTTCGCTGGGCATTTATGATTTGTGTATTTATGTTGTTTAGAAGATTTGGGAAGTTTTCCCCAACAATTTCTTTGAATACTCTTCCTAGACCTTTACCCTTTTCTTCCCCTTCTGGAACACCAATGAGTCTTATATTCGGACGTTTTATATTATCTATCATATCCCTGAGGTTCGTTTCGATTTTTTCAAATTTTTTCCCCATTCTTTCTTTTATGCTTTCATTTTCCATTCTGTCATCTTCCAGGTCACTGATTCGTTGTTCAGCTTCCTCTAGTCTTGTACTATGAGTGTCCAGAATCTTTTTAATTTGGTCAACAGTGTCTTTAATTTCCATAAGATCATCTATTTTTTATTTAGTCTTGCAATGTCTTCTTTATGCTCTTCTAGAGTCTTCTTGATATACTTTGTATCCCGTACTGTGGTCTCATTGTTCATCTTTAGTTCTTTGAGTAGCTGCTCTAGGTGGTGTGTCTCTTCTGGTCTTTTGATTTGGGTGCTTGGGCT
The DNA here is from genome assembly GCF_015220235.1 of Choloepus didactylus. Taxonomy (NCBI): domain Eukaryota; kingdom Metazoa; phylum Chordata; class Mammalia; order Pilosa; family Megalonychidae; genus Choloepus; species Choloepus didactylus. The sequence goes on along the minus strand of NC_051329.1, from coordinate 8,498,750 downwards.
TGGGTTATCCATATCGTCTGGTTTTTTCATATGCTTCATAATTTTCTGTTGTTTTTGGCCTCTTGGCATTTGCTTAACTTGATGGGGTTCTTTTAGGATTTGTAGACCAATTGAAGTCCTTATCTCTAATTTATCAGATCAACAGCTTCGTGGGAACACTTTCTCTAACTAACCAGCAGGTGGCGTCCACAAGCCACCTGTTCTCCACAAGCCAGTTCTCCCCTGCTTAGCCTTTTTGGTGAGTGGGGGAGTGAGTCTTGTGGGGCCCAATTGGTGTACCAAGCTTGCGTGTGTAGTTGGTTGTGCCTGTCATGTGGGGCGTGTTTCTGGGCAGTCGGGGAGGGGGTGGGTGGCTCTAACAATCAAATCTCCCTGGTGATCCTGGAGTTTTAAAGCTGCTGCAATAGTCTAATCCTTCAGTTCAGTCCTGCCACAGTCTGTGTCTGCCACTGACCCACAAGTCCTTGGTATTGGCGTATGGCTGCTGCGACTTGCGAGTGGGTCCCTCTTCCAGGCTGTGCACCCCGGGTCCTCTGTTGAGGGATGACTGTGCTATGTCACAGGTGAGTGCCATCCCCCCAGGGCGGTTCTGGGCTGCTGGGCTGTGTAGGGAGGCTCCCAGTCTGCTGAAATGATGGCTGAATGGGGCTTTGTTAATTCACACTGTTCCACCTTCCGAACTCTGGGACAATCAGCTGAGGTTGCAGGGAAGGCTAATGTCCACGCCCACTTTTGTGGTGTGTGCCTGTTATTTGAAGCACTTCCGTCACACTGGGTTGTCTGGGGCAGCTCTGGGCTATGGGGCTGGCGGTGGGCAGGAGTGTTTCCTGTCCACCAGGATGATGGCTGTGAGCGGACACCCCCCTTTTCTTGGAAAGTTGTGGTGTTTAGTGAATTTTCTCAGCCACTGAATTATTGCCTTTTGTCTCAGAGCTCTCTTAGTTCTGCTCTTGTCTTGACTTGCCCAAATTGCAAGTCTTTGAGGCTTTCTGTATTGGGCTTCTTAGAGTAATTGTTTTAGAAAAAGAAAAAAGGATTAAAAAAAAAAGAAAGAAAAAAAAAGGGCCCTCCTCACTGATCTAATGGTTATTGAAATGCTAAGAGACAAAGCAATTAGGGCCATTAAGGAAAGGTCCACAGGGCAGAGAGATCAGCTTTTCTTCAGGATTGGCATATGAGCCTCAAGGCCTGAGCTCTGCCCTTCCCCTTTCTATGTTCACCAGAACTCCAAAAATCCTCCGCTTTTATTTTGGAGTTTTTCGTGCTGTTTTTTTCTATGCCTGTCTCCTCTCTGCTGGGCTGGCTGCTCTCAGATTCTCTGGTGTTTGGGCTCAGTCTATCTATGGTTGGAGTTTGGATCAGTAGAATGAGTTTCCGATAAGAGCTGCCACTGCAGTTCTCCCTTCTCCTTCCCGGAGCTGACAGCCCCTCCTCCCACGGGACTGAGCCTGGCAGGGAGGGGTGCAGGTCCCCTGGCCACAAAAACTTACAGATTTTGCTGATCTCAGCAGTTCCACGTTTTCATGAGTGTTGTATGAAGTATGCCCAAAGTCAGATTGCTCTGTGGTGTCCAGTCCACGCAGTTCCTGGCTTTCAACCTACTTTCCTGGAGGAGTAACTAAAACATACAGCTCACCAGTCCGCCATCTTGCCCCTAAAAAAAAAAAAATCGCAACATAGTTTTTAATGTACTATTGGCACGTTCAACAATTGCCTGTTCTTCAGGATTATAAGGAATACCAGTAGTATGACGGATGCCCCAAGTTGTAATAAAACTAGCAAATTTTGCAGATGTATAGGCTGGACCACATGAAAAGCTTGGTTCCCCACATCATAGTTTTGTAATCATTGTATTGTTTCGGTTAGCTGCTAACCTGAGATCAAATTTCGTGAAAACCCTTTTATAACTATTATACTATTTGATTTAATTGCATCTACCATTTTATGTACAATAGGTTATTTTAGAAAGTCTTTCTCGAAGTCTGAGATAAATTTCCAGTTTTGGTAGCTTGAAGTTATGTATTCTAAACTATTGTGGCTTATCTGCTCCATGTTCGTGGCATATTGGGAATACACTGTATGACTCAGTTTTCAGTTTTCTATTTTAACTGGTCAATCATCAGATATTTTTGAGCTCATAATGATATTCAGTATAGGTTGTGGTAATATAATCAGTCTTAATAATTCATAATAATACAGATTTTATTTTGTGTCTTTGTTTTCTTTTTTCAGAATTATATTCTAGGCAGTAGGTATAAAATAAGTAAAAACTATTTTAGAACTATTGGTATGTTGACTTAAAAAATGGAACATACCATTTAAAAAATCTGCTTGTTCTTTTTTTTCCAACCAATAAATACATCATTTACACAATAATTGTGTCAAATACAGTTCTGTGGTTTTAAAAAAAAAACCTGATAAGTGGGAATAGTCCAATATGAAATTCTTTCAATGTAGAGTAAAAAAAAATACAACAAAAAAGCACAGAACTTGACTAATTTTACTTTAAGAAGGAAATCTCTCACTAATCCAGTTCTCATTTATTCATTTTATCCTTACTTGTCAACCTAAAATTACACATAAAAGACATTAGGAAATAGACATGTATGCAAACATAACCAATGTGATTCAGTAGACCAAATATAAGTATTGAGAGAAAACTAGAAATGATGGAGAAACAGAAACTTGTATTCCTTTTTAATGATTGCTTACTTAGCCCACTTTGTTATTAAAGTAAGTTAAATAAACAAAAAACTAACTAGAGAAATGAGCACAGATTGTGGCTGGTGATGGTAATGAAAGTTTTAAAATGACTCAGTTAGTAATTGTTTTGTGTGTTGTTTCCTTGTAGGCTAGAAATAACAATCTCAGCAATACATTAGTGGAACTTTCTGGTCAGATAGGACAATTACAAGCTCGGGAACAGGCACTGACTACAATGATAAAGCTAAAGGTAATTAAAAATAGTAATACCTCCATTTGCCAGGATACTTTGCAGTTTATAAAGAATATCCATATGCATTATCTTAATGTAGAGCTATCAACATTATTTTCATTTTTTCATTCTTGTTTTAGCAACGGGGGAAACAAGTTTAAAATGACTCCCCCAAGGCATTGAGAGAGGAGGCAGGACTCCACTTGGGGTCTTCCGTCTCCAAGGTCTAGCCCATGGCCTGGCATGCCTGAATTAACTTGTTCTTCTCCAAGGTATCTGCTATTAGGACTCATAAAGTTATTGGCAGCAAGATTACTTATGGATGCTTTTTAAACTGGAGAGAAAAACTTAACAATCAAGCAATTGACATAGCCACTAAAATGTGATGTATGGTAATTTGCAGTCACTTCTGCTATGAAGCGTGTCTTTGACACAGATTATCTCATACACAATTGGTAAACGGGAATGATGTTTGTGTAACAGGAAAGTCATGCTAATTCGTATGTGATTTTCCTTAACATATTAAGGTTTTGAAGAGATCAGGGGTAAGCTTGCTTAAATTAAAGAGAAAATACTACAGATCTACAGAGTTGTCTTTAGTCAAGTAGTGGTCAGTTGAGTGCTTCAACTACCACTGTGGTTTCCATCATAGGAAACTATGTGGCAAAGCTGTGAGGACTAATGAAGATGCTGCAAAGGCATTTTCCCTGCATTGAAACAATGCAATAATTAGAAGTCTGCTCCCCGAGTTAGATTTTTTTATTTTGAGAAAATGGTATCTATTAGAAGTAAATACCCTCCAGGACCTGTTTCTCAAAGGAGCTAGTATGAGCCACAGGTTTGGGGCTAAAAAGGATTGATTGTGATTCTAGATGTAAATGCTAGTAGAGACTTAACTGTCTTACTGTGTTTATTAGGATTGTTATTTTTTGCTGCTGGTTCAGTACAACATTCCATTGTTTTGGAATGGTCTACCCCAACCCTGTTTTTCCCATTAGTCGTCCTAATGCAAGAGTTGCAGAACATGACTGTTTTCAGGAACACATATTTGCTATAGCAGAAACACTTCAATTTAAGCAGGAGTAAACTTAATAATTATTCCATGTTAGTGGGTGAGGGAGAGAACGTCTACTTATTTGTGTATTTTTAGGTCTTCTTTGAATTGTTTTTCAACAAGCATATATCTTTATATTGCTCGACAATAAGCAATTCTAATTTGGGTGGATTTGGGGTGAAGTCTTGGAATCTGTCCATTTTACCAAGCTCAAAAGAAAGGCAGGAAGGGCTGACATGGTGAGCCCATGGGACCTCATCTGGAATCCAGAGGATAAAATGCCTCTTCCCAGGGCTGTCTGTCTTCCTGCTGCTATTCCAGTTTCCTTAGGTGATTTAATTTGTCTTGTTTTAAACTTTTCTATAAGAGAGTAAAGTATAATGGTTAAATGCATGGTTTCTGTGGCCAGCATTTCTGTGGCCAGTAAGTTCAGGTCATGGCTTGATCACTTTCTAGTTGTGTAACCTTGGACAAGTTATGTTAACTTTTCTACGACTGTTTACTCATCTGACAAATGTCAATAATAATAGTATCTACCTCATAGAGTTACTGTGAAGATTAAATAAGTTAAGACATGAAAGTGCTTACAACTAAACCTGGCACCAATGAGATCTTAGGTGTAATCTTTTCTTATTGATTGATTGGAATTTAAAAATCTAATAACAGCTTTTAAACTTAATTTTTAGGACAAAGATATTATTGAGGCAGTCAATCACATTGCAGACTGTTCAGGGAAATTTAAGTTGTTAGAACATGCATTACGTGATGCCAAGATGGTGGAGACTTGTATTGTGAAAGAAAAGCAAGATTATAAGCAGAAACTGAAAGTACTTAAGAGTGAAATTAGTAAACTAAAAGGTATGGAAACGACATAAACTTAATATTTTATCTTGGGAATGTTTCTTCATTTGGGTTCATGTAATCTGATGATTGGGAATAGGCCTTTGCTTGCCTGAGGCCCTGACATGAAATTTTCATTTCATTTATATAGAGTTATGCTGCAGTTTTTTTGTTACAAGCAGATAAATCACCGAGTTGGGGGAGACTGCCTAATCCAATACATTTTTTAAAAACCCTACCTTAATTTCGGTGGCTATACCAGTTGGCTATTGTTAATACAGGCTCTGTAATAAACAAGAACATCTCAGCGGCATGTAACCATAAGCTTTGAATTCGTGCACCTGGAGGTCATATGGGAGTTGGCTGATCTAGATTGGGCCCATGTAGGGCTGCTCACCCGGGCACCTCTGCTTTATGCGTCTCATCTTCCTGCTCACCTGTGGGCCAGCTTGGGCATTTCTGCCCCTGGCAGTGGCAGAGTTAAAGAGAGCAAGCAGAAACATATGAGGACTCTTGAGATCTAAGCCCTGAGATGCCATCACTTCTGCCTCATTCTGTTGGTCAAAGCAAGTCATGTGGCTGAACTTGAAGTCAAGGAGAGGGGAAATACTCTGCCCTTTTGTGGGAAGAACTTAGCAAAATCACACGCAGAGAAGGATGAGGACCTGCTGCTAATAACAATCTACTGGAGTGGTTTTTTGGTGCTTGTTTTAATTTTTAAAATTCTCTTTGGGTTTTCTTTTTCTGTTTTCATTCTCATGGTAATTCCATGGTTCATGTCTTTCTGAGTGATATAACTCTTGAAGTTTTATAATGAAAGGAAGGCTAGGTATACCAAATGTGCTAAACACTGTGAATATGGATATAGGAGGTGGTATAAAAATTTAAAATTATCTTCAAAGGCTATGGAAGTAGGCCCATTTTTCTCTAGACTTTCCCTACTGTGGTGCAGAGTAAACTGTTGAACTGAGGAGCTATCATTTTTGTCTTAAATCTGTCCCCATAATATCACATTTTATAAATGGTCATTGCTTTAGACAAGAAGATTGACTTCCTCTATGGAACAAACAACCTTAGAAGGAGTGACAGAAAATATAGGGTGATAGAAGTTGTTCCTACTACTGTCCGTAGTAGAATGCCTGTGAGGCAGTGAGTTCTGCATCATTGGATGTATTTAAGCAAGGGAACCTTGTGGAGAGGATTCCTGCATTTGCCTGAACTAAATGAGCTTTAAGTTTCTTTCAGCTAAAAGATTCTGGAATTGTGAAATTTTATCTTGGTTGATTTAATTAATTAGTTAACATACTTTTTAAATTGTGGTAACATATATACAACATAAAATTTCCCATTTTAACCTCTTTCAAATATACAATTTAGTGGTATTAATTACATTCACAATGTTGTGCTGCCGTTACCACCATCCATTACCAGGACTTTTCCAACACCCTGCACCCACTAAGCATTAACTCCCCATTCTCCTTCCCCCATCCCCAAAAGCTACCGCTAGTAACCTGTAGTCTTTCTGTCTCTATGAATTTGCATATTCTAGTTATTTCATTAAATGAAGTCATACAATATCTGTCCTTTTGTGTCTGGCTTATTTCAGTCAGTATCATGTCCTAAGGTTCATCCATGTGTAGCATCTGTTAGAGCTTCATTCCTTTTTGCGGCTGAATTGTATGTATAGACCATCCACCTGTTGGACACGGGTGGCCCCCACCCTCCGGCTATTGTGAATAATGCTGCTGTGAATACTGGTCTGCAAATGTCTGTTCAAGTCAGTGCTTTCACTGCTTTTGGGTATATACCCAGGAGTGGGATTGTCTGGTCATGGATAATTCTGTCCTTAACTTTCTGAGGAACTTGGCTGATTTAGTTTTAAAATCTTGTCCTTCTGATGCCCTGACCTATGGCAAATCATGGGTCTTGTCCCCATTTGTAGTTCAGCCAAACCACAGTCATAATTAAGCTCTTTGACAGCAGGGATGGGCTGTCTTCTCCTTTTGGATCTACAGGTAATAGCACAGCACCTGGGATATATTGTACACATTCAGTAAATACTTATTGAATGTTATACCTAGGTAAGATATTCAAGTAAAAAGAAGTCCGTTGTATCATATTTATGCTTTATAAATATTTTATAAATTCAACCTTTAACAAACACGTTTTTAAAAAAAGAAAAATAGAGTAACGAGCACTGGAATAGGGAGTGAAGGAGATACTCGTGTGGTTTGGGTGGACTGGAAGGCTTCTTTGAAGACTTGCCTTTGAGCTGAGACTGGAAGGGTGGAAAGAACTAGCTGTGTGAAGAAGCTGTGAGTCAGACCAGGCAGGAGGAACAGCAGATGTGAAAGCCAGAAGGTAGGTTTGGAGGGCGGGACATGTTCAAGGGCTGGCGACAAAGAAGGGGGGGAGTGGTGGGTAGGGAAGGACGCAGGAACCGGGTCACTGGGGGCTTTGTAGCCCGTGGTTTCATCCTTGGTGCCCTAGAAGCCACTGGGAGGCTTTTCACAGAGAAGTGACATGAGCAGATTTTTATTTTTAAAAAATTGCTCTGATTACTCTGTGGACTGTGGGCTGTGTAGGTTCAAGCAGAGAGACGAGTGAGGTGAGAGATACTGACAGTGCGGACCAGGTTGTTGCCGTGGGCGAGATGTCAGGTGTGCAATCTGTTTTGGCCTTATGTCCCTCAGGACCTTCAGTCAATAGCAGAGGGCGCTGAGGACCTAAGGACTGTTCATAGCCTCTGTTCTCCCAGGAACTAGTATTTATGTGAGGATTTTTTTTTCCTTTTGTTTGTGAAGAGGAGCTGAATGAAAAGACAATGGAAAATAATGAACAACGAGAAGAAATCATTCGCCTCAAACAAGAGCAAAGTTGCCTGCATGATGAATTGGTTTTTACTGGTAAGTATAGATAACTAGTTTAAGTGATTAAATAGTTACATATTTGTAACCTGAACTTTTTAAGGTACTACTGTGACAGGCTAAAGCAATCACTACCTCTCTCAAAATAATTTTTTGATGATTTTTTTTTTTTTTTATAAACCCCCTTTGAGGGATGGTAGACAGGCAAGGCAGGGAATTTTGAAACTATTATGCCTTCCACTTAACTCGCTTTCCTTTTGAGTAAAATGAGGAGCTATGGTCTCTTCCTTCTGGAGTATGTGACTATGCTTCTCTCTAAAAACATAATACTGGTGCTTAAAAATTCTTTAAGAAAGAATATTGTGAATTGATTAAGGTAGGAAGTTTATAATTTTGTAAATACCTGATACAAATTAGGAATTCCATGTTTTTCCAGTTTTGCAAATATAGACTTCCTATTAATTATTGCAATTGTGAAAATAACTGTGTGCTATGTTACATCATTGTGATCCTAAAATAAGAATGTTGGGTGAATTTTTCTTGATTTAAAGCAAGTTTGTCAATAATGTTTAACTTATTCCCCTTTCTGATAACATGAAAATCTTACTCCACCCCGTCCACCCCCACCCCGGATAGATCACACCCTATGCCTTGCACACCCCAGTTCCTCATAGTTTCCCTTGGGGAAAGTCTCTCCTCCTTTCTCCACCCCCAACTGGAAATCCCTGATATGCACATCTGCTCTATATCCCTACCAGCCAACAAGTTTTGACTGAGCTTTAATTTCTGTAGTTTGTATTGTGAAAATTATAGATTTGCAGGTTGATAAAGTTCCAAACAGAAAATTAACGGTGTGTTTTTTGTTTTTTTTTTTTTTGGTCTACTCATGCCTACCTTCAATCCTTCTTCTAGGAAGAGGCTACATTTCTGTAAATTGAAAGGAAAATATACAGTATTACATTAAAAAATCTTTGAATAAGGTGGAATTCTTATCTAAAATTGTGTGTCTGAAGGTTGGGGAAAGTATGGTTTGCTACCACTAGAGGTCACTATTTCCATTATTTCTAGCATTGTTACATCTCAAAGTAATGTCAGTGTTTCAGCAGTCTTGTTAAACTAATGAAGATAAGAATAACACCTCTTTTTTCTATTTTTTTCACTAAGTAATTGAGTATATTAGTGCATATATTGAAAAAATTCTGAATCTTAGTTGCCTATCACATGAAGAGTTTTTGAGAAATAGAAAGTCTTTAAAGGAGTGCTGCGCTTTTATTATAATGAAAATACAGTTTGTCTACCTATGGGGACAGCTCACAGGCACAAATGTTCTTTTTTTTTTAATTTTGTGGTAACCATTCACTCTTTTTTTAAAAAATTCAATTCAATTTTATTGAGCTATATTCACAAACCATACAGTCATCTACAGTGTACAATCAGTTGTTCATAGTACTGTTATATAGTTGCACATTCATCACCAAAATCAATTTTTGAACATTTTCATTACTTCAAAAAAATAAGAATAAAAATACAAGCAAAGAAGAATACCCAAAACATCCCATCTCCCTATCTCCCCCTATTATTCATTTAATTTTTGTTCCCATTTTTCCACCTATCTGTCCATACACTGGATAAAGGGAGTGTGAGCCACAAGGTTTTCACAGTCACACAGTCACACCGTGTAAGCTACAAGAATCAAGTCTTCTGGGTTGCAGTTTGACAGTTTCAGGTATTTCCTTCTAGTTATTCTAATACACTAAAACTAAAAAGGGATCTCTGTATAACACATGAGAATAACCTCCAGAGTGACCTCTTAACTCCATTTGAAATCTCTCAGCCCCTGAAACTTTGTTTCATTTCTCGTCCCTCTTTTGGTCAAGAAGACTTTCTTAATCCCACGATGCCAGGTCCAGGCTTGTTCCCAGGATGTCCTGTGTTGCCAGGGAGATTCACACCCCTGGGAGTCAGGTCCCATGTAGTGGGGAGGGCAGTGAGTTCACCTGCTGACTGGGCTTAGAGAGAGAGGCCACATCTGAGCAACAAAAGAGGTTCTCTGAGGGAGACTCTTAGGCACAATTATAAGTAAGCTTAGCTTCTCCTTTGCAGTAACAAGCTTCATAAGGGCAAGCCCCATGATTGAGGGCTTAGCCTACTAACCTCAGTGCTTGTGAGAAAATCAATAATTCCCCAGGTGGGGAAGTTTAATAGTTCTGCATTTTTCCCCAGTTCCTCAGGGAGATCCTGCAAATACATTTTTATTCTCTGCCCGAATTACTTTGGAATGTATCGAGATTTCATGCCAATCTGTACAAACCTACTGGATCTCACTTCCTATTCAAAGTTCCATGTAATTATGGTGTTTGAATAAACTAACCATACAAGTTGAATTATTTAGTGTGCTACAGAAAATATAGATCCTGCACAAAATAAACATATCTTTCCTTTGTCTCACACAGAAGTTGAAGTTTTAAAACACAGTCAATATCATCCTTTACCCTTTGGCCTGATTTGCCTTAGTCCTAATCAGTTCTGCTTCATTCATATCTCTAACTAAAGTCTGAACTCTTTTTGAGCTTTTTAAACAGTTGCTGAATGAGGTAATGCTGACATTCATAGCTGCCAAACTCTAGCTTTGAATCTCAGGTGTCATACCAATAATTGAAGTTCCAGGCATCGACCAGGTTATACACAAAAAAGAGCTCAGCATCTCAGAATTTAGAGATAACCATTACAACTCAGGAATAGATGGGACATAAATATTCTTGGTCATTGAAAATACTTAGGAAAGGCCTGATTGTGAGATTATATCAGATTTACCTGCGTAAGGGCAAAAATAGTGATTTTTTCCCCCTTGTAATGTTAATTTTTTTCTGTTGATAAAGGAAATATATTGTTTGGATTTTTACATTGATATTGTATTCATAAATTACTTGTGTAATGTGAATAAAATTAAGAATAAAAGTAATATATATTACAGAGATTTGGAAGCCACACACCTTTCCAAAATTAAAAAAGAGGAGGGAAAAATTGTCTTTTATCCTTCAATCCAAAAATAATCTTTCTCAATACTTCGGTTAATTTGCTCTCAGACTTTTTTCTGTGCATGTGTACATGCAAACACACATGTAGTTTAGATAATAGAGTTGATACAAATTTTGAATCCTTTTTTACTTAGCCTTAATTATATTGTGAACGTTTTCCTATTTGATGAAAGAGCTAGCCAGAATCACAGATTATAAAGCTCTTCCCAGCTAACCATTCTGCAATTTTTAAATCCAGGAGTGAGGACAAAAATCTTAGCTGAGCATTAAATTGTTGGAAATGGAGAGACTTGTGTTGATACAATATGGCTGACGTAAAATGTTTTAATATTATTTGTTCTTAAATAGTGGAGAGAGAAAAGAGGAAAGATGAGTTACTTGATATTGCAAAGTCAAAGCAAGAGCGTACAAACACTGAACTGCATAATCTGAGACAGGTATGTGCCTGACTATAGTTCTGAAACTATTAAGAGGGGAAATATTTATTCATTAAATTAGGAAAAATTATGACTGTTGATTTTATTTATGATGCTTTTGGAATCTTAACTGCAATAGACTTATATCATGTTTAGCATCAGTGGGTAGGATGTTGCTCATGGTTACTAAAGGTTAGGAGACTGGTTATACTGACAGATCTTTGTGCTAACATAGGAAAAATAATAGCAAACATAACATATTTCTCCAGTCACTGCTCTGACCATTTGAGGGTTTAAAAGTGCTAAATTAAAAGTGCTTAATTTAGTTTTGCTGTAATATTTTGCACTGATTTTATCAATATCTGCGGGCAGATTTATGTAAAGCAACAGAGTGATCTGCAGTTTCTTCATTTCAATGTGGAAAATTCTCAGGAATTAATACAGATATATGACTCAAAGATGGAGGAATCAAAGGCTCTCGAATCCAGGTAATCTTAGTGAGATGATGTTTATGTGATCTTGTATTTTACTCCGTTATTCAATCAGTATTAATACTAAGTACTTGTTATTGGCTAGTACCTATTACTGTTCCCTATATAGTAGGGAATAAATATATGTAAACTAATAATTATCATTGTAATCCTAGGTTGTAATAAGACTGATTTTCTTGGAATTTGAGGCATCATCCTAATTCACTTGGTAAAAGTAAATTCATTAGTATGTGTTGTGTAGAAGGCTTTGAATTAGAGTAGAAATATAGAGGTGATAAATTCATTTACTCAGCCAATGTTTCTTTTGCACACACAGTGTTCTAGGTACTGGGCTAGAAATGGGGAATATAAAGATTAATAGAACACAGTAGTTTTAGCTGTAAGAAGTCATGCCAAAGAATGGTTTAAGTAACTGCATCAGAGTTCACAGGATGAGAGATGTCATTTCTAGCTGAGGGCGATCACTGCTCTTAGCTTGATTTTTCTGTTTTCCTTGTTAATAGGAGACATCTCTTGCCTATGACAAGCAGTATATTTGAATTAAATTGGTTTCTATAAAATTAAAATATGAAGTGTGGTTTAATTTAACAGGCACATAACTGTACCACAGTGAAATAAATTTAGTCTACTTTTTCAAGCAGAAATGTTACAAAAAGTTATGAAAGGTAGGAGGCATTAGGGAAGTTCCCCTATGGGTACATATAGCTGCAAAGACTGCACTGGATTTTAGGCAGCTCCTTTCCCTGGGAGAATGGAATTCAGAATAATGGTAGTTATTGACAGAAGGGAGTGTAAGAAGCAATTATTACTGCAGGCAGTGCGAATGGGGATTAAACTGCATTTTGCTATTCGTGTAGTTTTGTTCTTTTTTCTTTCGTACTTTTTTCTGATGCACTGCATCACAGCTGCTGCCATTGCCATTAGTCACCAAACCAATTCAAGCTTGCAGGCAAAGAGAAGTTGCAGGTCAAAGCCCCTAACAGATTGGCTCCTTATCCTATTCGCACTTCATCATCACTGAGCAGTACCTGGGCCAAATGAGTTGAGGTTATTCTTTAAAAACATAAAAGTCTTATGCTATTATAGAAGGAGGGAGGGAGTTGAGGTTTCCTATCTACCAGAATACTGAATACATGTGAAATGAAAACTCTAAACAATGATTTTTGTAAAAGGTTTATATCACATTTATGTAGTGTTCTTAATTTTCACTTTTATTTTCTGCACAATTTATTTCTATTTTAGGTCAACTTTCAATATATAGATACAGCAGTTGTCTAGTAAACTTTGTAGATGGGACTATAATGAATGCTGTATGGTAAATACATCTATTACTTTCCAATTTCTCTTGTACCTTGAATCTCCCTCTTCTTTTTTCTTGGTTTCACCTCTTATTTGCAGTAAAACTAATAGAATTAGGAAAGGAAATATCAGATCAATCAACAAGTATTTGTGGAACATTTAGCATACATTAAAGGGTGTTGTAGGTGCTAGGAGTGTTAAAAATGGCCTCTGTCCCTAAGACACTGAAGAGTAATAGAAAATCCTTCTGTACAATTAATTAGGTGATATATACAATTAGATAATGGCTGTGTGATGTAGATAATAGGAACCGCAGGAGTTAAGGATGGGAAGGGGAAGTGAATTTGGGCTCTGTAGTTAGAAAGGCTTCCTGGAGGAGGCAGGGCTGGAATTGTGGGCTCCGAAGAAAGAATAAATATTCTATTGTGTTTCATTTCAGACAAGGGAGTCTTGTTAAGATTTAGCTCTACTAATGAGGTTTGAGTGAAATATTTAGATTTATAGTATCAAATATATCTTACGACTTCTCTTTTTTGTAATGTCATCATAGCAGAGACATGTGTCTAGCAGACCTTGAAAATCACCACCCAAGATTCGATGTTAAGAGGGAGAAAAATCAGAAATTACTGGTTAAGGACCAAAAATTTGAGACCATGATGGTTCACCAAAATACATCAGACAAGAGCTCTTGCAATGTATGTGAAGAGAAGAAATCACAGGTTAATCCTTCATTTGGGGAAAAAAATATCACTGCTAGTTCATATCTATTTACCAAAGACTCAGTGGAGAAACAAAAATCCTGGTCTCTGGAAGGAAAAATTCAGATTGAACCTGAAAACAAAAGTACGTTGTGCAAGATCCATGCAAAGTCACCAAAAGGTAATGAAATTGGGATTCAGAATGGAAAGAAACAAGTATCTGAAGTATCTTTAACTAATGAAAAACAGTGGCATGATTTCAGTGTTTACCTGGACCTGGCCAATTGTTCTGGTTCAAAACAACCAAAAAAGCTGGATGTTGAATGTCAAGATCAGATGGAAAGGTCTGAAGTCTTGTGTTGCCAGAAAAATGAAGCCTGTCTGGGTGACAGTGACATTTGTGAAGCTAAGTGCTGCCACCCTAGTAACTTCATAATTGAAGCCCCAGGCCACATATCTGATACAGAGTGGATGAGTATTTTCAAGCCTTCTAAGGTGGAAAGAATTGTTCGCCACAAATCTGTCTGCACTTGTTCAGAAAACATCAGTGAAACAAAATCTAACTCCTCCACAAGGTTAGTGATGTTTCAAGTTTGCATACACCCAAGGGAGCACACACACGGAATGTAGAAACTTGAAGGGCTGCAGTAGTCCCATCAGGCCTGTGGTGAACTGAAAGCAGGGCTTGAAAACAGAAATATGTTCTTATTTAAGATAAACTGTTTATTCTTTGTATCACGAGATAGACTGTTTCTTTTGTTGTACAAGGAGACTTTTATTAAATTCTGAGAAAAGTTTGTACCTAGGACAGCTTCTGAGACAAAGGTCTTGTTTAAAGACAAAAGCAGTTGTTAGATGAGTTTGGCAAATAGGTTGTATTAAAAAGCAAATGGGTGGGGCAGTGTTCCAAATGGAATGCTGCCTTGGAGCATTCCTCACCCAGGATCTGCTTGGAAGCCACAAGCTGATGCCTTCATGTCCAGATTGCGTTGCCTAGACCTGATGGGACAATTTCTCTTTGCCCTTATGCAGGGTCACTTGGCACGTTTACACATCCAACTGCTTCTGCCTTTGTGTTCAGTTCATATTTATTTTCTACTTTACATTTCCTGAACTCTCTTACTTATTTTTAATCATGGAAAAGAAAGAATATTTGTATTTAACAAGCTGGAAGAAGTTGTTGTTTTTTTGTTTTGAGAAACAAATGGATTAGTTATTAGCATATACTGCATTGTTCAGTCTTATTGTTAGAATTGCTGAATTTTGTGGTTGAGTGGAGCTATATTAATGTCTGCTATTTTTAAATAAAGCATAAGCTCTTCAATCTTAAATTAGAAAAAGGATGATGTTTCTATATTGAGAGCCTTATTTGAATCATTACATTGACTTTCATAGGACTTTATGATTAAAATTTCTTTCTGGTTTTTATATTATTTGGATTATTCCTTGGCCCTTTTAGAAGGTTGTATCGTTTAAATACAGGTATTTATTCTGCCAGTTGCCAAAATTTAAAAAAACTTGTCACGCTAAATGCCATCTATTCAAATTTGATTTTAAAGATCTTTAGATAAGTGTAAGAATCAGTGGGGCACAACTACAACTGTGTGTTTTTCACTACTAAACAGAACATTCATATACTAAGGGAAATGCTTGAGTCAGATAATTTTAAGAGCATAGTGGACATATATTAAATTTAGTGTAGGAACAAAATTCAAATTTAACTTCAGAGCTTTCTTTCAAGGCCCTTTTCACTTCTCTGATTTGAAATAGTTGAATTGGCTGCTTGTTCTGCCAGCAGAGGCACATGCCAAGGCATCACATGACAAATACGTGATTAAGTAGAAAAGATAATTGTGTTTTCCTAGTTTTCCTTAGATTATGAGAACTTGTGTGCCTACTTTATTATCTGACTAAAATGTTCACATTTGTGGAGGAAGAGCCCCTGGGCAGCCGCTCCCGCTTGGTCATGGGGCGTGTGGAGGGACCAGGGTACCAGACCAGTGTTTGCTCTTAAATGCTCCTTTGAGCCTGAGACTTTTAATAACATGCCCAGAAGACGAGTGATGGATCCCAAATACTGAGTACTTACAGAATTAATGAGCTGCAGCAATGCCTTTCTACTTTCACAAAAGGACTTTTTAAAACCATGAACAAAAAGTTCTCATGACAAGGTTAACCCTATACCATGTTAACTTTTCTCCTCTCTTTTGGATGATGCTGTCCCTTGAACTTTCTTTCTTTTCTTTATGGTTTTTTTTTGGGGGGGTGGGGTGGGGTGGGAGTGGTTTGGCAGGGGTGGAGGGATGAAATTCCCTTTTCTGTAGTTACACTTAACCAAGAATTTTAATTGTTACCTGCAAAGGGTATATGTTTATTTGTAATATTTTACTTAAATTTAATTTGAGCTTCCTTATAAAAGAAACTTTTTTAATGCTAAGATACTTTTAAGTACAAGAATATTGATGTTGTATGTTTAGTATTATTTTAAGATGTCTGTTTCTGTTATCTATTATCAATAGTGAGCCAGTTGCCATCCAGCATTCCCTTTGTTTGAGTTCTTCAAAATCTACCTTAAGAGGAGATGAGAATTTCATAGAGACAGACTTCTCTTCTGATAAAAAGAACTCACCTAAGATTTTATTAATCAACAAAGAGGCAGCCTTGCCCAGTGAAAAGGTTTGTATTTAGCTTAGAAATACCCAGCTTATTTAAGCAAGACTTTTCAACAACGTGCTCTTAATTCTGTAGCATTATTGTTAGCTTGCTTAATATTGGCCATTCCTCAGTTTTATTAATTAGAGGACTTGAAGATTCCTCTTCAAAAAGAATCTTCTTTTTTCCCTTTCAAAAATAATTATATTGCATTTTGGCAACTTGATTCTCATTGTAAAAAAAACTTAGTATGGAAATATACACCAAGAAAATATTGCCCAACTATCACCCAGCTCAGCTACCCCTTCTCTGACATACACATACCCTGGCAACACTAGTCTCCAGAGAGCCACAGTTGGCATATTTTTGATAAGTATTGGTTCTCAGAGGTGAGTTAAAGCTGGCAGAGCAACGAAGGGAGATATATACCACCAATACCTAAAGAATATTGTCTCCTTGGATTGAGACAACTAGAACTGCTTTATCAGTTGATAACAAAGCTACAAATATATGACGGATTAGCACTTGAAAAGATGCTCAACATCATTAGCCACTGCATAGGGGCATGCCTGTTAAAACCACCATGAAATACTACTTCATGCCTGTTAGAATGCCTAAAGTTCAACAAATTGTCCATACCAAGTGGTGATGAGAATCTGGAGCAACTGAAACTCATACACTGATGATGGTAGGAATGTGAAACGGTACAAACACTTTGGAAAATACTTTGGCACTTTATTAAAAAGTTAAATGTACACCTGCCTTATGATCCAGCCATTCTGCTTCTAGGTATTTACCCAAGAGAAATGAAAACAGATGGCCACACAAAGACTTGTATACAAATGTTCAAGCAGCTTCATTTGTATTAGCCAAAAGCCTGGAAGCAACCCAAATGTCCATCAACAGGTGAATGGATAAACAAACTGTGGTGTATCCATACAATGGAATACTTCTCAGCAATAAAAAGGAATGAATTTTTGATGCACACAGCATGGATGAATCTCAAAGTAATCACACTAAGTGAAAGAAGTCAGACAAAATTACATATTGTAGGAGTCTGTTTATATAAAATTCTAGAAAATGCAAACTAATCTCTAGTGACAGAAGGCAGATCATTGCTGGTGTGAGGATGGGGGAGGGGCAGGAAGGAGCCAGGGGAGGAATTAAAAGGGGCACGAGGAAGCTTCTGGGGGTAATGGGGATGTTCTGTGTCTTGATGGTAGTGATGGTTTCACTGATGTATACTTATTTCAAAACTCATCAAATTGGACAGTTAGCTTATTGTATGTCAACTATACCTCCACAAAGCTGTTAAATACATATACATATGAGGGACAATATTAGCTATTACCTTCTTTAGCTCTTGGAGACCCGGTTTCAGTTTTTGCACCTTTTGATCTGAGGCAGTATATGACATTGCTTGCCTACACTATTCTGAAACACGGATGTATTCATTCATTTAACAGATATTTATGAAATATCTTTTAGGTGCTAGAGCAGTAATGATAACTTCATGGATAATAAGAAAGTGAAGAAATATTAGCCTAAGTCCTTTTGAGAGCAGTTGGCAGTAATTCATTTTCATGCTAAAAATCCTGATTCCAAAGTTGAAAATTAAGCAAGAACAAATTAAAGCACATATCTACATATTTTCAAGTCTTTAGTGTTGAAGAAAAGTTCCATTTTACAAGTATTTTGACATGCTACTTAATGTCCTTGAAAAGTTGACTTGGGAGAACTAAAAGCCAAGGATTCTTTCATCATACAGATGTTAGTTGATTAGTAACTTCTGTTTAAGTCAAATTATTTAGCTGGGCAGTATCTAAGAAATAAAAGGAACTTAATTATTATAGTATTTGCTGTATTCCTTTTCTTTGTAATACCTAAAGTCAAAGAACTGTTAACAGGAAGTTAATATTTGTGTTTGTAACATTGTTTTAACTATAAACATTTGTAAATGCTTCTGATTTCATGGTTGCTTAAATTGTGCTGTCTTCCTAGGATGATTTTTCTCCCACCAGTAAGCTTCAGCGTTTGCTGGCAGAATCTCGTCAGATGGTTACTGACCTGGAGCTGAGTACCCTGCTCCCCATTAGCTCTGAGGGTGGCAGCAGCAGTGCCAGACATGTATGTGTTTATTTTTCTTCTAAGTTTGTGGTGTCTGAAAACGCCATTGCGTACGAGTGTGTCCATATGACTGTTTGGGCAACCCTTTCTGTTAGAGTCAGAGTTTCATGATGTCTCTGTGTGAGTGAGGTGGCATGCTTGTTTTAAGGAGGAGGAAAAAGTCGTATTCAACTCTTATTGCATACAAAGTTCCTCTTTGTGATTACCAGAGGGGCATGTGAGTCAAAAGTGGGGGGATTTAAAAAAAACATTTTATTACAGAAAATTTCAAACACACACAAAAGTAGAAAGAATACTGCATTCACCCACCTTCAACAACTGTCAGCTTTCTGCCATTTTGGTTGTATCTCCCCCACACCCTTTTTTTCCTGAAGTATTTTAAGTCCCAGACATCATATCAGTTAGCTCATAAGTATTTCAGTATGCTTCTCTAACATTAGTTGTATAAGGACATTTTTTTAACAGCCATAATAACATTTTCACACTCATCAAAACTAACAATAATTACTTAATATCATCTAATGACTAGACCATGTTACCTTTTCCCTGATTCTCTTAAAATATCTTTTTACAGTTTGTTCAGATTAGGACCCAAGTAAGGTCCATACTTTGCATGCATTTGCATGTATCTTTTAAAGTCTCTTTTAATCCCTATTGTCCCCCCTCCCTTTTTTGGTGCCATTTATTTGTGGAAGAAACACTGAACCTGAGGAATGTCCCACATTCTAGATTTTGCTGATTCTTCCTCATTGTGTCATTTAACACATCCCTCTATCCCCCCATTATTCCTGTGAACTGGTATTTAAATCTAGGGATTCGATTGGGATCAGTTTGGGGTTTTGGGGGAGGTTGGGGGGTTTTATTTTGTTTTGGCATGACTGCTTCGTTGGTGACATTAGCTTCTTCCTATTCCATCATATCAGGAGGATCATAGTAACTGGTTATTCCACTTTTAGATTCTAAGCTTGTTCAGTGAGTTCAGGAGATTGTCAGCCTAGTTTTCATATTATAAACATCCCCTAAAGTTCACCTGAAGATTTTAGCATTCCTTGGTAATCATTGTTTAGATCCATTATTTCATTACGAATTGCAAAATAGTAATTTTCTGATTCTGTCTTTCCTTTAGGAATGTTTCACATGTTTATTTTAACTGCTTTTCCTAAGCACTGTAACATTTCATTAGCTATGATGTGTGTTGTTTTGTAGATTTTTATAGCATCGACATAAATAATGAAAAGAACATTGGACTTGGAATCAGTATGCTTATGTGGGCCCCAGTTTCCTAGTCTGTGTGGATCTGATGTGTTAGGTTTAAG
This sequence comes from Choloepus didactylus, assembly GCF_015220235.1. NCBI lineage: Eukaryota > Metazoa > Chordata > Mammalia > Pilosa > Megalonychidae > Choloepus > Choloepus didactylus. Next base: position 8,479,017 of record NC_051329.1, on the reverse strand, counting down.
ATCCCAGGTACATTACTTGCAGGGTGCTATATGCATAGCTAAAGATATTTGAAAGCTATTGAGTTAAGCTATTATGTATCTCTGGCCAAATGTATATATAACCATGGAGCTGACTTCCCAATCAGAACATTTCCATCACCCAGAAAGCTCCCTCCTGCCCCCTTTTTTGGAGTGAATCATTCCTTACTTCCTACCCTAGGCAACCAGTGATCTTATTCCTTTAACTTAGATATTAGTTTTGCCTGAATTAGAACTTCATAGAAATGCAATCATACATTATGTGCTCTTTATCTAGCTTCTTTCATCATAATTATTTTGCGATTCGTCCATGTAGTTGTGTGTGTTAATAGGTCATTCCTTTTTTTTGCTGAGTAGTATGCCATCGAATGAACATAACATACTTTGTTTGTTCACTTCTTGATGGGACATTTGGGTTTCCAGTTTTTGGCTATTATGAATAAAGCTATGATGAACATTTTTGTACAAGTCTTTTTATGGATATATATTTTCATTTCTTTTGGGTTATCTAGAAATGCAATTGCTGGTTTTGGGTAGGCATATGTTTATTTTTTAAATTATGGTAAAATATATATAACAAAATATGCCATTATGCCCCATTTTAAGTGAACAGTTTGGTGATATTAATTGCATTCGTAATGTGTACAACCATCGCCACTATTTATTCCCAACATTTTTCATCACCCCAAATAGAAACTCTGCATCCTAAACAGTAACCATTCCCAATTTCTCTCCCTCCCATCCTGATATCCTCTAATCTACTATTGGCTCTATGAATTTGCCTGTTCTAGCTAGACTAGACATTTCATATAGTAGAATCATACAATATTTTCCATTTTGATTTTTGCTCATTTTAATTAGCATGTTTTCAAAGTTTATCCATTTGTAGCATGTAGCAGAACTTCATTTATTTATTTTTGCCTGTATTTTCATTGTATGGCTGTGCCATATTTTGTTTATCCATTCATCCGTTGATGGATGGTTAAGTTGTTTCTACCTTTTGACTATTGTGAGTAATGCTCCTATAAACCTTGTTTTACAAGTATCTGTTAAAGTTCCAGTTTTCGGTTCTTTTGGGTACATACCTAGGAGTGGAAGTGTCAAGTCATATGGTAATTCTGTGTTTTAACGTTTTTAAACTTTTTCTGTTGTGGTAAAATACACGTAAAAGCATTTTAGCTATTTGTAAGTGTACAATTCAGTGACATTAAGTATGTAGCTTTTACCACTACCTGTTTCTAAAACATTTTCATCATCCCAAACAGAAATTCTATACCCATAAGCAATAACCCCATTCCACCCCAACTCCTTGTGACTACTATTCTGCTTTCTGTCTTTATGAATTTGCCAATTCTGCATACCTCATGTAAGTGCAGTCTTACAGTATTTTTCCTTTTGTGTCTCGCTTATTTCATTTAGCATTATTTTTAAAGCTTCATCCATGTATCAGAACTATGTTTAAATTTCTACCAAACTGTTTTCCACAGTGCCTACATCCTTTCACATTCCGATCAATAATGTGTGACAGTTCCAGCTTCTCCACATCCTCTCCCATACTTGTTATTTTCCATTTAAAAAAAATAATAGCCATCCTAGTGAGTCTGAAGTGTTATCTCGTTATGGTTTTGATGTGTATTTCCCTAATGGATTATGATGTTGAGCATCTTTTTGTGTTCTTATTGGTCATTTGTATATGTTCTTTGGAGAAATGTCTATTCAAGTCATTTGCCCATTTTTTAATTGCATTATTTGTCTTTTGCTTGTTGAGTTGTAGAAATGCTTTATGTATTTTGGGTGTTGAACTATTGTCAGATACATGGTTTCCAAATATTTTCTCCCCTTCTCTTGGTTGTCTTTACTTTTTTGATAATATCCTTTGATGCACAGAAATTTGAAATTTTAATAAAGTCCAATTTACTTTTTCTTTTGGTGCTCATGCTTTGGGTGTCATTCACATCCAAGAATCCACTGACTAGTACAAGGTAGTAAAGACTTCCCCTTATGTTTTCTTCTAAGAGCTTCATGGTTTTTAGGTTATTGGTATATTTTGAGTTACTTTTTGTATATGATGAGAGGTAGGGGTCCAGTTTCATTCTTTTGCATGTGGATATCCAGTTATCCCAGCACCATTTGTTGAAGGGACCGTTATTTTCCCCATTGAATGTACTTGGCACCCTTATCAAAAATCAATTCGCCTAAATGTTTGGGTTTATTTCTGAAATCTCAGTTCTATTCCACTGGATTATTTGTCTGTTTTTATGCCAGTTCCACGGTAAACAATGTCTTAAAGAGCAGAAATTTCTAATTTTGACCAAGTCCAACTCATCAGGTTTTTTTTTTTTAAATAGTGTTTTTGATATCCTAACCCAAATTTGTGAATAAATTTTCCTTGTAGAAATTTTATAGTTATGGTTAAGTCTTTGATTAGTTTCTAATTAATTCTTGTATAAGGTTTGAAGTAAGGATCAAGATTCATTTTTTCCCATTCAGATATTTAGCTTTTCTGGCATCATTTGTTGGAAAGGCTGTCCTTTCTCCTTTGAATTACTTTTGGCCCGTTTGTGAAAAATTAATTGGCCATGTATGCCTGGGTCTATTTCTGGACTCTCTGATTAGTTCCATTGATATGTTTGTCTATCCATCACCAGTGCCATACTGTATTGATCACTGTAACTCTAGAGAGAGTCTTAAAATCAGATAGTATAAGCCCTCCAACTTTGTTCTTCAAAATATGTTTCGACTCAGTTTGTCAGTTTTTACAGAAGTCTTTTGGTGTTGTGTGATTGTGGTTTCATTGAATCTGTGGATCAATCTGGGGAGAATTGATGTGCATGAACAGAGTATTATCTGTTTTTTTTAGGTCTTCTTTCATTTCTCTTAACCACTTCATGTAGGTTTCATTGTAGAGAACTTGCACATCTTTTGTTAAATTTATTCCTAGTGTTTTATTTATTGATGCATGATACTAGTGTTTTAAATTTAATTTTCCAATTGTTTGTTGATGATACAAGAAATAGAATTGATGTTTGTAAATTGTGACTTTGCTAATCTCACCTATTCTAATAGATTCCATAGGACTTTCTACATAGACAATCATGTCCTTTGTGAATAAAGATGGTTTTCTTTTCCAATCTTTATGCCTTTTATTTATTTCTTACTTTATTGCTCCAGCTGGTACCTCCAGAAGTAGTGTGAGTGAATGTCCTTGCTTTGTTCCATGAAATACCCATTGGTGGCATGTTGTGCTTAGCTCTTCTTCACCTTGGTATTTTGTTTCAGAGTTCCATGGAGCATAGTTGTCCAAAAACCAAAGAATAGATGTCCCAAAACTAAAGAATTCACCATCCTACCACCTGCTCATTGCCATCTCCCCAAACAGGTAGCTGCAAGGATTACCTTAACAAATAATAGGCTCCAAAAATATTGATTCTTTTCAAAGTATATATCATGTGTGCCATATAAGCTATTCAAGTAGAAACTGTAATGGACTTTGTGGTGTTTTCTAAGATTTCTTTTTGACAAACTTTCTCCGAAGCATTATTGTAGCAATTTGTTTACCTGGGGGCAGAGAAAGCTTTTTAAGATTCCACCTTTTTTCCTTAAACTTTTTGTTTTGAAATAATTTCAAATTTACAGGACAGATGCAAAAATAATATACAACCCACAAGAGAATTCTAACATACTCCGTCTCCCAATACCCAGTTCCACCAATTTTAACCTTTTGCCACATGTGCTTTTCCTTCCTTCCTTTCCTTTTCTTCCTTCCCTTCTTCCTTCGTTCCTTCCTCCTGTCCATGTGTTTATCTTTCCATCTGTCTGTCTATCAGATCTAAACATCTGAGCATAGGTTGTATACATTATGCTCCTTGAACACATAATACTTCAGGGAAGCTTTTTAATGACAAAACTATTATGCTTTTCCACTGTCCCTTTAAATTTATTCAATCAGGCTGCTTTCCCTGCCTCTAGGAAAAAACTCAAGAAGACAGTCAGAGACTTTATTTTTAAATACATTTTTTAAATTGAGATATAATTCACATGCCATATAATTCACTCTTTTTAAAGTTTACAATTCTCTGGCTTCTAGAATTTTTACAAAGTTGTGCAGTCATCACCACTATCTAATTCCAGAACATTTGCATCACCCCGAAAAGACACCCTGTATCCATTAGCAGTCACTCCCCCTTGCCTTCTCCCCCAGCCCCTGACAACCACTGATCTATTTTCTGCTTCTGTGGATTTGTTGGACAGAAAATTTTATTCAGAGATTACTGAACAGAATTCAGGGGATCCATGAATTTTGATGGGAAAAAATTACATATAAGTTTACTTTTATTAACCTCTAATTGGAATTTAGTATTTCCTTCAATTATGAATGTAGGAAACAAACCATAGCAGTATGTAATACTTGTAACTTTGTCATCAGTAAAAACCACAGATGTTTTCATACCACATTACAATTATTGCAGATATCTTAAAATATCATTTGTACTTACCACTGCCTCAGGATATTAGATCTGCTGCTAGGTCTCATCAATTTAATGCATTAATAAAGAAGAACATGTATCACAACTTTGTTTAATGTTTTGATCACCACTGTTAATTCTGCATAATGTGACTGATAGGTTCCCCGAATCACCAGGCTATTCAAAATCATACAATAAAACCTACAGGGAGTTATTGCTTAATAGGTACAGAGTAGCATTTGGGGTAATGAAATGGTTTTGAAAATAGATAATGGTAACAGTTGCGCACAATATTGTGAATGTAATTAATGCCACTAAATTGTACACATTAAAATGGCAAATTTTGTTATATATATTTTACCACAATAAAAATAACAATAATAAAAGGCTTATGGTGAAAATGGAATTATGGGCACAACACTCAAAAACTTCATCACTGACAACTTTAAAACAAAGATAGCATAAAAGTGATAGGACAGTTTTACATGTTAAGTGGTTAAGAAGTGCCTAACTATAACCATTGATGTGGCACTTAACCTTGAAAAAGACCTGAGGTTTGTTTGTGGAAGTGGGCATCAGAGGGCTTGCAGCTTGTGAGTTATTAAGAAGTAGTGGAAAGGAGTTCTCTGAGGTCAGACGGAGAGCTGTGAGGGCAGACGTGGCTGGTAACCCAGGTAGCTGGAGACCTTGGTGGGGCGGGTGAGTGTTGTGTATTCTTCACATGGCTAGTTTAGTTCAGCTGGGTACATTTCATATAGTGGGTTTCTTGTAGATGAAATTGCTCATTAACAAAAGCAAAATTTACATTATGCTCAAATTATTCAATTGTTTTAAGACAAATTCATGTTTTCATGTTTTACCAAACTGTGTTAGTAAAAACTGCCCAGCAGATGCCTCTTCATCGTCATGGCTTCAGACTCTTCTCCTGACCTCCTCTTTAGGGTTTTATGTAAAATTCCTACCAAACATATGATCAACAGCACTCTCATTTCCATCCCCATGGCATGTCCATGTGCGTGTTTGAGTATTTATCTCCATCAGACATACATGATAAATGATATACAATACACCATCATACATACTGTTCCAGTTTGCTAAGGCTGCCTTTTTGCAAAACACCAGAAATGGATCGGCTTTTATAAAGGGAGGTTTATTTGGTTACACAGTTACAGACCTAAGGCCATAAAGTGTCCTGGTTAAGTCATCAACAATCGGGTACCTTCACTGGAGGATGGCCAATGGTGTCCGGAAAACCTCTGTTAGCTGGGAAGGCACATGGCTGGTGTCTACTCCAGGGTTCTGGTTTCAAAATGGCTTTCTCCCAGCACGTTCCTCTCTCAGCTCCTGTGCATTCTTCAAAGTGTCCCTCTTGGCTGTAGCAAGCTTGCTCCTTCTGTCTGAGCTTATATAGTGCCCCAGTGAACTAATCAAGGCCCATGCTGAATGGTCAGGGCCACACCTCCATGGATATTATCCAGAGTTATCACCTACAGTTGGGTGGGGTGTATATCCATGGAAACAACGTAAGCCAAATGTTGCAACTTAATCAATACTAATATGTCTGCCCCACAAGATTGCTTCAAAGATAATGGCATTTTGGGGGACATAAAACATTCAAACTGGTACATATACCTAACAGCTGATTACATTCATGTCTCATTGTTCCACTGTAAGCACTCAGGAGCCCTTCTCACTCATCTCGGCATCCCCAGTGTAGCACTGAGTGTGATACAGGGATACTCAATAAATACCGTGAATTAAACTGATCGGAAATGTGCAGAAACTATGCAAAACGACGATGTCAGGGACAGACAGAAAAAAACCCTAAAGCCGTTTCAATTGGTGAAAACTTGGTTTAAGGGAATTTTTGTACTAAAAACACTTGTAGGAGATATTCCATCTCAACCTTTCATTTTACAGGTGAAGATAAGTGATTAAATCTCTTGCTCAACATCTGACAGCTAGAATTAGATAATCATTTAGTTGGAAAAAATATTGTGATTTAAATAGTTATATATAATTATAATATTGTATATATAAATATAATTGTAATATATAATGATATATATAGTTGTAATACATATATTCTAATATATGTGATTGTATGTAAAATGTAATGTATTTCCCAATGGATTAACTAATTCTAGAGATGTTGGAAAAACAACAGAAATCTGCTTGGGAATTAGCTTTACAAAAACCTCCATATTCCTTTGAACTTTTTCTAGATAAAGGAAAAGAAAATAGTTTTGCAGAAAATTCTTAGGTTTTACAATAATGAAGCGTGGTAAAGATCCAAGCTTTCTGCTTCACCAGAGTTTTGCCTAAAGACAAGGGTCCTAATTCAAGTTCTCCTACATCACTGGGGAAGCACAAAATATTCAGTTCCTCAGGCAAGGAGTCTGGTAATGTTTTCTAGAAATCACAGAACTGACCCTTTGACCCAGCAGTCTCCCTTCAGGGAATCACTCCCATAGATATATCTGCATATGTATAGGATGGCACATACACAGTGTTTCATGGCTGCATTGCTTGTAGTAGCAAAAGATAGGACACAGCCCGGTGTCTGGCAAAGGGGAACTGAGTGAACAAGCTGTGGTACGTCCGCATAAACGTAAAATGGGGTATTGCTTAGCCATAAAACAGAACAAGGAAGATATTGGATGTGGAAATATTTCCAGGCTGAACTGTTAAGTGAAAAAAATGCAAGACGCAGAGAGATTCATATGGTTTTCTGCTGCATGTGTAAGCAAGGGGGAAGGAACAAGAGTATATATGCGCACAAGGAAACACTGGAAGGGTGATAAAAACAGTTTCCTGGAAAACGCAAGCAAGACTTCTCAGTTTCTACCTTTGTATATTATTAACTTTTAAAAAAGCACACACAGTAATTTAGAAATACAAAAGGAAGAATAAAAGACAAGAAAGTGTAAAAGGCAGCAGAGCTGACGACAGTACGTTCCCCCAGCAGGCTTCCTACCTGCTTATGGGGCGGGCCTGGGGAGGGGACTCACCCTGAACTGCACTGGCGTTTTCACTGTTACACAGAACTGGACATTCTGGTTACTAATTTGAAACTGCTGTCTACAGGGATTCTTAACTTTTGTTTAGCATGGACTGCTCTGCAGGCTGGTAAAGCTAATGGGTCCCTTTTCAGAGTAATGTTTTAATGAGCAAAATAAAATACATAAGATCATAAAAATACACAGGAAGAGCATTTGAATAGAGAGGAAACTGCGTGAGTATAGGCACAGAGGTCTAAAGTACTCTGTCTGCTGTACTGGAGCAGATGAATAATCCTAGCCTGGCTCAAGTGTAGGGTACATAGGGAGGGAGGAAAAGGCTGAGGAGGTGGGCTTGCCCTACAAGCTAAAATTCACCATCAGAATATCCTGGAGTCTTTCCAAGAGTCTTCCTCCTCCTCCTCCTTTTTAAAGAAACATCTCCCCAAACACCCAACACTGCTAACTCAGCATTCAGTAGGTGCTTGTAGTTACAGCATTTATGGCTGTTGATTCTTTTTTTTTTTTTAATTCATTTTTATTGAGATATATTCACATACCATGCAGTCATACAAAGAGTACATTCAGTTGTTCACAGTACCATTATATAGTTGTGTGTTCACCAAAATTAATTTTTGAACATTTTCATTACCACACACACAAAAATAAGAATAAAAATGAAAGTAAAAAAGAACACTGGGTGCCTTTTTTTTTTTTTTCCTTCCCCCATTTTTCTACTCATCCATCCACAAACTAGACAAAGGGGAGTGTGGTCCATATGGGTTTCCCAAACATATTGTCACCCCTCACAAGCTACGTTTTTATACAATTGACTTCAAGATTCACGGGTTCTGGGTTGTAGTTTGATAGTTTCAGGTATTCACTGCTAGCTATTCCAGTTCATTAGAACCTAAAAAGGGTTGTCTATATTGTGCATAAGAGTGCCCACCAGAGTGACCTCTCAGCTCCTTTTGGAATCTCTCAGCCACTGAAACTTATTTCCTTTCACATCCCCCTTTTGGTCAAGAAGATGTTCTCCGTCCCACAATGTTGTATCTGGATTCCTCCCCAGGAGTCATATTAAACGTTATGGCTGTTGATTCTTTTTTTTTTTTTTTTTTTTTTAAATAAACTTTTTATTTTGCAATATTCTAGATTTTTTTTAAACTTTTTTATTATTATTTTTTTAATCTTCATTTTATTGAGATATATTCACATACCACACAGTCATACAAAACAAATCGTACTTTCGATTGTTCACAGTACCATTACATAGTTGTACATTCATCACCTAAATCAATCCCTGACACCTTCATTAGCACACACACAAAAATAACAAGAATAATAATTAGAGTGAAAAAGAGCAATTGAAGTAAAAAAGAACACTGGGTACCTGTGTCTGTTTGTTTCCTTCCCCTATTTTTCTACTCATCCATCCATAAACTAGACAGTGGAGTGTGGTCCTTATGGCTTTCCCAATCCCACTGTCACCCCTCATAAGCTACATTTTTATACAACTGTCTTCGAGATTCATGGGTTCTGGGTTGTAGTTTGATAGTTTCAGGTATCCACCACCAGCTACCCCAATTCTTTAGAACCTAAAAAGGGTTGTCTAAAGTGTGCATAAGAGTGCCCACCAGAGTGACCTCTCAGCTCCTTTTGGAATCTCTCAGACACTGAAACTTGTTTCCTTTCACACCCCCCTTTTGGTCAAGAAGATGTTCTCCGTCCCATGATGTTGTATCTGGATTCCTCCCCGGGAGTCATATTCCACATTATGGCTGTTGATTCTTTTTTTTTTTTTTTTTTTAAATAAACTTTTTATTTTGCAATATTCTAGATTTACAGAAAAATTGTAAAAATTGAACAGAGGGTTCCCATATATCATACCCTGCCCCCAATTTCTCTTATATTAGTGTGGTATATTTGTCAAAACTAAGAAACCAACATTGGTACATTACTATTAACTAAACTCTAGACATTATTTGGATCTCACCAGTTTTTCATTAATGTCCTCTTTCTGTCTTGAGACCCAGTGCAGGATTCCATGTTGCACTTAGGGCCATATCTTTTGACACGCCTTTGACACTTCTTGTTGAAATTTGGTTTTGCTGAATTGTTGTGCTACCATCTCCCAAAATTGTGTTCCAAACCACGCACTCCTGTCTTCTATCACCCTGTAGTGCTCCCTTTAGTATTTCCTGTAGGGCAGGTGTCTTGTTCACAAAGTCTCTCATTGTCTGTTTGTCAGAAAATATTTTGAGCTCTCCCTCATATTTGAAGGACAGCTTTGCTGGATACAGGATTCTTGGTTGGTGGTTTTTCTCTTTCAGTATCTTAAATATATCAAACCACTTCCTTCTTGCCTCCATGGTTTCTGCTGAGAGATCCGCACATAGTCTTATGAAGTTTCCTTTGTATGTAATGGATTGCTTTTCTCTTGCTGCTTTCAGGATTCTCTCTTTGTCTTTGACATTTGATAATCTGATTATTAAGTGTCTTGGCGTAGGCCTATTCATATCTCTTCTGTTTGGAGTACGCTGCGCTTCTTGGATCTGTAATTTTATGTTTTTCATAAGAGATGGGAAATTTTCATTGATTATTTCCTCTGTTATTGCTTCTGCCCCCTTTCCCTTCTCTTCTCCTTCTGGGACACCAATGATACGTACATTATTGTACTTTGTTTCATCCTTGAGTTCCCGGAGATGTTGCTCATATTTTTTCATTCTTTTCTCCATCTGCTCCTTTGCATGTAGGCTTTCAGGTGTTTTGTTCTCCAGTTCCTGGGTGTTTTCTTCTGCCTCTTGAGATCTGCTGTTGTATGTTTCCATTGTGTCTTTCATCTCTTGTGTTGTGCCTTTCATTTCCATAGATTCTACTAGTAGGTTTTTTGAACTTTTGATTTCTGCCGTATACATGTCCAGTGCTTCCTTTACAGCCTCTATCTCTTCTGCGATATCTTCTCTAAACTTTTTGAATTGATTTAGCATTAGTCGTTTAAATTCCTGTATCTCAGTTGAAGTGTACGTTTGTTCCTTTGACTGGGCCATAACTTTGTTTTTCTTAGTGTAGGTTGTAATTTTCTGTTGTCTAGGCATGGTTTCCTTGGTTATCCAAATCAGGTTTTCCCAGACCAGAACAGGCTCAGGTCCCAGAGGGAAGAAATATTCAGTATCTGGTTTCCCTACGGGTGTGTCTTAGAAAATTGCTCCACCCTTTGATGCCTCGGGTCACTGTGCTTTTCTGCCCAGCAGGTGACGCCTGTTAGCCTATAATTCTTGACTGGTGTGAGGAGGTATGGCCGTGTTCCCCCAGGCTCTGGGGTCTGGTTCTGAATGGAAAGGGTCCCACCCCTTTCCTCCTAGAGAAGACAGACCCCCCAGGTGGAGGTCATTAGCATTTCAATGGTCTCGCTCTCTGCTTGTGGTGTCTCCACCCTTCCCCGAGTCACAGCCCTGGAAACTGAAAATGACTGGGGCTTTCTCCACTGAGCCGAAAAACGAAACAGATAGTCCCCTTCAGACCCAGTCAAGGCGACCCTCCGGCTCTCCCAGGTCAGTCGTCACCCAAAGCCTCTGTCTGTTTTTTGGGGCTGCGTACTTGTAGTGAGCAGTTCACACTCACTACTTAAAACCCCAGTTGGAGCTCAGCTGAGCCGTATTCTTTTGCTGGGAGAGAGCTTCTCTCTGGCACCAGGAGGCTCTGCAGCTCGGGCTATGGGGGAGGGGGTCTCCCGACCTGGTTCCGCAGGTTTTACTTACAGATTTTATGCTGTGTTCTCGGGCATTCCTCCCAATTCAGGTTGGGGTATGATGAGTGGATGGTCTCGTTTGTCCCCCCGCAGTTATTCTGGATTATTTACTAGTTGTTTCTGGTTTTTTGTAGTTGTTCCAGGGGGACTACTTAGCTTCCACTCCTCTCTATGCCGCCATCTTGCCCGAGTTGGCTGTTGATTCTTATTCATGACCATTGTCTTCTTTAAGGGGTTGCCACAGAGTCTGTATTAAGACTGGTAAGAGCCCATTTTATTTGGGCACTAGCTGATTGGCAGAGTTTAGCCATAACCCATGTGGTAAAGCAAACAGAGAGCAGTCCTACTAAGAGGTCAGAGAAAAGAGGACCTCACACATAAATAGGAAATCAGTAAATCTTTATTGGATGGATGGATGGATAGTAGTTGTATGGAAGTACTTCATTGTATTTCATTAATTCCCTAAGGTCTTTTATAGGGATTTCTGCTATATTGTGTACATTCTTCTTAAGTATTTTCTAGTTTCTCTAACCTTGGGTACTAATTGGGGATTGTTTTGTAGAACTTAGACTTCTCAGAAGAGTCAGCTCTAAAAAGTACCCTGACAATTGAAGAAAACAAAAGTTGACTTCAATATTCAGCATGATCACAGGTAAGTCACCTTTGTTTATCTCTATATTGCAATTGATATTTAATAAGTAACTTGTGAACACTGATAATGTAGAGTCAAGGCCATGCGTTTGACATGTAATAGTTTCTCTTTTGCTTGCCTTATTTACATATAACTTCCAAATATAATCAGAGTAAAATATCTTATTACTTGCAAGAGAAATACAGATCAAAAGTTCTTGTTGTCAATACTTAGGATTTTAAATCTCAGAAAGTGAATACATAGATATAGCTTCAGCATCTCTTCTGAATGTCTGTCTGGAAAGACGTCTTTAGATATGGTTTCAAGTTTTACAAAAGAGTTTATTGACCCAGTAAGCAATTTCTTGATTTGTAATTCCTTCTGTGGAGCTTTCATTTCAGACGCAAAGTTTCTCCAAAGTCCTGTTCGATAAAGGTGTAGTTGTTTCCGATGTTTTTGATGTAAGAATGAGAGCATTTAAAAACCTCTGTGAAAGCAGTAACACTAGGTTGCCCCCCTCCCTCCTTCCCTTTCTCTCTCTCTTTGCTGAGTCTTTATAATATTTTTCTTGACTATATGTTGATGAAAACCAAGATGTATAGTTAATATTTTAGATACTGAGAACTTAGAGCTCACCATCCAATGCCTATTGATCTTGATTTTCTTAACTCTGTTTCCTTCCTCCAGAAGCAGATTGCTCATCTGTGTGGAAGGCAGGAAGCAGACATCAATACCGAGTACTTAACCTTGTGAAAAAAGAGGATTTTAATCTTTTGTAAGCCACATTTAATACCAAAGGGGAGCAGAAACTGAAATCTAGTTTTTTAACCATCTATGTGTTGTTTTCAAGTTAACTGTTTTCATGGTTAAGAAATATATACTTGGAAATTAGACCTTATTGCATATTGTATATGTACAAACTTGTAATTATGCTAGGGGTAAAAAAAGACTGTAAAAATGTGGACTACAGTTAAATACTAGAGAAGCTCTTTGAAAGTGTTAACATAAAATAGAGAACCCCTGCATTTGTTAATTAATGGTATAAAATGCTATTTTAACTATCTGAATTTTTTAAACCTGTGCATGTGTTTAAATTAGCTTATCAGAGTTAGCTCCAAATATATGAGAAATAGTATTCTCTCCTTTTGTGGTTTAATCTCTGACTTTGCTGTGTAAATATACATAAAATGAAATGATATAATATGCTTTTAACTGGAAAATATCTCCTTGGTGACTGACAATTGAGGTCCTTCTGTCTAAAAGCTGAACAGAGCCCCAAATTGTCTGGGTCTATAGTTTTCCTTTCTACTTATGCAAATGAAATCTGTTAGAATATCAAGTTTTATATGCATTTTTTTTAACCACTAAAGAATAAAACACTTTAGTTTTAACTTGTAAAATAATTTAATTTTTTAAAGAATATCCTGTGTCCCTCTCTGTCCCTTCTAAGAGAACTGATTGGCTTCAGTCAATAAAAAATATTTTAATAATAAAGAAAAATAATTTTTCTTTGGTTTCTTATTATACAGGAGTACAATTAGGGAGGTTAGGTGCTTTAAAAAGAACCTGGCAAGTTAATTTTCTCAGGAATGGGAATGTTCTTTATTCAAGCATTGCAGATATCAAAGTCCTATTGTGCTGTTAAATAAATGCCCCTTTGTTAAAAAGGCTTCAGTGTTAATTCAGATGATTTTCATGAGAGTGGAGGGGCTACCCCTTTAAATTAGGGTGCTGAAAAGAGAAATCAGGTGAGGTTTGGTTATGTTCTTATAAATGCTTGCTTTCTCTCAGGATGGTTCATACAGAGCAGCACTGAGAAAGGTCAAGTTGATTCTGAACTAAAGTCTGCCGAGCAGGAAACCTAAAATGCCCCTGGAGAGAGTGATTTCCAATCTACGAATCCAAATACTGAATTTCCTCCTTCTCTTTATGATGGATTCATGGCTGCATATCAGTCTGCCTAGTGAAAACAGAACAGTGATTAGGTTGTAAGTGGGACATTTTAGGAAACTAAAGGATTTGAAAAAAGTCAAAATTATGATTAAATATATTTTAATCTTTCCTGAAATGTACAGAACCTAAATACTGAGCTAATTATATTTTAGCTTATAGGATTAAAGTATCTACAACACTTACTTTTACCCCACTTCAGTATTAATTATTTCACATGTAATTTAAAAATGGGAAATTTTAACATCATTAATTTATCCATCTCAATCCAAGTTACCTAAATATCCAAGCCATTTTTGTTTAAAATAGGTGCAAGATAATACAGAATTCTAGCAGTTATATTTTTTCATCAACATTCTTTCATTTAAGAGGAGGCAACGCTATTGTACTATACATAATTTGCCTGTCAGAAACTATCTCAGCCACTGGAATAGGCTCTGTTATAAGGATATTTTTGGAATTTATGAAAAGACCTTTTAAAAAGATATAGAAATACCCCAAAAGAAAGAAAATATAAATTGAAATAATACGTAAACAATGAAAAAGAGTTTTACCTAAAAACAATAGAATGCACAGAATTGAGAGGCTCCGTGAGATGAGGTTGGTTCTGTCCATTTCAGGAAAGTGGCTGAGGATTGAAACCTTGCCTGGGCTGTGGCTAACTGGTTCTGGAATTTCCTTCAGTGGCCTCGGCCTGAGGCTTCCCTTTTGTGGTCAGAGACCTGCAGCTGGTGTAGTTGTTTTGCAGTAACTTATCTTTGTTTCTCTTTTGCCATTTTGGTGACAATTTTGTCAGGGTCTGTTGCAGGAAGGTTCATCATTCTAGGCCTGAAATAGAATAATTCCAGTAACCCCTTCATATGTAATAGAGAACACAGTGACTAAAACCAGATTAAGAAACCAGACACAATTAGGACAGCAGCTGTCAAGGTAGGTTGAAAACCAGAATAGTCAGAGTTTATCAAGTGAACGTGCACATTAATTAGTCCTATAAAGGATGATATCTGGGTTCTCAGCCAAACGCACGCTTAGGAGACACAACAAATAAAAAGAGCAAAATAATTTTTGAACACCTTCTGTACACTGGAGGACACAAAGGTGAGCAAAGGAGATGTGATCCTTGCTTACAGTCTGGTGGGGAAGACAGGTCTGAATCAAATAAAAACACAAATAGGTAATTAAAAAATGGTAAGCGTTATGAAATAAAAGATTGAGATACTGTGACAGCAGTTAATAGGGAGGTAAGTTGAGGGTGGAGGGTTCAGGGAATGCTTCCCTGAGTAAGTGACATCTTATGTAAGAGCTGAAAGATGAGTAGATGCTAACTAGGCAAACAGGAGGAAGAAGACATTCCAGACAATGGTAGAGCATTTGCAAAGTCCCCGAGGCGGACCCAGCATGACACATTTGTGGGCCTGACAGGCCCGGGTGGCTCACGATGGGGCTAGAAGGACTGATCCCTGGCCAGATTGTTGAGCGTGTCAGTGAGGCGTGGTGGGTATTGCAGCACACATCACTTTAGTAAGCCCAGTGACATCAACCCCACTGTTTTACTTCTTGGCATTTCCTTAAAATGAGGTCTAATTCCTAACCCAGGTAGTTTGCCTTTGTAACATCCTGGGGAAGGATTAAACAGTCTGGTGGTAAACCCTTGAGATACACCAAAATGACACCCTGATTTTGATGACATGAGGAATCTCAGCCAAGCAATGACGGACAAGTGGTAGAACCAGGTCCTCTGCCTGGAGATGTTTCTAAGAGATGAAACTTGACAATTAAGAGTGGCGAAGCATGTGTACTTGTGCACACCAGAAATGCTCTTTGGTTAAACTAACCCATATGTCTAAGGGTATCAAATTGTGGAGCGTTGTTTACTCACTTTTTCAGCCTTCATTTCACCCACATTGTTGAGCACTGCTTTGTGCCAGGCAGCCCACTAGGCACTGAGAATATGAACCTGAGTGAGACAGGGTGGCCCTTGCCCTCCAGTTAGCGCAGAATCTTATATGCAAGCAGATAACTTACAATACCTTAGAGATGTATTAGGAAAGATCCCAAAGAGCAAGCCCATGGCAGTACGGTGGCAAAAATCATTGGCCACAAAATAAAGTTCAAGTGCTGGTTGTCGAGAGCCCTGACTTTGAAGGCAGGCATAGCTGAGGGCGCCGCTGACTGGTTTGTGTGACTTGGCCATCCTTCTTAACCTCTCTGAGCCCATTTCCTTGTATGTGAAAATACTACCACCAACCCTAAAGATTAATGAGATATTGCTTGCCACAGGCTGAGCACAGTGCTTTTTATTAAACAGAGTCATAATGGGTTGCTAGTGATAAGCTACCGTGGCAGGCATTTTAGACAGAGGGGTTGTTGCCTGACTTAAAAGAAGTTGCCTTAGAAGCGTGAAATTCATATGATAACTTACTGCTGGATGTGGAAAAAGGAGTCTGAGAATCAGCAGACATGAAGCATCCCCTTTCACTGTGGCCTTTATTTTTTACCACAGATACTGACTAGGTTGCTGAGGATTCAAAAATGTGAAAATACGTTTAAAGAGTTTAGCCCCAGGACTTGCAAATAAACATTCAATAAGTATTAGCTATTGTTGCTATCTTCACATTGTTATTTTGGAAAAGAAGCCTTTTGGTGCTAGAAATTAGATAAAGCATGATTAATTTCTCTTTTGAGTGGAGGGGGGAGCCTTCTCAAACACAACTTACAAGTAGATACCAAGTGTCCCTTCTTGGGCGAGGCAGTAGGCATTCCATGAGATTATAGCAACAGCCTCTCTTCCCCTAGAGCTGGGATCTAACTGGTTGATAACTTCCAGGGCTCTCCCTCTATAAAGTGATGTGTCTCTTCAAAGAGTGAGGAAAGTTCTTATGACCTCTATTGGCTAATTTCACACCAATAGTCTGATGGGAAAGCTGAAGCTAGGAGAAACAAAATAACCACCTGAGAGCATACACTTGGGAGAATTTTTTTTTTTTTTTACTTCAGTTTTCTATTCAAAAAGCAAACCAATGATAATTTTTAAAAGGCTCAGACCACCTGTGCATCTTCCTGGTGGCTGGCCCTTGTGTCTGGTTAGCATCTGCTGCAGCCTGTCCCAGCTTAACCACATCCCCGCTGCCTTCCCTGATGCACCCTCTGCCCGTGCAAGGCATCTCTGCAAGTTCACCCCGCAGCCCCGCGTTTCAGCTGCACTTCCGTCAGAGATGCACAAAAAGGGGACAGCTTAACTGTATGCATTTTGACACATAAATTATTATAAGACCAAAAAGGAAAAAAATAATTCCGGTAGCACTTCCACTGGCCATCCTCATTGGGGCCAGGTTGTCTCCATTAACCAAATCTCGGCCTGGCGTCGACAGGGGGCGGGCGTGGCGGGGAGGAGGCGACTGGCCCGCGCCCCCACCCCGCGAGGAAGGAGGAGGGGTGTGGGGCGCGTCCTGGGGTCGCGGGGTGGGGTGGAGGCGTGGAGGGGGCGCGGTTGACCTGTCGCCCGACCCCCAGGGATCGGGCAGGTGGAGTCCGGGAGGGGGCGGGGAGCAGTGTGGGTCTGGGGGTAGAGGTCAGGCGTGGGGCGGGGCCCGCGGGGGGGGGGCGGGGCGGCCGCGGGCTCCTCCCCCGGGGGGGGGCGGGGCGGCGGGGGCGCTGCGCGAGGCCTCGCGGTGCCTAGGCTCGGGCGGCCGCGCGGTGACGCGCTCAGTCGCGGGCAGCCGGGGCCCGGAGCGGAGGCAGCGGCGGCGGCGGCGGCGGCAGGATGAACAGCATCAAGAACGTGCCGGCGCGGGTGCTGAGCCGCAGGCCGGGCCACAGCCTGGAGGCGGAGCGCGAGCAGTTCGACAAGACCCAGGCGAGCGGCGGGGCGGCGGGCGGGACCCTCTCCACCCCTCCTCCTCTCCCCTCACAGCCTCCCCGAGGCGCCGGGCGGGCAGCGCGGGGGGGCGCTCGGCGACGCGGGGCCGGGGCATGGCCTGCGCCCGCCGCCCACCGCCGCGCGAGCCGCCCAGCGCCCAGGTGAACCGGAAGCGGGGCGTCCCGGGCCGAGATGCGCGCGGGGCCCCGGCGGGCGCCCGCGGCCGGAGTGGCTTCCTCTGCCCTGGCCGTGCCTCCCCTCCGCGGCTCCTGCAGGCGAGCCCCTGCCTGCCACCTTTTCCCACTCCTCAAAAAAAAACAACAAATGTCCCCACCTGCGGGGAGCATTGCATTTCCTTAATGGAAACTCCCTGTTTCCTTTTCTCTACAGCTGTTTGCCAGGGCCGCACAGTCTCTTATTATCTGCGGGGTGAAAAGTTTCGCGTATGCAGCCAGACTCGTTGGCCCGAGCGCGGCCCACATATAAATAAACAGGTTCACACCCCCTTATTAAATGCGGGCGCCCGACAGACGGAGACTTCCCGGGGCTCCCCTCCCGCGCTTCCCACGCGCCTGCGGCGCCGCCAGGCCTCAACTGGGAAGGTTATTTTAAAAATTAAATAATGGCGCGGGTGGGTATTTGTACATGTGTTCATGTCTGCGCCGAGAACACACGATGGAGGCGTCGCTCTGGCTTTCTGTTCCTTTTTATTTGACAAACTCTGAAGTGTTCTTATGCCTTGGGGAGCGGGGCAGACTTGTTTACTGGCCAGAATAAGTCAACCAAGACTGAAAATTTCTACCCCACTTTTTAGAGGAAGCCACAAGGGCCCCTTCCCCCTGACTGAAGCGGCCCCGCGGCATCTGTGGCTGCCATCCCACTTCTCTATGCAGAGACCTAAGACTTCTGCGGTCACTTTCAAATCAAGTTAGCACATGCATTCTACAAGAGCTTTCATTTTGAAGCAAGAACGGCGCAGGGGGACCAGCTAACGTTTGTGCTGGTGATGAAGAGTGAAAAGCCATGACATGCGCTTGGGACATCCAGGTTTTATGAAAGCTGACAAGGGCTGGAACCTATCTGGCTGCAAATTATTGATTTATCCTGGTGATTATCGCCACGGTGGCCAACGGTGTATTTTCAAACCGGATAGCCTGTCTAAATGAAATGCCATGTTTGTTTTTACAAGTCGTTAACATAATTCATCAGGACTGGAACTTAAGGGATGATGAGGAGAAAAATTTCATGGGCGGAGAGGGTCTCGATTTTGTCAGAACCTTTTCTGGTTCACTGATTTTTTAAATTTATTCCTTGCTTTTGAGGAGGTATAAATGAAATGGTCTGATCTGCACAGAGGAGATGGAATTTAAAGGGCCGAGTTCGTTGATCTTAGTCTCTCGAGTTGTTACAAATCACGGGCAGCCCTCCAGAATGTCAAAGAGGAGTCTCTGTAAAAGGACCGGAGAGGGTGGCTGGTTTGGTAAACAAGAAGGCGGCTTTCTTGTCTTGTCTTTGTTTGGTTTTGCCTGTTGGGCTTTTCGCAGGGGCTGAGAGGGTTACTTGTAGTGAATAACTTTCTGATGGGTAAATATTATGAGTCTTACCCATCCCAGGGCCCTTTTTTTCTGGAAAGGTGGAGTTTGGTTTCAGCGTCTGGATTGGCTTGCCTTCACAGTGACTTACTGAGCAATGTGAGAGTGAGGTTTTGTGCATGGTTAATATTTAATTAGATCCCTCCCAGAAATGTCTAGTGAGCTGCCATCCGGGCCCCATTGCAGGAAAGGACCTGGAGAGCCGAGATTGCTGCTTGCATGGCTCCTTGGGGATGGAAGGCGGCACATCCAGCCCTCCCAGCACCTCTGCCTTGTCACTTGGGGCCCCAGAGCTGCGGGGTGCAGGGGAGCACGTTGTCCCTTAGAATCTTAAGTCCTCAGCAGCCTGCCAGCTGGACAGGAGGCAGAGAGAAGCTTCCACACTAGCCTTCTTGATGGGACACACCCTGTTTTGCAAAGGTCTCTGGGGCTAGCACTCAGAAGGGCAGTCAGACATCTTTCCGGTGGCTGACACTTGTATGTGGTTGTCATGTGGTGTGTATGTGAGAGAGAGAGAGAGAGAGTGTGTATGTATGATTGATACTCAAGAAGGCATCCAGCAAGCTGGTGTATTCTTTTCTTGCCCATGACGTTAGTCCTTTTGGTGATAAAACCCCTTTTAAAAGTGGAGGTGAGAAAACTGTGTTTTTGATTGTTGCTATATTAATACTTGTACCCTGAATCTGAAAATTGCCTGTGCCACTAAAAATATGGTGTGGCAGGCAGCTAGGCCTCAGCTCTGGGCGGTGTCCCTGAGCACGTTGCTTAACTCCTGAATCTGCTTCCTCTTCTGTAAAAATGGGTATTGTTCTGCCTACCTCATGGGGCTGTTTTTAGGTGTGAGAGGGGCTGCATGGGAGGCTGGGGTCTGGGTCCTTGAGACACCACACCCTAATCCCTGGAAGCTGTGACCCCTCCAGGTCCATGGGAAGGGGCTTTGAGGCGGTGGGTGGAGTTAACACTGTTGATCAGCTGACCTTAAGTGAGGAGCACAGCCTGGTGGTGCAGGTGGGCCCAGTGCAATCACAGGGTCTTTAAAAGGAAAAAGGTGGCAGAGGAGGAGGTTAGAGTGGTGTGAGGTGAGAGAGACTTCACTGCTGGTTTTGAGGATGGAGTAAGGGGCTTTGAGGATGGAGGAAGGGGCCATGAGCCGAGGAGTATATGGGCAGCTTCTAGAAGCCTCCTCTAGAAGCTGGAAAAGCAAGGGATGGCCTCCACCTAGAGCCTCCAGAAGGGATGCAGCCCTGCGGCCACGTGGGTTTCTCCTAGGGAGACCTGCATCCAACCTCTGACCTCCAGAACTGTAAGAGAATGGATTGTGCTATTTCACGCTACTAAGTTTGCAGTGATTTGCTCCAGCAGGCATCGAAGACTAACAATTTGGTGTGTAAAACAGGTGGTACTGTACCTGCCACACAGCAGGTGCCCGGCAAGCAGTCAGCTGGGCTTCTTTCTCCTTTCCCTCCCCAGCCAAAGAAAAAAGGTTTCCAGTTGAGGACTATTTCAGACCTTCCAGTAGAAAACAAGCCCATCTCTGAAGTATGTTGTGGATTTCCAGGAGTCTTGGAAATTCCAGGCTTGAATTCTGCTTCTTTCTTATCCCTGAGCCCCGTTGTTTCTCTGGGCCTCAGTTTCCCCTGCAGGATATGGAGGTAAAGTCAAGGATTTCCACTCAAGTCCATGGAAGCCCAAACCCAGCAGGTGAGCGTCAGGTGCAGACGTAGATGTCAAAGAGCCCAGGGGAGGAGCTGGAGGGGGAGCAGAGTGGAGGGGGCAGGTGGGGGGGGGGGTACAGTTTCTAGGTCCAGCTTCCCAGGCCAAGGTAGAAGCAAAATCTTGCAAAGGTGAGCGTTTATTGACACATCAGAGCAGCGCCATCCAATAGAAACAGGATGCGAGCCACCTGTCATTTGAAATGTTCTACTAACCACTCAGAAAGTAAAAAGAATCAGGTGAAGTTAATTTTAAAAATCATTTTCAAGGAGAGTAAACTTGAAAACAGTAGTCCTGATGGGTGGGCCAGTGGAGAGCACTCAGGAGGGAGCGGGTCACACTTTGGGGTGAAGCAGAGACATGGGCACCCTGCCTCGGGGAACTGGCCCGACCTCAGAGCCAGGCCTCCCCGGGCCAGGTCGGTGCCCCTGTGTTCAGAACACCAGCATCCCATAATAATTTCGTTTATTTAACCCAGTGCATTCAAACTGGCACAATTTCAACAGGTAATCGGTATAAAGAATTATCTATGGGATATCGTGCTTTTTTCCCATGCTAAGGCTTTGAAACCCTATGTGCATTTGCGGCTTCCAGGACATCTGAGTCGAGTTCACCAAGTGGTTACCATACCGACGGTGTGGTGTGAGGATCACCTGGGAGCTTTTTTTTAAAATGTCAATGTCTGTGCACCAGAGTATGGGGTTGACTTGGTCTGGATTGGAGCTGTGGCGTCAGTATGTTTTTAAACATCCCCCAGCCGGGCGTTCTTTAGCGTCTCTTTACTAATGCAGTGGGTGGGACACAGACAGTATTTGGGAATTAAGTTCAGTGGTTCGATGCAGTTTGAAAGCTGTTTCCAGATCTGCACCTGCTGGCTCCTCTGCCCTGACCGTCGTCCCCCATTTGTCCATCCCCACCCCCTTCGGTCCCCTCTGGCCAGGGCCTGCAGAGTCAGTTCCTCCTTCCTTTGTCTCATCCTTGCACCCTGTAAAAATGATGGAAAAAGGACTCAAGTCACTAACCCCTTTGACCCATCAGAGCAGGGCTGTCCAATAGAAACAGGATGGGAGCCACCTGGGTCATTTAAAATGTTCTAGTAACCACTTAGAGAGTAAAAAGAAACAGCTGAAGTTAATTTTTAAAATTTTTTTCAAGGAGAGTAAATTGAAAGCAGTAGTCCCAGCAGGTGGGGCCTTGTTTGCTTCACCTATAAAATGAAGTGTTTACAGAATTTTTTTTTTTAATGTCCCCTGGCCTGAGAGTGTGTGGAGGATAAGTAGTCAGAACAGCTCCGCAGTGTCAGACCCTTCCACCGCTGTTTTGGGGCTGACCGTAAGCTCCCTGTGGACAGGAATGGGTCTGTCTTCTCACTGTGGCCCCAGGACAGGCCGGGTGCTGATGCCTGGTCAGTCTGGCGGAAGGGATGAGTGACCAGAAGCAAGCCAAGTCCCCCTTCGGGAAAGGAGAGGCGGGGCCAGGCGCTCAGCACCCTCAGGCCCGACCCCTGCAGTGTCCTGTGAGCCACCTCCACGGCTGCCTGCTCACCTCGCGCTGCACCACTTACCTACACGCCATCGTGGGGTCTGAGCTGAGCCAGAGGCCGTGGGTAGCTGTCGTAGTGTGTGGCCCTTTCCCTGCCGTGTGCTCGCTGCTTCGTGCCATGGCTCCACTTTGCTCTGCTGCATCGCGTGCACAGCTGGCCCCCGTGGGCAGCTGGCTTCCTGGCTCCGGGGCTCGGGTGACTTGTTTGTCCAGGTTGGAGCTTGGCTTCTGTGGGTGTTTGCCCCATGATGCATTCCTGAAGGCCGTGGACCTGGTGCATTTCAGTGAAGGACGGAGTGTGAAGTGAGCTGTGTCAGTGGTTAGAGCAAGACTCGAGAGCCCACCGACCTGGTGCAGATCTCTGCTCGGCTGCTTTCCAACTGGGTGTCCTTGGGCAAGTCCCTTCATCTCTCTGTGCCTCAGTTTCCTCTCTGCAAAATGGGGATGATAATAATATCCACCTCAGAGCATGACTGTGAGGACCTACAAGTTCATTGACATAAAGCACTTTCTCAGAAGTGGAACCACCCAGTGCCTGGCCCGGGTGTGTACAGAGAAGCAGATGGGGGTGAAAGAAGTGGAAACTGTCCCCAGCTGTGAGGGACTGTGAGGGGCGGCGCAGGCTCGGCTGCTGGGAAGCAAGCGGGTGCAAAGCAGTGGATTAGTGGATGCGGGAACGCAGTGGACAGCTGCCCCTGCAGGCCGGACCGGGGTGGGGGTGGGGGTCTCCATCCCAAACACTCATGCCCCCATGCAGCTCTCGGCTGTGGAGCTGTGCAGGCTGCCTTCGCCTCGGGGGAACCCCTGGAGTGGGGTCTCGGCTGCGGGACAGGGGGCCCCAGCCAGCTCACCTGAGACCGAGCAGGTGCAGCCTTTGCCAGCCGGTGTGCTGGGGCCAGGGCCCTGCCCCTCCACCAGGGAAACTCCTGTTTATTTTCAGCGTTGGCTCAAACACCACCTTGTTTGTGAAGCCGCGGGCGGCTCTCCCCCACCAAGCCTTCCTGTGCTTCCCTTGTGCTGATGACATATTATCCCAGTGTTTCCTCCGGCTCCCCCGACCCACTGAGCCGGAGCCAGCGAATCTGGAGGAAGTCCCAGATGTAGGCTTGGTGTGTTTTGAGATTCAGGGCCCCAGGAGCAGGGGTCCCAGGTGCCCCCTCCCTGAGCCCACCCAGCACGTTCACAACCACTGTGGCCTCTTAACTCGAGACCCTTTTGGCAGGGACCGTGTCAAGTGAATGAATGAATGAGCTAGTGAGTGCCGAGAGCTCTTGCTTCTCCAATGCTGTCTGCCTGTTGAGGCCTGAAAGCCCCCCTGGCACCCGCCCAAGGGGGAACTGAGTCAAGGAGGAAAGTTTGGTTCCGGCTGGGCTGTTTTTCCTCTCACTAAAACAGCCGTGGTTCTGCCTGCCTGGCGTGACTCAGCCTCTGGCCTGCGGGACAGACGGGTTAGTTCAGTGATGTCACCAGAGCCGCCAGAAGAGGGGTGTGTCTCAGACTCTTCAGGTGTCACCCACAAAGCCTGGCAAGAGCCAGTGGCCGTCCTGTGGCCTCCCCACCCATCCTCTGGAGGTGACAGCTCGGCCCTGCAGTCACCTAAATGGTCTAATGATTGGGAGCCCACAGCCGAGCGGGACCAGGGACATTGAATTGTGGGGCACCCGTGTTGCCTCTTGGACCCTCGGCAAAGACTTTTACCCCTGCCCACCTGCTGAAGTGACCCGACACCCATATTTCTTGTTGCTTGGCACAGGACCACATCCTCACCTCCCTGGGATAGACTCCCTTGCTTGCCCTTGTCACCAGCCTCCGAGGTTGCAGAGCGTGTGAGTGAGACCTCGCTGCCCTCCAAACAACCCTTGGGAAACGCTGAAGAAAAATAGCTCACTGCTTTGCCAGTGTCCCTGTGCCCCGGGCCTTTGAGGAAGGCTTTTGTCCCTGCAAAGTGCCGCTGTTCAAACCCTGTGATAACGGCCCGGGAGGCTTGCATGTGATTAATTTCAGTATGGATTTTAAAAATAGAAATTGTTCTTACCGTTGCCATTAGGTAACCCTATTCAACTCTAGTGGTTAAATTATTAACCGGAGAAATAGGCCCTCAGTGCCTTGAATGTACCCAGTGCAGGCATCAGAAAGGGCTTTTGTTTCTTCAAGTGCTCACTCTTTCATTAATCCAGTCAAATTCGACCACCAGGCGTTGGTTTGGGGCCTGGAGATAGAGCAGGGGACGAGACGGAAGAGGTTCTTTCCTGTGCCTGTGTCGGGGACTGAGGGGCAGTAGGGACGGACTGTAAAGGGTGAACGAACAGGGTAATCTCAGGTCACCAGTGTTGTGAATGAATTAAACAGGAGGAGGCCCGACAGTTGGCTCCTGGTGGAGGGAGGGCCCCTCCAAGTAGCCGGGGCAGATTTTGCTGCCAGCTGGGCGATGCGGAGCTCGGGCCGGGCCTGGCGGAGGGGGCCACCTTGGCTTGTTCCAGGAGCCGAAGGCAGGTGTGTGCAGCCAGAGCCTCGCGCGTCGTTATCCGAGCTCTGTGCGTGTGTCTGTTCCGGAAGACCCGAGGATGCTCTATTCCTGCTTCACAGACAGCGGGGCTCAGTCTGTACCTGAGTCAGGGGCCTCCGGGGCCTGTGGCTTCAGGGAGCTGCGGCCTGTGGGGGCCGAGCTGGGCGAGGGGAACTCATTTGTCTCCAGACGTTTGCCTTTGAGGAGGAAGAAAGGGGTTTCCCCAAGGCTGCGTTCCCCTCCCGGGCAGGGCTCCCCAGGGACCGGCTCCCGCCCCTGCCCCACACTGTGGCTTTCCGGAACGGTGTGGCCTGCTGTTGGGTGAGGACCCCTGGTCCAAGGAGACCCTCCTGCTCCACCCACAGGGCCGCTTTCCTTCTTGCCGGGCTCTTACTGGTCACCTCCTCCAGAGCTGCCCATGCCCTGTTGCTGGCAGGAAGACGGGTTACTGTGAGAGCAGCGGATCGGCATCCCCGGCTTGGCCAGGCTTCAGCCCCCCAGCCAGGCCCAGCTCCTGACCCCAGGTCCCTCCCTCCTGGGAGAACACCCGCTTCTGCCCCGTGTCCCCTACCTTCAGCAGCTCCAGGCCTTGGCGGGGGTAGTGGGCTCTGTCCTGCCCGGCCCTAGGCGTGTCTCCCCAGGCTCAGCCCCCAGGTCCCAGGGCCACTGCAGGCACTGGATTGGGCTTGCATTAGGCAGGGACAGGGCTGTGCCTGCAAGTAGGGGCAGGTGTGTCCTGAGGTTCTCGTGGCAGGTGAGGGAGCCTGGCCTGTCCGTGTAGGATGCCTTCCCGGAGGCCCCCGCCCTGGTCGCAGGACAGAAGACGCCTGTGAGGGAGCCAGAGTGGGCTGAGGTGCAGGCCGTGGCTGGAGAAAGGGGGGTAGCCGAGTGGAGCCCCCCAGAGCTTCCGGGCCCTGCCTGCCCCCAAGCCTGATGTCGTTACTCAGGGGTTTGAGCAAATCCCCAAACAAGAATCTGCATTCCCATTTGGAATCAGGGTGGGCTCTCCGTGAGCTTCAGCAGCCCGCTCCCTTGCTCCCCGCCCTTCCCCTGGAGGGAGGGAGATGCTGGGACTGCGCCCGGCTGTTTATTCCGCAGGTCTGGGAGCCAGCTGGGGTGCGTGACCTCGGCCATTTCTTAGGGGTGCGGGTGGGATTTGGGGTTAAGGCAGGGGAGGGACAGGGAATAAAGTGCTTGCAGGGGCCCACGGGGTTGGACCCAGCGGGGTCCCCCAGGGCAGGGGGTGTGCCGTGTCCGCCTTTCCCAGCCCGGAAGGAGCAGCGCTGGGCTGCGGAGAGCTGCGTGTCTGGCCCTCCTGGGCTGAACCTCCCGCCCCGCCCCTGCCATCCTTGCCTGTCCTTGGCTCCTTCCCGCAAGGTCCCCCTGGCTGTTTCCGGGGTCTCCCAGCTGCCAGCACGTCCTCTTCTGCCTCCTTCAGCGGTGTCCCCTGGCCCTGGAGCTGCCCCTCCAACGGCCTCGGCAGAGCCCTTGCCTGCTGCTGCTGAGAAGTGGGATCTCACCCCCTTATGCTTGCTTTTGTGCTGCTTGCCGTCACTGGGAACCCAGGCACCCCCATGCACCTGGCTGCTCCCAGAGGCTGTGTGCAGGCTGCTCCTCAGCCTGGCTTTTGAAGCCCCCTTCTCCCTGGGGGTCAGGTAGGAGCCAGGGCTGCTGGGAAAAGACCCGGGAGGGCCGGCGACCTCACAGCTTTAGGGGCCCGCAGGCCAGGCTGCTCCTTCTGGGCTGCAAAACCCCAGCACACATGCACCCTGTGCCCAGAGCCTGCGTCTTCTGCCCCTGGCACGCACCTTCCCTGTCTGCCCCCCCACCCAGATACCTTTCTTCTCCAGCTCTGCATTCTCCACGTCCACCTTGAGGCCCGCAGTCAGTCCATTCCACTGGCTCTGCCTCCCGGGGCTTATCTTTCACCCGAAGGCTTCTCCCTGGGGAATTGTCCCCGCCAGCCTTGAGGGTTAATTCCCTGTTGTCAGAGCTGCCAGAGTGGCAGAAGGATGCCTTTCCCAGGCCAGCAGCCTGGAGAGGTCCACCCTCTGGTTGGTGGGTGGTGGCTTTGCTGGTGCAAAACCTGGGGGCCCAGGACCAAGTGCCCCCGACAGCTGCTTCTGCCCGTGAGCCCAGGAGCTGAGCTGCGTCGGAAATGCCAGCGTGGGAACACAGCTGGCAGCTCCTCAGAAAGCTCAGCCCAGAGAGTCCCCAGGTAGCCCAGCCAGTCCCCCCCAGAGGTACGCCCCAAAGAGTGGGCAGCACAGCACGTGTCCACATGGAAGCAAATACTCGTCG
Source organism: Choloepus didactylus (assembly GCF_015220235.1). Classification (NCBI taxonomy): domain Eukaryota; kingdom Metazoa; phylum Chordata; class Mammalia; order Pilosa; family Megalonychidae; genus Choloepus; species Choloepus didactylus. Next base: position 8,451,689 of record NC_051329.1, on the reverse strand, counting down.
CTGCGGTAGTCACAGCCAGAGAGCAGAAACGAGCCCAGTGCCCGTCGCCGGTGCGTGGCACGTCGCTCAGCCACGGTGACGATCAGGGTTCTGGCACAGGCTGCGGCAAGGACGGGCCTTGAAGACGTGGTGCCGCGTGAGAGGCCAGATGCACTGGGCCACCCGGTGGGTGATTCCCGTTATACGCAGTGTCCAGGAGAGGCACATCCATAGGGACAGAAAGCAGATCGGGGGTTTCCAGGGGCTGGGGGAGCTGGGGCATGGGGGGCTGCTCTGTGGGTACAGGAGATGAAGCCCTTGGAATCAGTGGTAGCGATGGCTGCACCCCATTGTGAAGGCACCGCGTGCCCCTGTGTCATTTGCTTTAAAATGCTGAGTTCTGTGTTACAGGAATGTCACCTCAGTAGCATCAAAACAAAGCAGGGTGGTTCCCGCTGCCTGCTGGGCCAGCCGAGCCCCCCACCTCCCCACCCTCTCAGGGTCTCCTGAGGAAGGTCCAGCAGGATGGGCGGGGGTGGCAGGGGCCAGCCCTCCCTCCTGGGCCGAGGCCCGGCTGCTGCCAGCCCGGTGGAAAGAGCCAGGCCCCGGGCCGTGCTCACAGACGCCCACTGTGTGAGCACTGGGCCTCTGTGTGTGGGGGCCCCTCCTGCCTCCCCCCACGGCCCATACATCTGCCTGCCCTGCACACAACAGGGCTGTTCACAGTGCGCGAGGAGGCCGGACCGGACCCTGTGCTGGGCTGCAGGGAGGGCGTGGGGGGGTAGCTGGGGGGGCAGAGCAGGGGAGACACGGGAAGGGCCTGTTGAGTCTGAGCCGTGGACCCAGCCTCAGTTTCCCCATGCTCCTCTGGATGGGATGGGCCCCCTTCATGCGGTGGGTAGTTCTGAAAATCTTCCATGCACCAGGGTGTTTGGGGCTGGGGGCACAGCGGGGAGCAAACGTCCCAGTGGGAAGAGGCGGCTCCTGGACAGATGCACCAGGTGCAGAGCTGTCAGATGAGGCTGGGGTAGGTGGGAGGGGGCTGTTGTAAATGGGGGGCAGGATGCACCCAGAGTTGGTGCCAGGGGAGAGAGGCCCCCAGGGGAGGAGAGGCTGGTGGAGGCTGGTGCTCAGTGTCCACATCAGTCCTGCATAAGGGAAAAGCCGTCCCTCTGGGAGGGGGTGAGGGGGACCCGGAGCTGGCCCTTCCCCATCCTCTCGGAAGTCCTGCCTCTGACTCGGCTGAGCACCCGGGATGGGCAGCCCTGCCCTCCCCTCCTCTTCCCCCTCACTCTTCTTCCCTTACCCCCATACCCTTCCCCCTCCTTTCCCTTTCTCCCCCTTCCCTCTTCCTTCTCCCCCTCCTCTCCCTCTTTACCCCTGCCCCCTTCTGTTCCCCTCCCCCTCTTCCCCTCCCCTTCCCCTCCCCCTTCCCATCCCTTCTCCCCCCTTCCCTTCCCCTCCCTCCTTCCCTTTCTGTCCCCCATCTCCCCTCCCCTCCCTTCTCCCCACCGCCTTCCCTGCTGGGGCCCTGCCTGCCTGCCTGCCCAGCTTTCCCGGGTGCTCTGTCTGAGCGCTGCCTGTAGGGCCAGAGGGAGAAAGGGAGCCCGTGGGTGGAGAGGAATTTGCCATCTCGGCCCCTCCTGGGGTGTCCCCTGGGAAGGGAGGAGGACCTGCAGAGGCTGGGTGTGGCTCTCGCTGCAGCCCCCACTCTCCCTGCTGACCAGGTGCCGGGGTCAGAAGACCAGGAGGTGGGGGGCGAAGGGAGGCGCGAGCAGCTGCCAGGAGCACCCCTTTCCACCCGGATAAGGGAGGCTCCCAGGGCGCTGGCGGGGTGCCGTCTTCCAGGAGCCGGGTCAGGAGCCGACCCCGGCTCTGCTGCTCAGTTGCTGTGCTGACCAGATCCCGGACCTCTGTGCCTCAGTTTCCCAGCACAAAGGTCAAGACAGTGGGGTCACAGCCACTTCATGGGGCCATTGGGGTGGCAGGCGCCCTGCCGGAGGCAGCAGGAGACCTGTCGCTGTCATCGCAGGTGTGTCAGGTGCAGGCGCGTGTCACAGGTGTGTGTCAGGCACAGGTGTACGTCACAGGTGTGTGCCAGGTGCAGGTGTCACAGGTGTGCATCAGGTTCCGTGTCACAGGTGTCTGCCTGGTGTGGGCATGTCATGGGTATGTGCCAGGCATGGGCATGTCACAGGTGTGCATCAGGCGTAGGCATGTCACGTGTGCGTCAGGCACAGGCGTGTCACGGGTGTGTGTCAGGTGCAGGCGTGTCGTGTGTGTCAGGCACAGGCATGTCACAGGTGTGCATCAGGTGCAGGCGTGTCACGGGTGTGTGTCAGGTGCAGGTGTGTCGTGTGTGTCAGGCACAGGCGTGTCACGGGTGTGTGTCAGGCGCAGGCGTGTCACAAGTGTGCATCAGGTGCAGGCGTGTCACGGCCGTGCGTCAGGTGCAGGCGTGTCGTGTGTGTCAGGCACGGGCGTGTCACGGCCGTGCGTCAGGTGCAGGCGTGTCGTGTGTGTCAGGCACGGGCGTGTCACGGGCGTGCGTCAGGTGCAGGCGTGTCGTGTGTGTCAGGCACGGGCGTGTCACAGGCGTGCGTCAGGTGCAGGCGTGTCGTGTGTGTCAGGCACGGGCGTGTCACGGGCGTGCGTCAGGTGCAGGCGTGTCGTGTGTGTCAGGCACGGGCGTGTCACGGGCGTGCGTCAGGTGCAGGCGTGTCGTGTGTGTCAGGCACGGGCGTGTCACGGGTGTGCGTCAGGTGCAGGCGTGTCGTGTGTGTCAGGTGCGGGCATGTCGTGTGTGTCAGGCGCGGGCGTGTCACGGGTGTGCGTCAGGTGCAGGCGTGTCGTGTGTGTCAGGCACGGGCGTGTCACGGGTGGGCATCAGGTGCAGGTGTGTCATGGCAGCCGTCTGGTGGATGCTAACTGTAGGGCAGTGTAGACCCAGCTGGGTGGCCAGGAGCGCCCTTGGACGGGGGGGGAGCAGAGTGTGCCCTGGTTCTTCCAGGGCCCTGGAGCCCCCTTGACCTGGAGGCCGGCTGGCCGGGCTGCTCCCTCCTCCCCACTGCGGGCCGGGAGACGGCGCCCGGGGACCTGGGGGAGGGTCTGGGGACAGGATGTCGCAGCGGGCGCCTCTGGGGGTGGCCCAGAGCCCCAGTGAGAGCTGCGGCCTCCAGCTGGGGGTGCCGAGGGACCGTGTGCGAGAGGAGGTCAGCCACCCGCAGGCCCTCAGCTGGGTCTCAGGCCAGGGGCTCCCCGGTAAGGGCCTGGCGTCACCCCTGCTCGGTGTCACCGGTGGCCTTGAGGGCAGGAGAGAGAGAACGCCGCGCGCTGGCCCTGGCCTCGCAGTGCTCCCCAAGGACGAGGTGGCGACCTGGGGGCCCCCGGCTGGGGAGAGGGCAGCATCCGTGCTCCATCCACCGCACCCCGTAGGCTCAGCAAACACTAACTGCACGGACTTGGGGCACATAGGGACCCTGGCTGAGGGTCTCCCAGCACATCCCACCTCGGACCCCCACTCACCCCACCCACCCACCACCAGCACCCCTCAGTCCACAAGCACCGTCATGTCAAGGGGTTCCTGGACCTGCCCCCAGGTGGAGAAATAAAACGTTTTCACCAGTAGCCGCAGGGCTGGGCCAGGCTTCTAGGGCAGTGAGGCGGGGAGACACCGGGTGCCGGAACTTTCCATGGGGGCGAAGGGGGGAGCGGCTGCGTCAGGGAAGGTCCTCAGGAGAGGAAGCATCAGAGACGCCTCTTGGGGGAGAGAAGATTCCAGGAGGCGGAGGTGGGAGGGGGCATCACGGGCAGAGCCGCCCCTTCCCGCCAGCTCCGCAGGTGGAGCCGGAGGGGAGCCAGGCAGGTGGGGCTCGCCCTTGAGCTCCGACCGCATCCCCGGGTGACGGCTGTCCCATCCGTCAGTGGGCCTGGGCCCCTGCTCGCAGCCCACCCTCAGCCCCCAGGCCTCTGACAGCCCCCGGGGGCACCTGGGCCCGGAGCACATCATCGTCAGCCTGTTCCTTCCAGGGCACCCAGGGGCAGCGTCCCCCAGGGATGGGGCAGTGGGTGCAGATTTTGAGCCAGGGGTGGGCTTCCAGACCGCAAACCCAGCTCGGTAGCTTGGTGGCTTCGAGGATTAGCCGAAGCATTAGCTGCGTGTGTCAGGTAAAAGGAAATCCTGCAGGGGTGTGCTTGGCTTAGGCTGGGGGCACGTCCTTGTCCCTCCTCGTGTCCTCGCCCTTCGGCTTTCTGAACTTGCCTCTCTGTCCCTCCCAGGCCATCAGCATCAGCAAAGCCATCAACGCCCAGGAGGCCCCCGTGAAGGAGAAGCACGCCCGGCGTATCCTTCTCTGTCCCCTCCTGTGTCCCCCCAACCTCAGCCCGACGAGGAGGCAGGAGGGGCCGGCCAGGGTCCACCCGGCCCTGCGGTCTCCAGCTGGGGGTTTGGTGGGAATTGGGGAGCCCACAGGGTCCCCCGTGGCCGTGTTTTGTGTGGGAGGTGCAGGGAGCGTCCTCGTGTGGCCTTGATCCCGCGTGGCTGCTCCGCGGAGATGCCCCTCTGCTGTCGGGCCCAGTTGAATTTAGGGGTGGGCATCCCAGGAACCCTGCCTTTCCCCTTTCCACACGCTAAGACCTGTACCCTTGGCTGAGTCATAGCTGTCTGTGGGCTGAGGTCATGGTGAGGGGCCGGCACCCCTGTTCCCACGCCACCCGTGGCCCTTGACCCTGCAGGCATCATCCTGGGCACGCACCATGAGAAGGGCGCCTTCACCTTCTGGTCCTATGCCATCGGCCTGCCGCTCCCCAGCAGCTCCATCCTCAGCTGGAAGTTCTGCCATGTCCTCCACAAGGTCCTGCGAGACGGGCACCCCAACGTGAGTGCCACCCCCCTCCGACCTCCCGGGGAGCGTGGGGGCCCCCGCCGGCTGCCAGTCAGAAAGGCCGGGGTCCCGGGAAACTCTGTCCCCCAGGGTCTGTCTGTCCCCTGGGCCCTGACTGTCCCACCCGCCACGGCCCCACACCTCATCCCTCGCTCCCTCGGCGGGACAGCCAGTTCCTGATTCCCTGTCCCCCTACGCTGCAGGTTCTGCATGACTGCCAGCGGTACCGGAGCAACATCCGGGAGATCGGGGATCTGTGGGTAGGTGCCGGAAGGTCCAGTCAGAGTGATGCTTGGGAGTTTAAGGGCCGCATGGACCCCCAGCCCCCCGAGCCCACAGGCCGAGCGGGTGGGAGCCTCCTGTGGATGGGCCCCTCCTCCCCCACCTGTCAGAGCAGACCCCTGGGGGCCCTGGGCTTCAGTGAGCTGGGGCTGCAGCCTTGCTCCAAAGGCTGGTCAGGAAGGGCCAGACGCATAACCAGTGGGTTCTTGGGCTCCGGAAGTCACCCCGGCCTGGGCTGTCGTCCCCGTGAGCTGAGAAATGAGGTGCCTCTGTGTGGTGGCAGGAGGCGCTGGAGTGGGGTGCAGGCTCCCTGGCACCCCCAGGCTGGCTGTTAGCATTGCTCCTGCTTGGAAACGGGTGTTTGCTGTCAGTTCGCAGGCGCTTGTTATACATGGTAGTCTGAGAGCCCTGGGAAAGGTGTATTCTCTAGACACCCCCCACCCCAGACCTTCCAGAGTTGGAGGCCCCCCCGGTGGAAAGGGTTTCTGGCCTTTCCTGTGGGGGGTGTAGGCAGCAGGGCAGGCACCCACCGGGAGGGTGCCCAGCAACACACGATGCAGGGCCAGCACCCCCCCAGGGTGCAGGGCGTCCCGTGCGTCGCCCTTCCAGTGAGGAAAACAGCTCTCTCAGGCGGGGCACTGGCAGACACCAGCCCGGCTGGGTGCCCTCACAGGTCGCCGGGCGGACGTGGAAGGGGCTGGTGTGTTGTCAGGGGCATGAGGCAACCTCCCTGTCTGCCCACCAGCACTTTGAATAAAATGTCCCAACTCCCGTTGGCCCCTTGCCCGGGGACAGAGAGCTCTCTTCTCACAAGGGTTTCTTGGGGAAGATAAGATAGGAGAGAGCAGTGGCTGTGGAGGCCCTGGGGAAGAGAAGAGTTTGCAGCATCTGGGTGTTAGCCGTGTTAGGGACGAGTAAATCAATGAGTAGTGGGTGCAGGGGTGACCCCCTCTTCTCGCTTCTCTCTGCCTCAGTTTCCTTGTTTGCCCTAATGCGTGCCTGGGCCCTTTAGGGTCCTGGGGCCTGTCCACGGGGCAGTGGACCCTTAACTGGGGCTCTTTGCGCCACAGGGGCATCTGCATGACCGATACGGGCAACTGGTGAACATCTACACCAAGCTGCTGCTGACCAAGATCTCCTTCCACCTCAAGGTAGAGTCTTTGAGGAGCCCCCACCCGGCCCCTCTCAGGCCTGCCAAGGTGGGGACAGCCCTGTGGTTACCCGGCGTGGGCTGCAGCCAAGTGGGGGGCATTCTCTCCGCAGCACCCCCAGTTTCCTGCGGGTCTGGAGGTGACAGATGAGGTGTTGGAGAAGGCAGCTGGGACTGACATCAACAACATGTGAGTCCCTCCTTCCTCAGTTTCCCTATTTGTTCCTAATGTCTTTCTTACCCACGAGGCAGCTGTTTTTTCACTGGAGCACAAATGGCTGGTTTTTCTTGGACGAGGGGCAGGTTCCCTGGAGATGAGGCCACAGTTAGGGACGGGGTATATTTGGCATTTGGGATCGGCTCCCCAGAGGGCTGGTTTGCTGGTGGCCACGCTCCCTGCTCCCCCCAGGGCTGCTCACCCCACATTCACCTCCTCCCCCTGCCCACCCTCAGCTTCCAGCTCACCGTGGAGATGTTCGATTACTTGGACTGCGAGCTGAAGCTTTCCGAATCAGGTGAGCCGGCTCCGCAGCGGGGGGCAGGGGCACCGGGAACTGAGCATAATCCCCGGGTGCCCAGGGCCCGGACAAGAGGGTGAAAGTGGTGACGTCCTTCCCCACACCTGCCCCCTCCTTGCCCTCCCACGGGGTGGGAAAGGCCTCCACCACCCAGGACCCCGGGGCCACAGCCTCAGCCCCTTCCCCCCAGCGGCCCAGGAGCTGCGGGGTGCAGGGTGCAGGGGAGCCTCAGTGCCGGTCTGGTTCTGCAGAGCCTGCCTGGTTCCTGTTGTGAAATTCCTGAGTCACGTCCGACTGCAGCCCGGGAGCCTGGCACCGTGGCTCAGGAAGTCGCGGAGGGCTCACCCTCCCGGGTCTGGAGAGGCGATTGTTTGGGGCGACAGCTTCAAAACAACTTACGGGTGACTCAGTGTTCTCCCGGGTATAGGACACAGCAAAAGACTTTTTAAGGAGAAAACTCCAGGATTAGAAAGGGGCACGGCTGGGCCCTGAGGTGGGATGGGCCGAGGGTCATCAGTTAGGGGAGGAGGAGGCCAGCTCGGGGCGGGACCCTCGGCACCCGGGAGGCCCCCCATGGCCGGCAGCTCTCAGCCCCGAGCTCCCGGAAGCCACAGGCTGGGAGCCGGCCGCTCCCTCCCACCCCCCTGCGGCTCTCAGAGGGATGCAGCGTGGCCCGGGGGGTGGAGCAGCAGGACCCCCACTCCCAGCCACACTGATGTGTGACAGAGTACAAAGATGGGGCACACGCAGGGGTTCCCTGGAGAGATGCAGCACCCACATGCGCTGGAGTGGAGAAGGGGCTGCTGTGGGTGTCACAGGATATATGTGGCTGGCTCTTAACAGAAATGCAGCCACCTGCACTCCCAGGGAAAGCTCTGGAAAACATTCTGCTGAGCAAAATGCAGCAAGTTGCACAAAAACATTTACATGTGATTTGGCTCCAAAGAGCACTTTACGTGTGTTTTATTTTTTTTCAATGTTACAAACATACGATTATTTTTCCAGTTGGAGATTAATTTTAAGGGAGACAAGGATAGCACTTAGCTTCTTCCTTCTCATCCCTCCCTCCCTGCATTCCCCTCTATCCCCGAAGGTTTGCCAGACAGGGTAAAAGAGTGGACTGTTCTAGAACACAGTTATCCTGGCGCTGTCCTTTGTGGGAGCAGCCCTGGCCGGTCCACCAGGAGGACGTGGCCAGGCCCAGCTCGCTTATGTCCTTGACCCCGGTTTCGGCGACGTCAGCCCCCAGGCTCCCGTCTCAGGCCTGGGAGCACGTGTGTGTCCGAGAAGGCTCCCGGCACGATGACTTCAGCAAGCGGCTCCGGCAGGGTCCTCGCGGCGATGTGCTGAGCTGGCACCCAGCCTGCCCTCGGCCGTGGTCGCCGGCAGCCCGCCTGCCCAGTCCGGGCCCTGTCCGCCTGTGCTCACGCTCTGTCCCCACCACCCGTCTTCCTTGCAGTTTTCCGGCAGCTCAACACGGCCATCGCCGTGTCCCAGATGTCCTCGGGCCAGTGCCGCCTGGCCCCCCTCATCCAGGTCATCCAGGACTGCAGCCACCTGTACCACTACACGGTGAAGCTCCTGTTCCAGCTGCACGCCTGTGAGTGGCGGCCCCTCCCCTCCCACCCACCCCCGCACCCTGGGGTCGGCAGGCATCCCTGGGAGCTGCGCTCAGGAACCCAGATCCCTCGGCCATCACCATGTTAGAAACAAAAGGCTACGCTTGATGTGCTTCGAAAATATTTATTAATTTAAAAACAATGATAAAACAACCCACGGGGCCATCAACAGATGAGTGGCTGAACCATGAGGTCTGTGGACCCCACGACAGGACACCACTCAGCTGTAAAAAAGGAAGGAGGTTCTGATACGTGTGGCTGCAGGGTCAGGTCTTGAAAGCATGATGCTGAGGGAAAGATGCCAGGTGCAAAGGCCGCCTTTATGTGAAACATCCAGAGCAGGCAGATCCGTGGGGACAGCGAGCAGCTCGGTGGCTGCCAGGTCCTGAGATGGGGCGAGCGGCCAGCGCCTGGGGTGCGGAGCTCCCTTGTGGGGCGATGGAGGAGTCTTGGTGGTGGGTGAATGTGCCCGTGCCCCCAAATCAGACACTAAGAGGTGGTCAAGATGGGAAACTTTAAGGTGTACATATGTTACCACAATAGAATTATTTTTAGAAAGGAAAAAAATAAACTCATTACCTATTGACATATTTTAGGAAAAATAGCTGTTTTCCAAACAAACAAAAAAAGGATCTAGTGGAGAAGTGGCTGTTCCCCGTGCTTGCCGCTCTCCAGGCCGCCCGAGGGAAGGCAGCGGGTGCCCCGGGCAGGGAGGGAGCCAGAGCCCAGGGCCGTCCTCGCAGTGTCCTGCAAACAGTTCTGATCTCGTGGGCGTCTGAGCGGGTCTCGTGCAGGGACCACACTTTGGGAACCGCTGACTTAGGTGTGGTTGTTAGCCAAGGGCGCCTGGGTGCTGTGGAAGGGCCTCAGGGTGCATTTCAGAGCCAGGTGCAGCCAGGTGTGACACGGCCGCGGCTTCGTCCTCCTTCCCTGAGCTCCCAAAGCCAGAGCCGGGCATGCGCTGGGGGCCGGGGCCGGGTCACCAGGCGGCTCTAATCTGAGGATTTCTAGAAGCACGGAGGCATAGGGAGGGGGGCTGAGCGCGCCAGCGAGTGTGGCATCCTCCGTGCCCCACCTGTTCACCTTCCTGTCCCCCCAGGTCTCCCGGCCGACACCCTGCAGGGTCACAGGGACCGTTTCCAGGAGCAGTTCCACAGGTGCCAGGCTGGGAGCAGAGGCCGGGTGGCCCCCGGGCCATGGAGGTGGGGGGCGGCCTGGGCAGAGGCCGGCCCCTCCCTGACGACCCTCGTCTTCCGTCTGCAGCCTCCGGAACTTCTTCCGCAGAGCCTCCGACATGCTCTACTTCAAGCGGCTCATCCAGATCCCCCGGCTGCCCGAGGTACCTGCTGTTCCCCAGCCCCCCTCGGGGACCCCGGCCTGCCTCCCAGGACCTCCACAGCCCCAGGTTCTTGGGATCCCAGCTGAGCAGCTCCTGCCCTGCCCCCGCAGGGACCCCCCAACTTCCTGCGGGCCTCTGCGCTGGCTGAGCACGTCAAGCCCGTGGTGGTGGTCCCTGAGGAGGCCCCAGAGGAGGAGGAGCCTGAGACCCTCATCGAGATCAGCTCCGGGCCGCCCGCCGGGGAGCCAGCGGTGAGCACCCTCCCTTCCCCCGGGGCTGGAACTCCTGTCCCATCCCCATGCTGCTCCCCCAAGGGGCCTCCAGCTCCAGCGTGGGGCGGCAGGGAGAAAGGCGGGGGCCTGGGCCTCTCCCAGTAGCCACTCCCTCATCCCCTGGCCTGGCGAGCGGCTGGGTGATCAGGTGATCACGTGTTTGCTTTGCCAGGTGGTGGCCGACCTCTTTGAGCAGACGTTCGGGCCTCCCAACGGCTCCATGAAGGATGACAGGTGAGGGTCTGGGCAGCCGACTGGGGCGGGCTTGGGGGTGGCTGGAGAGGCCTTAAGTGAGCTGCAGTCAGGACCCCTCTGTCGGGAAAGGCTGAGAGGCAGGAGGGGGTGTGAGCCTGCAGGGTCCTGCACAGCCAGGTGGCTGATGACACAAGAGGTAAGTCACAGTAACCCCAGCTCTGTGGTTCTTCCGGTCAGCTGCCCTTGAACCCCAGTTTGCTGTCCCCACGTGGGGCCTGTGAGGGCCTTGATGACCCCTGCCTACCTGACCTCTGCCCCCAGGGACCTCCAGATTGAGAACTTGAAGAGAGAGGTGGAGACGCTGCGTGCCGAGCTGCAAAAGATCAGGCTGGAGGTGGGGCGGGGGGCAGCCTTCTCGCAGCCCACTGGGGACACTGGCCCTTGAGCTGGATGCCCCCCACCCAGGGCTGCTGCGGGTGGGTGGGGTCCAGTGCCCAGGCCGGGCAGAGGCCAGTCACACCACCCATCCTGCTGCCCCTAGGCCCAGCGGTATGTCACGCAGCTGAAGGGCCAGGTGAATGCACTGGAGGCCGAGCTGGAGGAGCAGCGGAAGCAGAAGCAGAAGGCCCTGGTGGATAACGAGCAGCTCCGCCATGAGCTGGGCCTGCTGAGGGCCACCCAGCTGGAGGGGGAGCGGAACCAGGGGCTGCGTGAGGAGGCTGAGAGTGCGTGAGGGCTGGGGCCCCAGTGGCCGAGGGGCTGGGGAGCCGGGCTCCCGGGGTGCCACCCTCCAGGCCCAGCCTCTGTCACCCCCTTGGAATCGCACCTCTCCACTTGCCCCTGCAGAGAGGGCCAGTGCCACCGAGGCACGCTACAGCAAGCTGAAGGAGAAGCACAGTGAGCTCGTCAACACACATGCAGAGCTGCTCCGGAAGGTGGGCCGCCCTGGGCCTGTGTCTGTAGGGGGAAGCGGGGGTCCGATGGCAGGAGGGTGATCCCGCGCCCTCCCTGTACCAGAACGCAGACACAGCCAAGCAGCTGACGGTGACGCAGCAGAGCCAAGAGGAGGTGGCACGTGTGAAGGAGCAGCTGGCCTTCCAGATGGAGCAGGCCAAACGGGAGTCGGAGATGAAGGTGGGGCCCCCGTGTGCACAAGGCCCAAGCCCGGAGCCTCCACCCCGCTGTCCCGGTGACATCTGACCTGCTCTGCCCTGTCCCAGCTGGAGGAGCAGAGTGACCAGCTGGAGAAGCTCAAGAGGGAGCTGGAGGCCAAGGCTGGAGAGCTGGTCCGCACGCAGGAGGCCCTGAGCCGCTCGGAGCAGGTGTGGGCAGAGCGGGGACAGGGCCTGGATGCGGGCAGGACAGGCGTGCGAGTCCTTCTTCCTCGGGCAGGGCCCTGCCTGGATGCCACTGGGTTTGGCATCGCCCCGGCCACTCCACGGGTGCAATGCTGCTAGTACCTGGGGTGGGGGTGGGGCGGGGGCAGGACCCAGCCCTGGCTGTCGGGATGCTCCCAGGCTGATGGGATGGGGGGTACTCAGGACCTGGCAGAAGGAATTGTCGGTAAATGTGGGTGGGGGGTGAGGGGAGGGGGGCTGCGGGAGGCTCATGTCCCCAGGTGTCCCCAGAGCGGCTTGGAGCTCAACTCGCAGCTGGTGGCGCTGGGCGCCGAGAAGGATGTGCTGAGCAGTGCCGCACGGCAGCGGGAGGCCGAGCTGCTGGCAGCCCAGGAGCGGGCCCGCGAGACGGAGGCGGCGCTGAGCCAGGAGCGGGGCAAGCTGCAGGGCCGGCTGGCCCAGAAGGTAGCCTGGCTATGCCGGCTGTTTTTTGTGTTCTTAATTCTTATTGTGATAACATGTAGGATAGGATGTTAACCACTTTCAAGTATATACAATGTATCAGTGTCAATTACATTCACAATGTTGTGCTACTTAGTGTCACCCCCATCCATTGCCAAGATTTTTCCATCTTCCCAGGCACAAACCCTGTCCCCATTAGGTGTAAACTCCCCAAGCCCCCTGCCTCCTCTGCCTCCAGGTAAGCTGTATTCTAGTTTCCGGCTCTGTGCATTTGCTTGTTCTAGCTGTTTCAGATCAGTGACATATGCAGCATTTGTTCTTTCGTGGCTGCCCCATTTCACTCACCATCTCTTCAGGGTTCGTCCGCGTTGTTGCATACATCAGAATTTTATTCCTCTTTATGGCTGAGTGATGTTCCATTGTTGGATACACCACATTCTGTTTCTCCCTTCATCTGTTGACACTGCAGTTGCTTCCATCTTTTGGCTGTTGTGAATAATGCTGTCAGGAACATTGGCGGATGAGGATCTGAATAAGGCCCTGCTTTCAGTTGTTTTGGGGGTATACCTAAAGGGGGGATTGCTGGGTCATAGGGTAACTCTATACTTCACTTTCTGAAGAATCACCAAACTTTCCAAAGCAGGCATACCCCATTACTTTCCAACTAGCAAGGCACAAGAGTGCCTCTTTCTCCAGATCCTCCCCAACACTTCCCTTTTTTCTCTTTTTCCTTAATCACCATTCTCATGGGTGTGAGATGCATCTCATTTTGGTTTTGATTTGTATTTCCCTAGTGGCTAAAGATGTTGAGCATCTTTTCATATGACTGTTGACCATTTCTATATCTTCTTTGGAGAAATGTCTGTTCAAGTCCTTGGTCCATTTTTTAATTAGGTTGTTTCATCTTTTTGTTGTTGAGTTGTGGGAATTCTTTATATAGTCCAGATATTAAACCTTTATAGATATATGGTTTCCAAATATCTTCTCCCATTCCGCAGGTTGTCTTTTTGCTTTTTTTTTTTAAAGCAGTTTTATTGAGATATATTCACACAACATACAGTCTATCCAAAGTGTACAATCAGTGGCTCACAGCATCATCACATGCTTGTGCATTCATCATCACAATCAATTTTAAAACATTTTCATTACTCCAAAATCCAAAAAAAAAGAAAAAAATCCTGTACTCCTTATCACCCTCCCCATTATTGACCCTTAGCATTGATACTGTTGATGAAAGAATATTAAAATATTACTGTTAACTGTAGTCCATAGTTTGTAATAGGTACGTTTTCCCCAGACACCACTCTATTATTAACTCCTTGTAATAATGACGTACATTTGTTCTAGTACTATTAATCATTATCTACCACAGGATTCACTGTGTTAGGCAACACCATGTTTTAAACTCTAGCTTTGCTTCTGGTGAAATACATGACTAAACTTTCCTTATCAGCCACAATCGCACACGGAATTCAGTGCTTTCAATTACACTCCCTATAATGCGCTATTGTCACCTCTATCCTTTTCCAACCATTTAAATTCAACCTAGTTAAAAATTCGGCACACATTAAGCATCTGTTCCCCATTCTCTAGCCTCATTCTGTCTCCTGGTAACCTGTATTCTAGATTTTAATTCTTACGAGTTCATTTGTTAAAATTAGTTCATATTACTGAGATGATACAATATTTGTCCTTTTGTGTCAAGCTTATTTCACTCAACATAATCCATGTTATCGCATGTTTCAGGATTTCATTCTTTCTTAATGCTGAATGATATTCCATCATATGTATATAGTACATTTTGTTTATCCATTCATCAGTTGACGGACACTTTAGTTGTTTCCCTCTTTTGGCTATTGTGACTAATGCCACTGAACATCAGTTTGCAAATGTCTATTTGCATCCCAGCTTTCAGTTCTTTGGGGTATTACCTAGTAGTGGGATTGCTGATCATATGGCAGTTCTATACTTAGCTTCCTGAGGAAGTGCCAAACTCTCCCACAGCGGCTGCACCGTTTTACATTCCCACCGGTGAATGAATGTACATATTGTTCTACATCCTCTCCAATACATGCAGTTTTCTGTTTATTTTTTTTATAGTGGCCATTCTTGTAGGTGTGAAATGATATCTCATTGTGGTTTTGGTTTGCATTTCCCTAATAACCAGTGATGTTGAGCATCTTTTCATGTGCTTTTCAGCCATTTGTATTTCCTCTTAGGAAAAATGTCTATTCAAGTCTTTTGCCTATTTTTAAATTGGGTTGTTTATATTTTTATTGTTGAGTTGTAGGATTTCTTTATTTTTTTTTATTTTATTTTATTTTGAAATAAATTCAAAGTTATAGGAACAGTTGCAAAAACAATACAAACCCCATACACAGAACTCTAGCATTCCCTGACCCCCTCTCCTAGTACCCCAATCCACCAACTTTAACATGCTGTCACACAGGTATTTCATTCCCTCCCTCCCTCCCTCTCTATCATCCATCATTTTTTGCTGTGTCTTTTGAATGTATGAGAGCTAGCTGCACCCATCCTTGAACAAACACTATAATTCACATATACATTTCCCATGAACAAGAACATTCTTTTATACAATCCCATTAAATGCAGCTAAGAAGTACTAGAGATTCAACATTGATACAAAGCATACTTTCTATATTTCCTTTTTTTTTTTTTTTCCCCTATGTCTCAACTGTGTCGCTTTGAGCCTCCTGTCCTCCATCCTCTGATCCCATCCAGGGTCATCCTTGGCATTCAATTGTCATCTATTTAGACTGTTCTTTTTTTTTTCCCCCCCCCCTCAATTGTGGAAACATATACAGCCTAAATCTTCCCATTCTTCCCCCTCCCTAGCCTTCCATTAGTGGGATTAATCACATTTAGAATGTTGTAATGCTATCTCTTTCCCACCATCCATTGCTAGAAATTTCCCTTCACCTCAGACAGCAACCCTACACTCATTTCTTAACTCCCCATTGCCCCTTCCCCCATTTCTCTTAATCCATACTCTACTTTTCATCTCTATGGTCATATTCTCTGATAATTTCTTTGTGTTTACTGTGGGGCTTAAAATTAAACTCTTAAATCCATAACAATCTTGTTTTTCTTTGATACCAACTTAACTTCAATAGGACACATAAACTATGTTCCTATACTCCTCCATTCCCCCACCTTTATATAGTTCTTGTCAAAACTTACATATTTTACATTGAGTTCAAAACCACTGATTTGTCATTAGAGTTTGTGTATTTTATATCATGTAGGAAGTAAATAGTGGAGTGACAATTCACAAATTATTGACTTCTATTTGTATTCCATTGTGGTCAGAGAATGTGCTTTGAGTATATCCAATTTTTTTTTTTTTTTTAATTTATTGAGGCTTGTTTTATGTCCCAGCATATTAGTCCATTCTGGAGAAAGATCCATGATCACTAGAGAAAAATGAGTGTCTTGGTAATTTGGGATGTAAGGTTCTATATATGTCTGTTAAAATTCTCTATATCTCTTTCTCCTTCCTTTGTTTCTCTGTTGGTAGGGCTCCCTTTAGTATCTGAAGTCGGGCAGGTCTTTTATTAGCAAAATCTCTCAGCATTTGTTTGTCTGAAAAATTTAAGCTCTCCCTCAGATTTGAAGGAGAGTTTTGCTGGATAAAGTATTCTTGGTTGGAAATTTTTCTCTCTCAGTATTTTAAATATTGTCATGCCACTGCCTTCTTGCCTCCATGGTGGCCGGTGAGTAGTCACTACTTCGTCTTATGTTGTTTCTTTTGTATGTGGTGAATTGCTTTTCTCTTGCTGCTTTCAGAACTTGCTCCTTCTCTTCAGTATTTGAGAGTCTGATCAGAGTATGTCCCGGAGTGGGTTTATTTGGATTTATTCTATTAGGAGTTTCCTGGGCATTTATGCTTTGTGTATTTATATTGTGTAGAAGGTTTGGGAAATTTTCCCCAACAATTTCTTTGAATACCCTTTCTAGACCTTTACCCTTCTCTTCCCCTTCTGGGACACCAATGAGTCTTAAGTTTGGACGTTTTATTTTATCTATCGTATCCCTGAGATTCATTTCAATTTTTTCGATCTTTTTCTCCATTCTTTCTTTTGTTCTTTCATTTTCTGTTCTGTGGTCCTCTAGGACACTGAGTCATTGTTCAGCTTCCTCTAATCTTGTATTATGAGTATCCAGAGTCTTTTTAATTTGGCCAACAATTTCTTTTATTTCCATAAGATCTTCTATTTTTTTTATTTACTCTTGTAAAGTCTTCTTTGTGCTCTTCTGGGGTCTTCTTTATGTCCCTTATATCCTGTTCTATGGTCTTCTTCATGTCCTTTATATCCTTTGCCATGTTTTCGTGCCTCGATTGTAGTTCTTTGATTAATTGAACCAAGTACTGTGTCTCTTCTGATATTTTGATTTGGGTCTTCGGCATTGCGTTCTCAATATCATCTGGTTTTATCATATGCATTAAGATTTTCTCTTGTTTTTGGCTTCTTGGCATTTGCTTTGCTTGATAAGGTTCTTTCAAGTTGTAAGAAAAAAAATACCAATCTAATTTTTCAGAAATACAAGTTGGTGGCGTACACTTTCTCTAACCAGCAGATGGTGTCTGTGAGTCACCTATATCACTCAAGTCAGTTCTCAACTTTGTTCTTGTGGTATGTGGGGAAATGATTCTTGTGGGGTTCAGTTGGTGAACTCAGTTTGGGTGTGTTGCTGGAGCCGTCTGCCCTGAATGTGGGGCGTGTGTCCCGGTGGCTAGGGAGGCAGGGCAGCTTTAATATTCAAACCTCCCAGGTGTTCCTGGAGATTCAAGGCTGTTGCAAGAGTCTAAGCCTTCATTTCAGTTCTGCCCCCGATCCTCTCTGATGCTGACCCACAAACCACTGGCATTGATGTAGCTCCCTGGGTTTTCTGAGCAGGCCCCCCTTCTCAGCTGTGATCTTCCAGGACCTCTGCTGAGAGAAGGCTATGCTACGTCACAAGTGCGCGCCGTCCCTCAAGGGAAGCCCCGGGCTGCCGGGCCCTGCAGGGGCGCTCTCAGCCTGATGCAAAGATGGCTGAACGGAGCGTCTCCACCCCTCCCCTCTCCTCACACAGCTCCTCCTTCCCAGCTCAGGGACGACTGGCGCGGCTCTGGGCTGTGGGCACGGCCACGGGCAGGAGTGTCTCCAGCCTGCCGGGGAGTAGCTGCAAGCAGCGGGGTTTCTTTCTCCTTCCGGCTCTCCCCTCCGCTCCCCTGGCCTTGAGGGACTCTGCAGTGGGCTATCCTCCACACCAGACCCCGAGAGGCGGGCTCAGACTGCTTCTGCCGTGCTTCCACTGCGCAGTTTTCACCGTAACAAATGCAGCCGCTCCTGGGTTTTTCCCTTTTTTTTAAAAAAAAGAACCAGTCCGTCTCCAAATGCCAACCCCTGGCTTCGCCACACTGCAGCATGGCTGTGGGTCTTTCAGCTGGCTTACTCACTCGTTTCAGAATGCAGACTCCCGTTTTCACCAAGTGTATGGCCCCTGTGGCTCTAGCAGACCTTGTCCAGCTGGTGCATTGCTGAAACCGGTGTTCTGGGTCACCTTCTGGTTTTTATCTAGTATTTTTCACGGGGGTGTTGTTTTGCCCTGTCTCACCTAGCCACCATCTTAGGTTCTCTCCTGTAGGATTTCTTTATATATTCTGGATATCAAACCCTTATTGGAGATGTGGTCTCCAAATATTTTCTCCCATTGAGTAGGCTGCCTTTTCACCTTTTTGACAAAGTCCTTTGGTGCACAAAAGTCTTCAATTCTAAGGAAGTCCCATTGATCAAGTTTTTCTTTCATTGCTTGTGCTTTGGGTGTCAGTCCAAGAAACCTGCCTACCATAACATCTTGAAGATGCTTGTCTACATTTTCTTCTAGGAGTTTTATGATCCTGGCTCTTATATTTAGGTCTTTGATCCATTTTGAGTTAATTCATGTATAAGGTGTGAGATTCTTTGGGATATGGATATTGAGTTCTTCCAGCACCATTTTTTTTCATTTTTTTATGCAATTTTATTGAGAATAATCACATAACATACAATCACTCAAAGTGTACAATCAGTTGTTCACAGTATCGTCATATAGTTGTGCATTTATTACCACAAACTTTGAACATTTTCATTACTCCAAAAAATAAAATTAAAATAAAAAAGAACATCCAAAACATCCCATTCCCCTCCTCCCCTCATTGTTCATTTACTTTTTTTAATTCAGTTTTATTGAGATATATATATATCTCACACCCTACAGTCATCCACAGTGTACAGTCATTCACAGCACCATCATACATTTGTGCACTCATCACCAGAATCAATTTTTGAACCTTTTCCTTACTCCAAAATAAAAATAAAAAAAGAATACCCAAAACTTTCCATCCCCTCCATCCCACCCTATTCTTCATCTGATTTTTGTCCCCATTTTCCCACTCATCTGTCCATACACTGGATAAAGGGAGTGCGAGCCACAAGGTTTTCACAGTCACACAGTCACCCTGTGCAAGCTGCATAGTTATACAATCGTCTTCAAGAGTCAAGGTCACTGGCTTGCTGTTCGACAGCTTCAGGTATTTCCCTCTAGCCATTCCAACACACTAAAGACTAAAAAGTGATATAGCACATAAGAATACTTTCCAGGGTGACCTCTTGACTCTTTCTTTATACCAATATCATGCTGTCTTGATCACTGTGGCTTTGTAATATGCTTTGAAGTCAGGCAGTGTGAGTCCTCCAACTTTGTTCTTCTTTTTCAAGATGTTTTTAGATATTTGCGGTCCATTGCCCTTCCAGATAAATGTAATAATTGGCTTTTCTGTTTCTTCAAAGTAAGCTGTTAGAATTTTGATTGGGATTGCACTGAATCTGTAAATCCCTTTGGTTAGAATTGACATCTTAACTATATTTAATCGTCCAGTCTGTGAACAGGGAATGTTCTTCCATTTATCTAGTGCATCTTTTATTTCTTTTAGCAGTGTTTTGTAGTTTTCTGTGTACAGGTTCTTTACATCCTTGGTTACATTTATTCCTAGAAATTTGATTCATTTATTTGCTATTGTAAATGTAAAACTTTCTCTTGATTTCCTCCTGAGATTGGTCATTACTAGTGTATAGAAACATTACTGCTTTTTGCGTGTTGACTTTGTATCCTGCCACTTAGCTGAACTTATTTATTAGTTCTAATAGCTTTGTCATAGACTTTTCGGAACTTTCTGAATATATGTTCGTGTCATATGCAAATAGTGAAAGTTGTACTTTTGTTCTCATTTTGATGCCTTTTATTTCTTTTTCTTGCCTAATTGCTCTAGCTAGAACTTCTTGCATGGTGTTGAATAACCGAGGCAACAGTGGGCATCCTTGTCTTATTCCTAATCTTATAGGGAAAGCTTTCAGTCTTTCACTATTGAGTACAGTGTTAGCTATGGGTTTTACATATATGCCGTTTATCATGTTGAGAAAGTTTCCTTCTGTTCCTATCTTTCAAAGTGTTTTTATTAGGAAAGGATGCTGGATTTTGTCAAATGCTTTTTTTTTTAATGCAGTTTTATTGAGATATATTTACACACCCTACAGTCATCCACAGTGTACAATCAGCTATTCATAGTACCATCATATAGTTGGGATTCATCACCAGAATCAACTTTTGAACATTTTTCTTAATCCAAAAAATAAATAAGTAAAAGTAAAAAAAAGAACACCCGAAACATTCTATCCCCGCCATCCCACCCTATTTTTCATTTAGTTTTTGTCCACATTTTTCTATGCATCTGTCCATACACTGGACAAAGGGAGTGTGAGCCACAAGGTTTTCACAGTCACACCATGCAAGCTACTTGTAGTTATACAGTTGTCTTCAAGAATCAAGGCTATTGGGTTGCAGTTCAGCAGTTTCAAGTAATTCCTTCTAGCTATTCCAATACACCAAAAACTAAAATGGATATCTATATAGTGCTTAAGAATGTCCTCCAGAGTGACCTCTCGGCTCCATTTGAAATCTCTCAGCCACTCAAACTTTATTTTGTTTCATTTCTCTTCCTCCTTTATCCCTCTCTTATAGACATTTAGCTTTGGTATATTGCCTTTGCTACATTTAATGGAAGCATATTACAATGTTACTGTTAACCATAGACTCCAGTTTGCTTTGATTATATTTTTCCCTAATACCATCCCTTTCAACACCTTGCAAGTTTGACATTCATTTGTTCTCCCACATGTAACAACGTTTTTATGTTTGTACATTTAGTCACCATCGTTGTCTGTTGAACACGCTATACTCCTTCATCATCAAATGCCCAATTTCTACCCTCTTTCTATCTGCTGACAACCTGTGTTCTCAGCTTGTGACTCTCAAAGTTTGCTCATTAATGTAAGTTCAAATTAGTGAGGCCATACAGTATTTGTCCTTTTGTTTCTGGCTAATTCGTTCAACAACATCCTCAAAGTTCATCCACATTATTATATGTTCCGCGACTTTTTTCTGTCTTACAGTTGCATAATATTCCATCATGTGTGTTGGAAAATTCCACTCCAAATGCAGGCTTTCACAAACGGCACATTAGACAAGGCCTTTGTACAAAACTTCCTGGTAATCAGCCACTGCATCCTGCCCAAACCACCCCCCCCTTCCCCAGCTATATACATTCCAATCCTTAAAAGGACACTAAAAGCCCCTACTCAGTTTTCCATTGGCTCGATGCCATTCCTTCTCATTTCCCACCCCAACAGACCGGGTCAGATCACCATCTAATCCATCAGCTAAACTCCTGTCCATCTTTACCAACTGACAACCCCTGGTAGCTGGACATAAATACAGCTCTCCCTTTATCTCGAGCAGGCTGAAGCTTTTCTTCAGTAAATAAATTTCCTGCCTGAAGTCGATTGATGACCGTGCACCCCGAAATTTCTAACAGTGTGTATATATCACAGTTTGTTTATCCACTCATCCGTTGATGGACATTTGGGCTGTTTCTGTCTCTTGACAATCGTGAATAATGCTGCTGTAAACATCAGTTTCAAATGTCTGTTCGTGTCTTAGCTTTCAGTTCCTCCAATTATATACCAAGTAATGGAATTGCTGGATCTTATACTTAACTTCCTGAGGAACCACCACACTGCCTTCCAGAATGGCTGCACCATTCTACATTCCCACCAACAGTGAATAAGTGTGCCTCTTTCTCCACATCTTCTCCAGCACTTGCAGTTTTCTGTTTTATTGATAATGGCCATTCTGGTAGGTGTGAGGTGATACCTCATTGTGGTTTTGGTTTGCATTTGCATGACAGCCAGTGAAGTTGAGCATCTTTTCATGTTTTTGAGCCATTTTTACTTCCTCTTCAGAAAAGTGTCTATCCATGTCTTTTGCCCATTTTTAAATTGGGTTGTTTGTGTTTCTGGGTTGAGTTGCAGAATCGTTTATATATTCTGGATATTAAACCTTTATCTGATATATAGTTTCCAAATATATTGCCTCCCATTGTGTAGGCTGCCTTGTTATTTTTCTGACAAAGTCCTTTGATGTACAAAAGCGTTTAATTTTGAGGAGATCCCATTTGTCTGTCTGTTCTTTGGTTGTTCACACCTTGGGTGTGAGGTCTAAGAAACCACCTCCTATCACAAGATCTTTAAGATATTGCCCTACATTTTCTTCTAAGAGTCTTATGGTCTTAGTGCTAATATTTAGGTCTTTGATCCATTTCGAGTTAATTTTTGTATAAGGTGTGAGAGAGGAGTCTTCTTTCATTCTTTTGGATATGGATATCCAGTTCTCCAAACACCATTTATTGAAGAGGCTGCTCTGTCCCAGTTCCTTTGGCTTGACCGCCTTATCAAAGATCAGTTGTCCTAGATGAGAGGTTCTGTTTCTGAACACTCAGTTTGATTCCATTGGTCAGTATGTGTATCTATATGCCAGTGCCATACTGTTTTGACCACTGAAGCTCTGTAGTACACTTCAGAGTCAGGTAGTGCGAGGCCTCCCACTTTGTTCCTCTTTCTCAAGATATTTTGAGCTATTTGGGGTACCCTGCCCTTCCAAATAAATTTGGTTATTGGTTTTTCTATTTCTGCAAAGTAAGTTGGGATTTTAATTGGTATTGCATTGAATCTATGAATCAGTTTAGGTAGAATTGACATTTTAACTATATTTAGTCTTCCAATCCATGAATACAGTATGTTCTTCCATTTTTTTAAGGTCCTGTTTGATTCTTTTAGCAGTTTCTTGTAGTTTTCTCTATATACATCATTTGTGGCCTTGGTTAAGTTTATTCCTAAATACTTGATTCTTTTGGTTGCTATTGTAAATGGAATTTTTTTCTTGATTTCCTCCTCCTGTTGCTCATTACTTGTGTATAGGAACACTACTGATTTTTGAGTGTTGATCTTGCAGTCTGCCCGTTTGCTGTATTCATTGATTAGCTCTAGTAGCTTTGCTATAGATTTTTCTTGCTTTTCTACATATAGGATCATATCATCTGCAAACAGTGAAAGATTTACTTTTCCTCTCCAATTTGGATGCCTTTTATTTCTTTTTCTTGCCTAATTGCTCTAGCTAGAACTTCCAGCACAGTGTTGAATAACAGTGGTGACAGTGGGCATCTCTGTCTTGTTCCTGATCTCAGAGGGGAAAGCTTTCAGTCTTTCCCCACTGAGTATGATGTTAGTTGTGGGATTTTCTTATATTGTGTTTATCCTATTGAGAAAGTTTCCTTCTATTCCTAGCCTTTGAAGTGTTTTCATCAAGAAAGGATGTTGGATTTTGTCAGATGCCTTTTCTGCATCACTTGAGATGATCTTGTGGTTCTTCTGCTTTGATTGATTGATGTGGTGTATTACATTAATTGATTTTCTTGTGTTGAACCAACCTTGCATACCTGGAATAAACCCCACTTGGTCATGGTGTATAATTCTTTTAATGTGCTGCTGGATTCGATTTGCTAGTATTTTTGTTGAGGATTTTTGCATCTATAGTCATTAAAGAGGCTGGTCTATAATTTTCTCCTTTTTTTGTAGTGTCTTTGACGTTGATATTAGGGTAATGTTGGCTTCATAGAATGAACTAGGTAGCTATCCATTCTCTGCCATTTTTTTGAAGCGTTTGAGCAGGATTGGTATTAATTATTCTTAAATGCGTGTTAGAATTCACTTGTGAAGCCATCTGGTCCTGGGCTTTTTTTGTGGGGGAGCTTTTTGATGACTGACTCAATCTCTTTACTTGCGATTAGTTTGTTGAAGTCGTCTGTTTCTTCTCGAGTCAGTGTTTGTGTTCATGCTTTTCTAGGAAGTCGTCCATTTCGTCTAAGTTGTCTAGTTTATTAGCATATAGTTGCTCATAGCCTCTCATTATGTCCCTTATTTCTGCAGGGTCGTGGTTATGTTTCCTTTCCCATTTCAGATTGTATTCATTTGCACACAGCCCCCACCCCCCCTTTGTTAGCCTAACTAGGGGTTCATCAATTTTATTGATTTTCTCAGAGACCAACTTCTGGTTTTGTTGATTCTCTATTGGTTTCATGTTCTCAATTTCATTTATTTCTGCTCTAATCTTTGTTATTTCTTCTGTTTGCTTTGGAGTTAGTTTGCTGTTTGTTCTTTAGTTCCTCCAGGTGAATAATTAATTCCTCAATTTTTGCTCCTTCTTCTCTTTCAATATAGGCATTTAGGGCAATAAATTTCCCTCTCAGCACTGCCTTTGCTGCATACCATAAGTTTTGATATGTTGGTGTTTTCATTGTCATTTGCCTTGAGGTATTTACTTATTCCTCTTGTAATTTCTTCCTTTACCCACTGGTTTTCTAAGAGTGTGTTGTTTAGCCTCCGCATATTTGTAAATTTTATGACCTTCTGCCTGTTGTTTCAAGCTTCATTCCATTATGATCCAAGAATGTCTTTTGTGTAATAATCTATATTTTAAAATTTGTTGAGACTTGCTTGATGACCCAACATGTGGTCTATCCTAGAAAATGTTCTCTGAGCACTTGAGAAAAACATGTATCCTGCTGTTATGGGGTGTAGTGTTCTATAAATGTCTGTCAAGTCTAGTTCATCGATTGTACAATTGAACATCTCCATTTCCTTATTGATATTCTGTCTAGATGTTCTATCCATCGATGAGAGCAGAGTATTGAAGACTCCAACAATTATTGTAGAAGTATCTACTTCTTCTTTCAGTGTTGTTAGTGTTTGCCTCATGTATTTTGGGGCACTCTGGCTTGGTGCATAAATATTTATGATTGTTATGTTTTCTTGATGAATTGTCCTTTTTATTAATAATATAGTGTCCTTCTTTGTGAATTGTTTTACAATTGAAGTCTAATTTGTCTGATATTAATATAGCTATTCCTGCTTTTTTCTGGTTGCTGTTTGCCTGATACATCTTTTTCCAACCTTTCACTTTCAGCCTATTTTTGTCCTTGTGTCTAAAATGAGTTTCTTGTAGGCAGCATATAGCTGGGTCTTGTTTTTTAATCCATTCTGCCAGTCTATGACTTTTTATTGGGGAGTTTAATCCATTAACATTTAGTATTATTGCTGTAAGGCAGTACTTTCTTCTACCATTTGGTCTTTTGGTTTTTATTTATCATATCTTTTTTTCTGTCTCCTTTTACCCTTCCTTATAGTCTTCTTTTCTACAATCCTCTTTTCTACACTCTTCTCCATACCTGTCTCTCCTCTCTTTTCCTATCAGCCTGTAGCACTCCCTTTAGTGTTTCTTGAAGCACAGGTCTGTTATTCACAAACTCTCTCAGTGTCTATTTGTTTGAAAATATTTTAATCTTTCCCTCATTCATTTTTTTTTGAGGCGTCCTTTTTTTTTTTTTTTTACCATTTTTTATTGAAATATATTCCAATACCATCATCCAAAGTGTAAAACAGTTGTTCACAGTATCATCATATAGTTGCACATTCATCACCACAATCAGTTTTTGAACATTTTCATTACTCCAAAAAATAAAAATATGAATAAAAATAAACGAATCCTCAGAACATCCCATACCCTTCCTCCCCCATATTAGTCATTTATTTTTTGTCCCCATTTTTCTACTTATTTGTCCATACACTGGGTAAGGGAGTGTGAGCCATATGTTTTCACAATCACACGGTCACACCACATAAGCCATATAGTTATGTGCTCAGCTTCAAGAATCAAGGATAATGGATTGCAGTTCAACAGTTTGACATATTTTCTTCTAACTGTTCTGATAAACTTAAAACTAAAGAGGGAAATCTATATAACGATTAGAGTTACCTCCAGAATGACTTCTCGACTCCATTTGGAATCTCGCAGCCACTGAAACTTTATTTTGTTACATTTCTCTTCCCCCTTATGGTCCAGAAGGCTTTCTCAATCACATGATGCAGAATCCAGGCTCATCCCTAGGAGTCTCAATCTACGTTGCCAGGGAGATTTATATCCCTGGGAGTCATATCCCACATAATGGGGAAGGCAGTGAGTTTACCTGCCAAGTTGGTGTAGAGAGAGAGGCCACATCTGAGCAACAAAAGAGGTTCTCTGGGGGTGACTTTTAGGCACAATTATGGGTGGGTGTTCCAGTTTGCTAATGCTGCCAGAATGCAAAACACCAGAAATGGACTGGCTTTTATAAAGGGGGTTTATTTGGTTACACAGTTACAGTCTTAAGGCCATAAAATGTCCAAGGTAATGCATCAACAATTTGGTGCCTTCACTGGGGGATGGCCAATGGCATCCGGAAAACCTGTGTTAGCTGGGAAGGCACGTGGCTGGTATCTGCTCCAAGTTCTGGTTTCAAAGTAGCTTTCTTCCAGGACGTTCCTCTCTAGGCCACAGCTCCTCCTCAAAATGTCACTCTTAGTTGCTCTTGGGGCATTTGTCCTCTCTTAGATTCTCCAGAGCAAGAGCCTGCTTTCAACAGCCATCTTCAAACTGTCTCTCATCTGCAGCTCCTCTTTCAGCTCCTGTGTGTTCTTCAAAGTGTCCCTCTTGGCCGGGCCACACCTCCATGGATATTATCCAGTGAAAGATCTCACCCACAGTTGAGTGATCACATCTCCACGGAAACACCCAATCAGAAGTCTCCAGCCCAATGAACATCAATACGTTTCCTGCCCACACAAGACTGCATCAAAGATAATGGCATTTTGGGGGAACATAATACATCCAAACCAGCACAGTAGGCTTAGCCTCTCCTCTGCAGTATCAAGCTTCATAAGGGCAAGCCCCAAGATCTAGGTCTCAGCCTACTAAGCTTAGCGGTCCCCAGTGCTTGAGAGAATATCAGGAATTCCTCAGCTGGGGAGATTTAATATTTCTGCATTTTTCCCCAGTCCCTCAGGGGTTGTATCAGGGTTTCATCCTAACCTGTACATACCAACAAGATCTCACTGTCTAGTCAAGGTTCATTATGGTATTTGAGTAAATTGACCATACAAGTT
This sequence comes from Choloepus didactylus, assembly GCF_015220235.1. Taxonomy (NCBI): domain Eukaryota; kingdom Metazoa; phylum Chordata; class Mammalia; order Pilosa; family Megalonychidae; genus Choloepus; species Choloepus didactylus. The sequence goes on along the minus strand of NC_051329.1, from coordinate 8,425,236 downwards.
AAATTATACAGTATGCTACAGAAAATATAGTTTTTTTCACCAAATAAATGCTCTTTGGTCCCACACAGAAGTCAAAGTTTTAAAGCACAGTTAATATCATCCTCTACCCTTTAGTCTGATCTACCCCAATTTCAACCAAGTCCATTTCATTCATATCTCCAGTCTTCAAACAGTGAGTGTTTTTTTTCACTGCTGAGCGATTTTAAAATCTGTGTCCCTGGTGGGAGGGCTCTGGCCTGCTGTTTCTGTGCCTTTCCCACACGGAGACTGAGTGAAGGGGAGGGGAGAGGACTGGCTGGTCTGGGACAGGAAATTCCTACCTAATGTGTCTTCTCTTTCTTCAATTCAGCATTTGCAGGGTCTTTCTCCAGTCTATATCCTCCTCCAGAGTTTCAAACAATTCAGAACTGTCCTTTTTTGTTGTTGAATCTTTGGAGAGAAGTTTTTAGTAGCTGTTATGTCACCATGTTAACGTCACTCTCTCTCCCTCAATTTTGGAAAACAGTTTTGCCATATATAGAGTTCTTGGTTGACAGTTTTTCCCTTTCAGTATCTTAAATATATCATACCACTGCCTTCTTGCCTCCATGGTTTCTGTGGAGAAATCTGTACATGGTCTTATCAAGCTTCCCTTGTATGTGATGGATTGCTTTTCTCTTGCTGCTTTCAGAATTCACTCTTTGTCTTTGACATTGGACAGTCTGATCAGTAAGTGTCTTGGAGTAGGTCTATGGGGATCTATTCTGTTTGGGTTACACTGCACTTCTTGAATCTGTAATTTTATATCTTCCATAGGAGATGGGAAATTTTCAGTGATTATTTCTTCTATTATTCCTTCTGCCCCTTTTCCCTTCTCTCCTCCTTCTGGGACACGTATATTCATGTACTTCATGTTGTCATTCGGTTCCCTAAGACCCTGCTCATATTTTTCCATTCTTTTCTCCATTTGTTCTTTTGTGTGTAGGATTTCAGATGTCCTGTCTTCTAGTTCACTTATCCTTTCTTCTGCCTCTTCAAATTTGGTGGTGTAAGTCTCCATTGTGTTTTTCATCTCTTCTGTTGTGCCTTTCATTCCCATATGTTCTGCCATTTGTTTTTTCAGACTTCTGAGTTCCTCGTTATGTTCACCCAACTTCTTCTTTATATCCTTTATCTCTCTTGTCATATCTTCCCTCAACTTAATGATTTGATATTTGAATTGATTTAGCATGTTTGTGTGAACATCTTTACTTGTTTCGCTTCCTGTATCTCAGTTGAAGTGTTAGTTTGTTCCTTAGGCTGGTCCATGCTTTCGTGTTTCCTAGTATGGCTCATTATTTTTAGCTGTGTAGGCATCTGATTTTCTTGATTAGTTTATTATGGAGTTCATTTTCTCTCTTTTACCTAGGGTTTCCTTATTGGGTTTTTTTGTTCTCTGTTCTTTGGCATGCAGATCATCATATTCTAGACCTCTAGCCTAGCTTCTGGTTAGTTGATCAGAATTTTTCACTTCTTGTTTTTCTGGTTCTTACCCTGCCTCTGTGTAAACATTTGTGAGAGCGTTTCCCCAGATATGATTGACTCCATTTAGATTTTCCCAGTCCAGAGAGGCTCAGGTCTCAGGAAGAGGATATGAAGTTTCCCTGAGAATGAAATTCCTCAGATTGTCAGACCCTCCTGTGTAACCTCTAGGCTCTGTGCTTTTCCTATCCTGTCCAGTGGGTGGCGCTTGTCGGCCTGCAGCTCCCCACCAGTGTAAAGAGGAGCCATAGAAACCTTTCATTCTCTGCAGACCCTGTTCCTGCCAGGGGTGTGGCTGACTGAAGCTGGTTTCTGTTTTCCAGCCCCTGGGGTCTGACTTTTCTGAGGGAGGGCTGCCACTTGTGCTAGGCCCTGCCCCCACTGTCTTCTTTGTCTTTCAGACCTATCTTAGCTCTGCCCTTGCCTGGATCCAGGGGCTGATTGCAAATATCTGAGGCTTTCTGTAATGAGATACTTAGAATAGTTGTTAAAAAAAGAAAGAAAGAAAGAAAACCCATTTCAGGGACTTTCCCCAGCCCCCAGGTTTTCGCAGTCCCAGTATGGAGTGTTTAAAGATAAGCCCTTTAGGCTGTTATCTCTTTCCCCTGAATAGTTCCTTTCAGACAACTTTAATTCTTAATTCTGTCCTTGCCTAGGATAGTGCTGAAGCAGGAGCTCTGATGGGCTATTGAAAAGTAAAAAGATAAAAAGTTGGAGAGAAAAAAAAAAAAGACCCTTTTCAGAGCAGGATCCCAACTCCCAGGATTTGGAAGTCAGAGCCCGATTTGGTAAGAGTCTCTGTGTGCCCCTTTTTCTTGGAGCCCAGCCCTTTTCCAGTATTCTGAACACCCCCAACTCCAAAAGTCTCTGTTTTTGTCTTGATGTCAGCCCCACCTCCTCTCTGCTGGATGGATTTCTCCCAGCTCTTTTGGTGCTCAAGGCTGGTTTATCTGTGCTCGGAGCTTTCTATTCAGCAGTCTGAATTTGTTAATTAATTCTGCAGTTGGTGCCGGGTTGAGCTCCTTTCCCTGCTCCCAGCAGAGATTGTTTCTTTTTCCCTCAGAGAAGCAGCTCCAAGACAGTCTGCCATGCCTGGCGTGAGGGGCAGCCCAGGTTTTTGCTACGATCTCAGCCATTCCACCCATTCCACACTGGTCTGTGACGTGTGAGGGTCAGAGAAGTCCCTGAAGCTGCTGTTCCACACAGTTCCTGGCTATTTACCAGCTGCCCTAGAGGAGTAACTAGATTCCATACCTCACTACTCCACCATCTTGCCCTGCCTCCCATACCTCACTACTCCACCATCTTGCCCTGCCTCTCTGTCAAATGCTTTTTCTGTGTCATTCAGTATGATGTGTTTTTTCCCCTTTGATTTGTTAATGTGGTGTATTACATTAATTGATTTTCTTGTGTTGAACCATCCTTGCCTACCTGGAATGAAACCAACTTTATCATTGTGTATGATTCTTTTAACTTGCTGTTGGATTTGATTTGTAAGTATTTTGTTGGGGATTTTTACTTCTATATTTATTAGCGAGATTGGCCTGTAATTTTCTTGTAGTATCCATTTCTGGCTTTGGTATTACAGTGATGTTGGCTTCACAGAATGAGTTAGATACTGTTCCCTCCTCCTCAATTTTTTGGAAGCATTTGAGCAGGACTGGTATTAATTCTTCCTGGAATGATTGGTAGAATTCACCTATGAAGCCATCTAGTCCTGGGCTTTTCTTTGTTGGGAGGTTTTTGATCATGGATTCAATCTCTACTTGTAATTGACTTGTTGAGCTCTTATCTGTCTTCTGTAGACAATGTAGATTGTTCGTGTGTTTCTAGGAAGTTGTCCAGTTCATCTAAGTTGCCTAGTTTGTTGGCATTATAGATGTTTACCATATCCTCTTACCTTTTTTATTTCTGTGTGGTCACTACTACTGTTTGCCTCTCATTTCTGATGGTACTTCTTTGTATCTTCTCTTTTTTTTTCTCTTGTCAGTCTAGCTAAGGGTTTGTCGATCTTACTGATCTTTTGAAAGAACCACCTTTTGGGCTTGTTGATTCTCTCTGTTGTTTTCTTGTTCTTGATTTCATTTGTTTGTGCTCTAATCTTTCTTTCTCCTTGCTTTATGATTAGTTTCCTATTTTTCTAGTCCCTCCAGAGGTGATCTTTTTGCTTTCTTGATTATGTCTTTTGCACAAAAGTTGTAAATATTGATGAAGTCCAGTTTATTTTTCCTTTTGTTGCTTGTGCTTTTGGTGTAAAGTCTGAGAATCCATTGCTTACTACAAGGTCCTGAAGATACATTTTCTTCTAAGAGTTTTATAGTTTTAGCTCTTGTGTTTAGGTCTTTGATCCATTTTGAGTTAATTTTTGTTCATGGTCTGAAGTAAGGATCCACCTTCATTCTTTTTCACGTGGATTTCCAGTTTTCCCACCACCATTTGCTGAAATGACTATTCTTTCTCCATTGAGTGGATGTAGCACCCTTGTCAAAAATCAGTTGGCCAGATATGTGTTGGTTTATTTCTGAACTCTCAGTTCTGTCCCCTTGTTCTATCTGTGTGTCCTTGTGCCAGTACCACACTGTTCTGATCACTACAGCTTTGTAAGAAGTTATGAAATTGGAGTCTGTGAGTCTTCCAGTTGTGTTCTTTTTCAAGATGGCTTTGGTTATTTGGGGCTCTTTGCCATTCTGTATGCATCTGATGATTGGCTTTTCTGTTTCTGTGAAGGTGGCTGATGGAATTTTGTTTGGGATTGTGTTGAATCTGGAAATTGCGTTAGTAGGATTGACATCTTAACGAAATTTAGTCAAGTCTTTGTTTTGTCTCAGCAACATTTTGTAGTTTTCTGTGTTCAGATCTCATTATTTTATTATTAAAAAGAATACTTTTGGGGAGATATAGTTCACATACCATATGGTTCACCCATTTAAAGTATACAGTTAAGTGGCTTTTAGGCTTAACCTTTTTCGCAGGGTTGAGCAACCATCACCACAACCAACTTGAGGGCATTTTCCTCACCCCTGAAACCTGGCTGCCCATCAGTAGTCAACCCCAATCCTTCCACCCCACCCAGCCCTGAGCCACCACCACTCTGTGTCCCATTTCTTTCGATTTGGCTGTTCTGGACATTTCATATAAATGGAATCGTACAGCGTGTGACCCCTTGTGTGCGGCTCCTCTCCCGTAGCATCGTGTTTTTGCACGTCATCCATGTGTCTAGCACATCAGCACTTTTTTTTCATTTTTTATGGCTGAATAATATTCCATCATGTGTCCAGACCACATTCTGTTTATGTGTTCACCAGTTGATGGACATTTGGGTGTTTCCACCTTATGGCTGCTGTGAATAATGCTGCTATGAAGCGTTACTGGTGTACAAGGTTTTGTGTGGACCTTTGTTCTCATTTCTCTCGGGTCTATACCTAGAAGTAAAATTGCCAGATCAAATGGTAACTCTATTGTTTTTCCATAAAAGTAACCAGCAGGCTGTTTTCCACAGTAGTGGCTGCACCATTTTATACCCTACCAGCAGCGTGAGGGTTCCACTGTTCTCCATGTCTTTGCCAACACCTTTGCTATACCGTCTTTTTTATTGTAGCCGCCCTAGGTGCAAAGTGGCATCTCATTGTGGTTTTGATTGTCATTTCCCTAATGACCAATGATGCTGAGCATCTTTTCATGCCTTGTGGCCATTTGTATATCTTTGGAGAAATGTCTGTTCAGATTCACTGTACATATTTTAATTGGGTGGTTTGTCTTTTTATTATTGAGTTCACTCTGCCCTTGAGAGGGGGCTTTCCAAGCACTGGGGGGGGTGCAAAGGGGGCCACCCCTCAGGAATCCCCCCAGCAAGGATAGCCCCTTTCCGCAGAGGGTCTCAGCTGCTCTGGGCCTGGGGGATGGTCTGAGCTGCCTTTCCCCTCCCCTGCTAGGAGTGTGAGGAGCAGGGGCTGCAGCGGAGGCTCCTGGACGAGCAGTTTGCGGTGCTCCGGGGCGCGGCCACCGAGGCAGAGGGCATCCTCCGGGACGCCATGAGCAAGCTGGATGACCCCCTGCACCTGCGCTGCACCAGCTCCCCAGGTAGGAGCCAGGACTGTCCCCTTCCTTCCCTGCCTCACCTGCCCACACTCACCTCGGTTCCACCCCGGCCAGGGGACTGGCAGAAGGGGTCTGGGGCCAGGCTCCGCCAGCCTCACCGGCCCTTCTGCATTTGCAGACTACCTGGAGAGCCGGGCCCAGGCTGCCCTGGACGCCGTGAGCGCCCTGGAGAGAGGCCACGCCCAGTACCTGACCTCGATGTCAGGTAGATGACAGCAAGGGTGGGGCCGGGACCGTGGGTCTGTGTCCAGGCCGGAGCAACAGGTGCTGCCTCCTGCCAGTCCTGAGGGCTTTCTGGGTCGCAGGCACGTTTTGGGAAACTGAGCAGATGCCCCCCGGCCGTGCCTGCCACAGGCCCTGCCGCGGGACACACAGACCTCCTCTCCAGGCCTTCCTGTCCTCGTCTACAGATTGGGGTCTTGGGGCCTATGTCTTAGGGCTGCTGAAAGGTTTAGTGAGACGAGGTCCTGGGGAGCACCAGCTTGGGGTGCTCCAGGCCTCACCCCCTCCCACCTGCTGACTGCCCCGTCCGCCCTGCAGATGCCTCAGCCCTGGTGGCTGCCCTGACCCGGTTCACGCACTTGGCTGCAGACACCATCGTCAATGGCGGCGCCACCTCCCACCTGGCTCCCACCGACCACGCTGACCGTGAGTGCCAGGGCGGGGCCGGGCTGGGGCCTGAGGGCTCTCCCGGGGTTCTCGGGTATCCCTTCTCTTGACGGCCCACCCTCCTGTCCCCTTTCCCCGCTCAGGCCTGATGGACGCCTGCAGGGAATGTGGGGCCCGCGGCCTGGAGCTTATGGGGCGGCTGCAGGACCGGCAGGCTCTGCCGCAGGCGCAGCCCAGCCTGGTGCAGGGGCCCCTGCGGGACGTCCTGCGGCTGGCCCAGGTGAGGTGGGCGGCCGAGGCCCGGGGGGGGCTGGGGTATGAGGGGCGCCCCAGGGCTGGGCTTGGGCCTTGGGCCTTGGCTTGTTCTGCACCCCCTGCCTGGGTCAGCGTGAACTGGTGTTCGTGTGAGCATCCCACCCCCAGTGTCCTGTGGCCCCACCTCTTTCCCAGGCACCCAGTGAGGGGAGGGGATTTAAGAATCTGTCCCTTCCTGACTCCCCGGATTCATGCCCCCACCCCAGGAGCTGAAACCCAAGAGCCTGGACGTGCGTCAGGAGGAGCTTGGGGCCATGGTGGACAAGGAGATGGCAGCCACATCTGCAGCCATCGAAGATGCCGTGCGGAGGATCGAGGTAAGAACCAGGGCACAGCCGTTCCCGCAGGAGTATGGAGGCTGGGGGCCCGGGGTTGGCCCATTTCTGCCCTACTCAGCCCCTACACATGGCACACATGGTGACTTCAGGGGGTTGGGGAGGGTCTCCAGGCCTGGGGCCATGCTCTCCCCTCCCAGGCTCGGTCACTGGCCTGGGGGGCTGGCCTGGCACTGGGTCCCCCCTCCCCCAGGCTGCCTTCTTCCCACCCCTCTCACGGCTCCCTTTTCCTGTCTAGGACATGATGAACCAGGCCCGCCACTTGAGCTCTGGGGTGAAGCTGGAGGTGAACGAGAGGTGAAGGCCCCGTTTCTGTCCAGCCCCCCAGTCTCCAGCATGGAGCAGGTCCCCCACGGCCTGCCCAGGTGCTGAGGTGCTGCCCCTCCTGGCCGCTTGTGGCTCTCCAGAAAGGAGGTGTTGGGAAGAGCAGCCCCTCTGCCATCCCCCCTGCCCCAAGTACTGAGGCCCTGCTGTGGGCAGGGGCCCCTCTGGTCCCCATGGCAGACGAGCCGGCTGGGGGTGGCTCCCTCCTCTGTCCCCCCTCACCTCCTTCTGCTCCCTCCCAGGATCCTCACCTCCTGCACAGACCTGATGAAGGTGAGCAGCGGCTCTGCCTGGGGGGCCGCCCCTGCCCCTGCCCACCCCGGAGTGACTTGGTCTCGGTCTCACAGGCCATCCGGCTCCTGGTGATGGCGTCCACCAGCCTGCAGAAGGAGATCGTGGAGAGCGGCAGGGTGAGCTGGACGGGGCCGCGGCAGCTGGTGCACGGTGCTTCCGAGGCCCCTGCCCACCAAGCCCACTGTCACCGGCCACCTGGCGGGGGCAGGAAGGAGCAGATTCCCTAAGAGGGCAGACCACAGAGCCCTTCCCTCCCAGCCCACTCTGCTGGAATCCTTCGGTGGGAAACCTGCCCCCAGCCCCCACACGATATGCCTTCCGGTCCCAGCTTGGTCCCTGGTCCCCTGAGGCCTCACGCCCGGCCCTTGTGTGGGGCAGGGGAGAAGGGCCCCCCGGGGGTCCCGTGTCTGTCATGGTCCTGGAGCTGCTCTGCCTGCCCTGCCCTCTTGTCGCCACCAGGGGGCGGCCACACAGCAAGAATTTTATGCCAAGAATTCGCGCTGGACGGAAGGACTCATCTCCGCCTCCAAGGCCGTGGGCTGGGGGGCCACACAGCTGGTGTACGTCGGCGGGAGGGTGGGCCTGCAAGTGGGGGTGTGGGGGTCTCCCTGCCGTCATGGGGGTCCAGCCCTGGCCCTAACAGGTGCCCTCCCCCAGGGAGTCGGCCGACAGGGTGGTGCTTCACACGGGCAAGTACGAGGAGCTCATCGTCTGTTCCCACGAGGTCGCGGCTAGCACGGCCCAGCTGGTGGCCGCCTCCAAGGTGAGGCCTCGCCTGCTGCATCCCCGCTGCCTGCGCCTCCTCCTCCCGCCGTCCGCCCCCCGTCCTCCCCCCGTCCGCCCCCTCGTCCTGGCCTCAGATGGGCCCTGGGCGGCCCTGGAGTGGGCGGGGCCCGCGGCCCACCTGACCAGCCCACCTGCGCCCCCAGGTGAAGGCCGAGCGGCACAGCCGCCACCTGGGCCGCCTGCAGGAGTGCTCCCGCACTGTCAACGAGATGGCCGCCAACGTGGTGGCTTCCACCAGGTCGGGCCAGGAGCAGGTGGAGGACAGAGGCAAGTGGTCGAGGCCCTGGTGGTGTCGGTGCCCGGCTGTGGGGTCAGGCCGGGTGGGGCAGGGGTACCCAACACTTCCTCCCCCTCTGGCCGCAGACGCCATGGACTTCTCAGGGCTGTCCCTCATCAAGCTGAAGAAGCAGGAGATGGAAACCCAGGTAGGCGTCCCGGAGCCCCCGCCCCGCGACAGCCCGGCTCCCCGGGGGCGCACCTGCCCCCCACCCCGGGCTGAGCGCTGGGTCCCGGGGAAGGGAGGAGCGGCCTGGGGGCCCTGCTGACGTGTGCGGGCCGCAGGTGCGGGTCCTGGAGCTGGAGCAGCGGCTGGAGGCTGAGCGCGTGCGGCTGGGGGAGCTGCGGAAGCAGCACTACGCGCTGGCAGGGGCAGTGGGGGTGCCTGGCGAGGAGGAGCCGGGCCACATGCCCACTGCCCCCCGAAGCGGGGCCTCCAAGAAGCCGCCCCTGGCCCAGAAGCCCACCCTGGCCCCCCGGCAGGACCACCAGGTGCTGGTGTCAACGCTGGGGCCGAGGGGGGCTGCTGGGGGGAAAGGGGTGCTGGCCGCGTCCGAGGGGCCCGGGGGGGCTTCAGCACGTGGGCCTTGGCTCGCCCCGTCCCGCTGAGCTCGCGCTTTCGGTCTCCGCAGCTCGACAGGAAGGACGGCGTCCACCCGGCCCAGCTCCTGAACTGCTAGGCGGGCGAGGCCCTCGGCGCCGGGGCCGCGGGCGGGGGTCTCGGGCTGGGCCGCCGACTCGGCCGGAGCCTCGGAGGGGCCCACACGCGCTGCACAGCGGCCCTGCCGGGGGGCGCCCTCCCGGCCGCAGGAAACTCCCCGGGCAGCCGGGCCCGCCGGCCTGACGCAGCTCTTCAGAAAATACATGGAACAGACATGCTGTTCGAGTTAGCGCCTTTCTTCATGAGTTTCCGTTCAGCACGCTGGGACTGGGGCAGTGCAGGGGGGCCTCGCCCGCCGTCTGGGCTCACAGTGTGAGGTTAGGGACGAGCAGAAAATCCCAGTCCACGGCGGCTGTCGGGCTGCGGCCGCCTCGGGATGCTGATTTCTTGGATCTGCCAGTGTGAGCGCTCAGCTGCTCTGACCTTTGGCAAAGTGAGGTGCTCTGGGGCACTTATCCAGGGTCTGGGGGCATTGGATGACAGAGCTGGGGGGCTGACAGGGCAGCAGAAGAGAACGTCTGGGAAGAGAAGCCAGCGATTGCTAGGGTGGGAGGGACGGCGGGGAGAGATTGGCATCAGCATCCCTGGGGGTGCCGGGCAGATCCCAGGGTTCCCATGTCCCAGCTGGGACCCACCAGGCTGGCAGTGTCCTCCTGTTTCCTGTCCACTCCGCTGCTCAGGTTGCCCTCAGAGGCCCGGGGCTGGTTGCGCCCCATCGCCCACTTTCCCCTCCCCACACAGCTCTTCCCATCCCTCCTGGAGGTGGGGGCTTGGCTCTGGGCCCTTTTGTCTCAGCTACAAGGGACGGCCCAGAGACAGAGCCAGCCCACCCTCTGGTGGACAATGGGGTGCCTGTGCTCGACAGGAAGCCCAGGGTACTTCTCGGAGGCAGGGGGACAGGACTGCGGGTGCTGTTTGCAAACTCCAGCAGAGCAGCAGCACTCTGTGCCTCCTGAGGTTGGGCCCCAGCCTTGCCTGCCCACCTGAGCCAGTCAGTGTTGGAATGAGCACCCTACGCATGCCCAGGGTGGTTGGTGGGACCAGGTGGGAATGGTTAGTGGCAGGACCCACACTCACCCCCTCCAGCCTCCTCCTGCCCCTTAACCTCGGGTCCTTATTCTGGGACAGCCACCAAGTATCAGCCGAGGTCTGGAGCCAAGCAAAAGGAGCCTGCTCTTTTGTCTTGTATTTGGGATTTGCTTTGGGTGAGGTGTCAGATGGGCACAGAGCTCACGGTGGACTCTAGCGCCGCTGCCCCACGGTGAGGGCTGCACCTGGGCTGTTCGTTTCTCCAGGGACCCACACTCCCTAGTAAGGCCCAGGAGGGACGTTGGCCAGAGGACCTCTGGGAGTTTCTGCAGATAATAGAGCACTTGGAACCACACACAAAATTGCTAGTGCTGCTTCTGGTTCTGCCAAGAAGCATTCCAGCTTTTTTCTCTGGGAGGTTTATGTAACTCGCAGCCCTGAGATTGTGTGCCTACCATTTCAGCGGTGACCCCTTCCTTCCAAGCGGGAGGCTGCGTGTCAGCGGCTTAGGGCTTTCCTCCCCCACCCCCGAGGCCTCCCTCCAGGGCTACCCCTATACCCCGCCCGGATCCCCAACGGCCAGACTGGGCCCCTCAGGCCGAAGCCTCCCAGGAGCCTGAGTTCCCTCCTCCACAGCTCTTTCCCCGATTGAAAACATGCTGCTTTGAACACGGGTGGTGACTGCTGAGTTACTGCAGTTGAGAATTTCCATTAAATTTCCTGCTGCCTGAGCTGTCTGTCAGTGGTGTCCTTGACTCCTGGCTGCTCTGGACTTAACCAGTGTGGCCACACGTGGCCTGTGTGTTTATTAAGGACTTAAAAAAGCACAGGAGTGGGTGCCCACTGGCCCCACTTCCCTGCAGAACCACCCCCTTCTAGGTCAGCAGCAGTTGTGGAACGAAAGGACGGTGCAGACCAGGGGTGAGGAGGGTCGGCCCCTGCCGTGTGGCCTCCGACCTGCCCCCCACTCTCCTTGGGGTGAAGTGGACCCTTCCTGCCCTCTCCAGGGTGGTTGTGTCAGGTGGGATCATGGATGTGTAAGTGCTTTTTTAAAAAATTTATTTAATTGTAGCAACATAAATGCAACATAAAATTTCCCATTGTAACCACTTTCAGCGTTACTCAGATAGTGTTGTGCCATCGTCACCGCGTCCGGTGCAGAAGTGTTTTCCTCACCCCAGACAAACCCTGTCCCTGTCAGGCATTAACTCCCACCCACCTGCCCCATACCTGGAGTCTGTCTGAATTTGCATATCCCAGGTGTTTCATATAAGTGAAATCATACCATGTTTGTCTTTCTGTAATCTGCCTTACTTCACTCATCATGCTGTCTTGGTGTCTCGTGTTGTAGCGCGTATCCTAACTTCATTTCTTTTCACAGCTAACATTCCATTGTGTGGTTAGACCACATTTTGTTTATCCATTATCTGTTGCTAGACATTCAGGTTGTTTCCACCTTTTAGCTGTGAACATTGGTGTAAAAATATCTGCTTTCAGTTTTTTGTGGGATATAAACCTAGAAGTCGGATTACCAGGTTGTATCATAATATTTGAGAAACTGCAAAACTTTTCTTCCACAGCGACTTCATTTTACATTCTCACCAACAATGTTTGAGAGTTCTTATTTCTCCCTGTCCTTGCCTACACATACGTATATTTTTTTTAAATAATAGCCATCCTATAGGGTGTGAAGTGGTATCTCACTGTGGTTTTAATTTGCATTTCCCTCATGCTAATGATGTTGAGCATCTTCTCATGTGCTTATTGGCCATTTATATATTTTCTTTGAAGAAAATCTCTTAAGTCCTTGGCACATTTTTTAATTGTTTTTGTTTTGCCTTTCTGTTGTTTGTTGAGTTGTAGGAGTTCTTTACATATTTGGATATTCAACCTTTACCTGACATACGGTTTCCAAATATTTTCTCCCCTTCTTTATTCTCTCGTTTCACTTTGATAATGTCCTTTGATGCATAAAAGTTTTTCATTTTAAAGAAGTTCAGTTCATTTTTCTTTTCTTGCTTGTGCTTTTGGTGTAAAGTCTGAGGATCCAATTTCTAATACAAGTTCCTGAAGATATTCCCCTATGTTTTCTTCTAAGAGTCTTACAATTTTAGCTCTACGTTTAGGTCATTGATACATCTTCTGTTAATTTCTGTATAAGGTGTGAGGTCAGGATTCCTTTTCATTCATTTGCATGAGGATATCCAGTTTTTCCAGTACCATTTAGTCAGAGACTATTCTTTCCCCCATTGAATGGACTTGTCATCCTTGCCAAAAATCAATTGCCCATAGTTGTATGGGTTTATTTCTCAACTTGCTATTCTATTCCATTGGTCTGTGTGTCGGTGCTTATGCCAGTAACACTTTGTTTTTACTACTATAGTTTTATAAGAATTTTTGAAAATGTTAAGTGTTCTGGTTTGCTAATGCTGCCGTTCAGCAAAATACAAGAAATGGATTGGCTTTTATAAAGCGGATTTATTAGGTTACAGATTTACAGTCTGAAGGCCATGAAAATATCCAAACTAAAGTATCAACAAGAGGATCCTTCGATGAAGCAAGGCTGATTTCATCCGGAACACCTCTGTCCCCTAGGAAGGCGTGTGGCTGGTGTCTGCCGGTCCTTTGCTCCTGGGTTGTGTTTCAAAAACGCTTTCTCCAAAATGTCTCTGGGATTCTGTCTTAACTACTCTTTCTCCCAGGGCGTTTCTCTCTAAGTGTCTGGAGGTCCTCTCTTAGCTTCTCTGGGGCAAACTCGGGGCTTCATCTCTTAGTTTACCATCTCCACTTGTCCTGTCTGCATCTCCAAGTGTCATCGTCTGTGTCTGCTCTTGAGCTCTCTAGTGAGAGTTAATGGGCTGGGTCCACACTTCCATGGAAATAATCTAATCAAAAGTCTCACCCACAGTTGGGTGAGTTACATCTCCATGGAAACACTCAATCAAAAGTGTCCACCCAGCAAATTGGATTTAAAGATCATGGTTTTTCTGGGGTCCCTAACAGTTTCAAACCGGCACAGTATGTGTGACTCCTCCAACTATGTTCTTTTTCAAGGTGATTTTAGGCTATTCAGGGCCCTTTGGCTTCCATATGAAATTGATGATTAGCTCTTCCATTTCTGTGAACAAGGCTGTTGGACTTTTGATCGGGATTGTGTTGAATCTGTAAATTGTTCTGGGTAGTACTGACGTCTTAAAAATGTTATGGTAATACATACACAACATAAACTTTCTCACTTAACCACTTTCATGTATACAATTCAGTGGCATTAATTACATTCACAATGTTCTACCATCACCACCAAAACTTTTCCATCCCCCCAAATAGAAACTCTGTGCCTACTAAGCATTTCCTACCCATCACCCCTGGTAACCACTACTCGACTCGGTCTCTGTGATTTTGCTCATTCTAGGTATTTCATATAAGTGAAATCATACATTTGTCCTTTTATGTCTGGCTTATTTCACTCAACACGCTGTCTTTAGGGTTTATCCATGTAGTATGAATCAGAAATTCCTTTTCATAACTGAGTATTTCATTGTATGCATATACGTTTTGTTTATTCATCTTTTGGACACTTGGGTTGTTTCTATCTTTTGACGCCCATGAATAATGCTGCTAAGAACAAGAACATCGGTGTACAAATATCTATTCAAAGCCCTGCTTTCAGTTCTTTGGGGCATATATTCCCAGAAGTGGGACTGTTCTACAGCAGCTGCACATTTTATATTCCCACAACAATGTGTGATGATGTAAAACAATGCATCTTTGCCAATATTTGTTATTTTGATGTTTTGTTTTGTTTAGTAACTATTCTAGTGGGTATGAAATGGTTACACCATTGTGGTTTTGATTTGCATTTCCCTGGTGGATAACGATGTAAAGCATCTTTTCCTGGATTTATTGGCTATTTGTGTATCTTCTTCAGAGAAATGTCTATTTGAGTCCTTGGTCCATTCTTTATTTGGGTTGTCTTTTTGTTGTTGAAGTATTGACATCTTAACAATACTGTCTTCCAATCCATGATCATAGGATGTCTTTCCACTTATTTAGGTTTTCATTAGTTGCTCTCTGAAATGTTTCATAGTCTCCCATACAAGTTTTACATGTTTGGTTAAATTTATCCCTAGATATTTTATTCTTTTAGTTGCTATTGTAAATAGGATTGTTTTGACATCTGCTTTGGGTTGTTCATGGTTGGTGTAGAGAAAACACTGATTTTTTGCATGTTGATCCTGTACCCTGCCATTTTGCTGAATTCATTTTTTACATCTAGTAGTTTAGGATTGTGTCACTTGCAAATATAGTTTCACTTGTTATGGTTTTGTTTTTTTCTTGACTAATTGCTTTGGCTGTAACTTCCAGTGGTTACAGTGGGCACCCTTGTCTTGTTCCTCACGTTAGGTGGAAAGCTTTCCAATCTTTCACCAGAGTATGATGTTAACTGTGGGTTTTTCATATATGCTCTTTATATTGTTGAGGAATTTCCCTTTTATTCTGAGTGGTGGTAGTGTTTTTTAATCAAGAAAGGGTGCTGGATTTATCAAATGCCTTTTCTGCATCAATTATTATTTTTTTTCCTTCATTAAATTGATGGGATGTATTACATTGATTTTTGTCACACCACCTTTGCATTCCTGGGATAAATCCCTATTAGTTATAGTATATAATCCTTTTAATGTGCTATTGGATTTGGTTTGTATTTTTTTTTTTTGCAAATTTTTCAATGTAATGAACATTGATCTGTAATTTCCTTGTGATACCTTTATGTGTTTGTGCATTAGGGTGATATTGGCTTCATAAATGAGTTAGGAAGTGTTCCCTCCTCTGTAACTTTTTGGAGGGATTGGTGTTAACTCTGTGCAAGTGCTACCATAAACATGAAGGGCACCAGGAAGGATCCAGCGTCTGGGTCTCATTTGTAAGGGAAAAAGAGCTTCTGAAAGCAGCCTGTATTTAAAATGGATGATTCTTTCCACCAAATACATATAAGTGAAAACTGACATTAGTTGATTGAGCCAAAGGAAATGGCATTTGATTTGACATTAAGTCCTCAATGAGACCTTTAACTGAAGACTCCATCCCAAGTTGTACTGGGCTAGAAATCGGAAGCCTTAGGGTCTGGTCTTGGCACCCCCAGCTTCTAGGCACATCAGTCACTTCCCCTCCAGGACCTTCTTAGGAGCAAAAGGGCCCAGAGGGTGAGGAGGCTGAGTTCACAAGCCCATGAAGTTCATCCTGTGAAATCTAACATCCTCACTGAGGGTAAAATACAAATTTGATGGTAAGCTGCCTAGCAGCCAGTGGAAAAAGAGAAGCCATCAGACATAAATTCTCTTAAAAAATTGACTTCTTAGGAAAACTTCCCTCTTGTACCAGTACCACAGACAGTGATGTGCGGGAAATGACACCCTACTTACAGGCGACAGCAGTAGGTAAACCTCCATAAGCTGCTTCTCAGTGTTCCTTGTGTTGCCGCCGGCATGCTAAGAAAGTGTCATTCCCAGGGGCTTCATGGTTCAGACACGTGGCTCAGCTAGGGCACTGAGCACAGGCGGGCACTGGTTGGGAGGAGCTCTGCATGGGGTGCCAGAGTGGCAGGGTTTGCCTTCCTCCCCAGCCTCAAGCAACCGAGCAGAATCTGAGCAGCAGACGAGGCCTCCCAAGAACCTGGTTTCTGCCTTGGGGTGGCATTTCCCGGTTTGCACCCTTGAAATCCCTGCTGTCACGCCCCCAAGGCAAAAGGTCAGAGCCATGCTAATTCTCCCGTTTATTTGAAATAGCCAGAGAACATTATAACCAGTTTCCATCAGTTGCACAGCCCGTGGCAGAGTGAACAGGGCCAGGGAAGGCCCAGTAAACCCCACAGCCGTGGATGTGTGCTCAAGAGCCCCTGCAGGGTGGCTGCAATTGCGAAGCTGCCTGCACACGGCAGGCCAGTGCTGCTCTTGCCCCGTGAGACACTCGTGAGAATCTGATGAACCACAGCGGATAAAAAGGCCCTGCTGCTGGTACCAGGGCCCCTGGACCATGAGGTAGACATTTTTGGCAGTCTCTGACAGCTTTTATTTTTAACTTCAAGAACAGACTCACCACTTTTACTGCCGGAACTCTGATCACTGACATTCTAGAACTGAACACATCATGAACATCCCAGGTAAGTAAATGACAGGATCGTTAAAAATTGAGTCCTGCAGCTTTAGAACCACAGCTCCAGGCGTGGCCATGGAAAGAGATGGAGAGGCCGGCCTTATGGTCCTTTTGCAGTGCCAACAAATTCCCGCTTTGGCCGCCAGCCGTACTGCTGGGCTCTGGCTGGCTGCAGAGGTATCCGAGGAGGGAGTGGCACTGTGCTGGAGATCCACCAAACATGGCAGGCTCACCTGACAGGCATGGGGGTGAATCATCCCACTAAAAAAGTTACAACAGTAGAATTCAAGTCCAGGAGCAGAATATAGGGTAATCGAGGACAAAGGTTGGTGGCTTTGTGCATGGTACCCTTGGACAGGCCACGTTTTAGCTCTGCCTGATTTTGTCTCCCCAGGCAGCAACCAGCTGAGCAGGTGGTCCCAGGTCAGACCCTGGCCTCCTAGGTGAGGGTGGGGCCCAAAACTCCACCAGTGGGCACATGGGCCTTTTTTTGTCAACGGGTATGCCATCCCCCCAGCCAGGTGCTGAGCATTCAGCTAACAAGGCATTGTAGATGCGCCGCGGATAAAGTCCCACAGGGCTCCCCTGCAGGTGTTGCTAAAGCACACACCCCCTGACCGCTTCATGCCCTGGGCTCTCTTTCACGAGTCCCCAGGCCCACCCTTGTGCCTAGCCAGAGGCTGAGGACAGTGGCTAAGAGAATACTGGTCTACAGGGGTGAGACTGCGTCCACCTGTGACCAGTCGCTTCAGCCAGCCCCTCCCTGAAGGAAGCGCTGGCCCTGCTGGCAATGGCTGCCCCCCAGCCTTGAGTCCCTTGCTAGCATCCAAGTCTTGGCCCTAGGTGATGCTAAGGCACAGCACAGGCATCAGTGGGCACTGGAAATAACATTTATTTCCTCTCCATTTCAATCTGCTCATATAATTGCATTTTTTAATAAAGTTTCCCTGAATGGTTTGGTGTCAAAAAGTTTTCCTCACCAATATAAAACAGGAAAATTATACAAGTAGTAAAAACATTTGGGAAGTACTTAAGAGAAATCCTCAGGGGCTGGCTAGGGGAGGAGGAGCTGGACATTTTGCTGGGTGAGTCCAGCTCCCACTCCTCCCAGCCTCTGGGTGTGGCACTGGGCCAAGTGCAAACTGCTTGATGGCTTTGAAGCATGACAAGTCGCCAGGTTCAGGGGAGATGGCGGCGATTGTGATGATGCCCCAGAAGGGATCCCTGTGCTGGGAGGCAGCACCTCTGCTGGCCCCTGCCGAGGGGCCTTACACAGAACTATCTTTTTAACCATGCTTAAATAAAGGTGCAGGCAGGGGGAGGAGGGGTGGATTTTTGAACTCCAGAGTTCAATACTACATCTAGTAATGACACCACAAGTAATGCAAACCAGCTCAACGCCTGGGGTCCCAGCTGTGCCCTGGGGCACAAGCAGCTGCCTTGGTACAAAAAGCCCGGGTTTCTACTTCTAGGGACCTACGATTCTGGAACAAATGGACTCCGTGCCTGTGCAGACCCCAGCAAGACACAGACTGACCGCAAGTCCCAGGAAGGCCAAGGTGGGTCACTTACTAGAGGATGAAGCCCGGCTGGTGTGGAGGCAGCCGGGGAGGGGGCCTCTGAGGGAGAGCTGGGGGGTACGGTGACACAAACTGTGCAGAGAAGCCCTGCTGGGGGGGGAGGCCCACACGGGGTGGCACAGGTGGGCACTGCAATCCTGGGTACGGCAGGGCCTGTCCTGAGCCCACAGCAGCCGTAAAGGGGGTGGCTGACCGTCCTGCAGGCACTGGGGGTGGGGGAGGAGGAACACGTCGTGGGGCAACTGAGGGGAGCCCACTGGCCTCAGGGGCAGGGTAGAGAAGGGCTGCAGCAGGTGATGGCTCAGGCACCCTGAGCGACAGCTGGGCTGGGGCCTGCGGAAGTCTCTGCACCTTTAGCACCATCTCCTGGAGTTTCTCAATTTTAACTCTTCGCATATGGGCCAGTTTCCGTTTACTTTGATAGACATCAATGAAGGAGTCCAGAGGAAGCTCTCCATCAAGAAACTTCTCTGCCATGTTCTGAAAGAGCCAGGAGACACTTGATTAAAAGGATGGGTCAGCCATTAGGAAAGAAAACTCTCATTACCGAAGGTGCTGGGTGTCAAAAACATTGGCAGCAAGAGAGGCAGCACCACCCTTTCTCCTGGTAACCCCCCATGACGTCCAGAGGGCAGACCTGGAGCTCAGGCTAAGCAGTATCGGGCTTTGTAAACCAAGTCTGCATCATCCTATCTGCCATCCACCCTTGGAGAGAGTGGCCACTGCCCCTAGTCTGGCCCTTGTGTTATAGTCAGTCTGCACCCACTGTTTCTTCCCTCTACACCTGACTACATCCTCACAGAGGGACTTGCCCTGGACGGGAAAGAGCAGGCGAGAAACTTGCTTGGAGGCATCAGGGCTCTTAAAGCCTAGCTGTTCAGCAGACCAGCGCAGACTCATCTTGGCCACAGACGGCCAGCCCCAACTTGATTCACCTCAGAGCCACATCAGACACTGACTCATTTCCTTATTGCCTAGTGGGCCAAGCCCATGGTGCTCAGCCGGCTGCTCCAAATGGCTCTGTGACTACCAGCTAACTCAGAGCAGAGGCTAAGTGAGCCACAGCACCCCCAGGCCCTGCCCTAACTCAGCGGAGCAGTGACAAGACCAGCCCGCTGCTCCGCCTGGAATCCCTGCCTCGCATGCCCTGACCCTCAACTCCCAGGCAGCAGCCACTGTCCTTCCAGGACTCATGCACCGGTGCCGGGGGACACCACCTCCTGCCTGTGGAGGGTGGCATGCACTGTCCCTGCCCAGGGTGACCAGCGACCCGGGGGCACTCAGCCACAGGCAGATGCTTTACCTCCGTGTCTTCCTCAATCTTGGCCCCTTCGGCTTGAAGAAGTGCTAAGAGGGTCTCCAAAGAAGCACAGTTGGACTGTTTATCTAGGAAAGACAAGAGGCCTGATGAGGTAAGGCGGACATCCAGGCCCAGCCCTCAGAAATGACAGCACACCAGCCCTGCAAGGCCACGTGTTCTTCCTCTCCCTCAACTCGCGTTGCTTTTAACTGGGAAGGCAACAGTCACACCTGCTGAAAAATGATTTTCCAGGAAGCTGAACATAAAGGTCTTAAAATCGATGACCACGCGTCAGAAGCATCCACTGCAGAGTGGGACCTCTGAATATGTGAAAGTAACAATGTAATAACAGTTTCACATTTTCTTTAACTAATAATTTAACACTACACATACAAATCTTAAATGTATGGCTCAAATTTTTACATACGTATAAACTCAAGCGGTCACTACCCAGATCAAGATATACAACATTTTCGAAGGCTCCCCATGTCCAGACGATTCCCCGTCCCAAAGATCAGTTCTGCCTGGTTTTGAACTCCACAGATGTATGATTCCATTATGTGTATACACTGTGTCCGGCGGCTTTCACTCTACAGTATGTTGGAGAGCAGCTGTGTTGCCACAAAGACCAGGAGTTCATTTCTTTTCAATGCTGTGTGTCTTTGTGTAAATTTCCTTACCATTTTGTAGACTGTAGCTATGCAAATAAAGCTACAACAAACACTCTTGTGCATCTCTTTGGTTAGACAGAAACATCCATTTCTGTTGGGCATACACACTAGAACATACAGATGCTTGCTTTTAGTAGTCTGCCAAACGGTTTTCCCAAGGTTGTCTTATTGACTTATATTCCTATGCAGCAAAGTTAGAGTTCCTTATCCTCACTGACATTTGATATGGCCAGTCATTTTACTTTTTAGCCAGTGTACCTGGGTGTGTAAAGTAAGGTTTTACTGAAGTTGAGGAGAAAAGGAAGGGGATTACTGCAAACCTCACAAGTGAGGATTTTAACCGACTACTTGATCTAAATGTCCCTCTGAAGGCTACCAAAAGCATCCAAAACATTCGATAAGATTCAATTTAAGAAATGGCTGTCTCTTTTCTAAAATATATATAAATTGTTTCTTCACTGTAGTACATCACTGTGATAACCTGAAATTCTTCCATAATATTTCTTTCCTGGCAGAACAACAGCCTGAAAATGTGTGCTTCCCTCAACTCTTTATTCTTAGAAAGATGACTGTTAAGAAAGTTACCTAATTTGGTCTTCTTGATCTGATAGGCTTCAAAGAGAACCTGTAGTTCCTGGTATTTTTGGGTCAAACTGGCTTTCATAGTGTCCAGCTGTGGCTGGTACAAAAGGTTTCCTTCTGCCAGGCTCCGGTTGCTGGCGAGCGTCATTTCTTTGTTCAGCTGAACATTCTGCGTCTGCAAAGAACATACAGGATGAGAACCAAAAGCGTATTAGTTCATGGGTAAGTCCCCTGCAGCTCCTCTGCCCCACCCCCAGGAGCCCAGTGCATCTGATCCAGTGTCTCTGGGTTTCCAGGCTGGCACCATGTGTGAGGCGAACGCTACCAAGGCCAACTCCAGCCCCTCTGATTTCTCGAAAGTTCTGACACTGCCCCCACTTCTTAAAGAGTGGGGCTGACTTCCTTTCCAATGGGTTTTCAGGACTGGCTTTGTCCCATGACTCCGTCCTGAATTTTCATTTCAATAGCTGTACTGTGACTTGAATTCTTTACTACTGCCATTGTTCTTGCAAAAGTAAACAGCTGGAAAGATTTAGGGCTAGATATTTTTTTAAAAAGCAAGTTTCTGCTGCCTCAGAGACCATTTGGCATGATGTCAATTCAGGCTTAACATCAGGCTCAGAGATCAAAGAGGAAAGCTTGAAAGACCCTGGGAATTAATTCTGCTTAGTGGCCCTGCTTCGCTTCTCTCCCCACGCCCACCTCAAGCTGTCCCGGGTCTGAAGGGAAGACCCAAGTCTTCTCAGCCCCTGGCTTTCAGTCCACTGGAGAAGCTGACACAAAAATTGGGAGAGGAGTGTGTGTGTTTATATTGCCCAGTAGGGGTTTCCCTCTTTTCCTTGCCAGAGAGGACTAGCTGTTTAGCAGACAGAGAAGCCCACCTGCCCAGACCACAGGGGAGAGCCAAGGGGTGTGAGGGAGGAAATGGAAGGGCTGAGAGAAAGGTAAGGAAGCTTCTAACAAAGCTTAACCTGTTAAAAGACAAAACAAAAATCACAAACACATCCATACTTCTGGTTCCCCTTTTCACTCACTTGCAGACTACTTCTACCACAGCCTACCGGCAACCTCCCTTTAGGACTGGAAGTTTCAGTAGTTCACAACTCCTTACCCGGTGTGTCAGCATTTCTCAGGAGCTCTTTAACCCCACTGCAGGCATCTCATTTTCCCCTTAATATTTCTACCACCCCCACCCAGTTTATTTTAGCTGCTATTTCCTTCCTCTCTTCTAGTTCTAGTGCAGTTCCTCATTGTCCCCCACTCTCCACCCCCCTCCTCCTCTGCCAGACTCAATTTATGGCTCTTCACTCTCCCACTACACACACACACAGGCAAGTGACTGCAGTAAGAGAACAAAAGAAAACAGCCCTTGGATTAGCTTCAACTGAAGGGATTTAAAGTGGAAAAGTAAATCTCTAAATCAATGCTATAAAATAAAAGTTGAAATGTCCCCAAAATTAGGACAGAAGAAATATTGTTGCCTCTTCCTACTGCTTTTAGTAAGCAAGGAGAACTTTGGGGCTCCTGGCACAGCGGGGTTGCAGGAGGCATCTTAAGAGCCCTAGCAAGTGCCCCAACCCCCCCGGGGGGGCTTCCTCCTCCAACGGTCTCCCCCCTCCCCATCAACCAGAGTAGCGCCACTTCCATCAGCTTTAGACACCAAGGTCCTGCAGAAGTGTCTTTCCTTTCATTGTTAAGCCACTTAGAAGAACAAACCAACCACTGCATGGACTCCCTGGAGAACAACTGGGCAATTTCTTATAAAATTAAACCTGCAACTACCATATGACCCAGCAATTGTATTCCTGGGCACTGTTCCAAGAGAAATGAAGATTATATTCTCACAAAAAACCAGCACATGAATGTCTGTAGCAACTATATTTTCAACAGTGCAAGAATGGAAACTAATCCAGTTGTTCTTTAGTGGGTGAACGGTTAGACAAACTGGGGTGCATCCATACCACAGAACACCAGGCAGCAAAAAGGAGGAGGGGGTGCTTGATGTGCACAACAACCCAGATGACCCACCAGGGGATTACGCTGCATGAAAAAAGCCAATCCCAATGGTTCGGATATGCTACAATTCCATTTATACAACATTCTTGAAATGAGAAAAGGGCAAGAGGACACATCCTTCTGTATTGTGGCACCAGTGTTAATACTAATGTGGTTGTGATACTGCACTTGAGTTTAACACTAGGGGAAATGGGTGAAGAGTACATGGGTGCTCCCTGTATCATCTGTATTATTTCTTACAATTGCATGTGAAAAAATATCAGCCAAAAGTCTGGCAAATAAAGTGGGTAACAAAATGTGGAATATAAAACATGAGCTGTTTGTCAAGCAATTAAGTGCCCCAAGTCCCTTATGTAATAGATCAGCTCCCCTAATAAAGTCATTTGAGACTGAGCTTGTGTGGGGGTCCCACGCTGGATCTTAGGGTAATTCCAAACGTGGAATTTCCCAAAAAGTCCTAGGCAAAGGCTGCAGAGTAACTACAGGTCTCCCAAGGTGACCACCAAGAAAGCATCAACACCCACTCTAACACATAATTCTACGAAGCTGTTAAATATTACTTTGCAGCAGTGATTCTCAAATTTGGTTGTACCTCAGAATCACCTAAGCACCTGGGGGAGCCTTTTAACAATCCCAATGCCCACACCAAGCCCAAACCAGCCAAAATCTCTAGGTTTTTTTTCATAGATCCCCCAGTGATTCCAATGTACACAACTAAGGCTGAAAAACACAGCTTTATAGTTTTACTGTAAAATAAGTTCTACAGATAAATCTTATTCCAGTAGGGCATATCAGAATGTCCTGGAAGAAAAAACAAGAAAGCATGGGCTATAATCAAAAGGAAATTTGTGTAGGACACATGAAAGCAAAACCACAGTCACCAGCCCAGATACACCCTAATGAAGGCTTCGGAAACCGGCTGCAATTGTTTGCATCCTTTGGGCTTTAGGCTGTTTTTGGCATAAACAAACATCGGTAAAATCTAAGAAGGCACCCAGAGCATATCCCCAGCATCTCCAGGCAGACAACAGCCTGCGAGGGCCCTGGTTGTGGGGCCAGGACTCCTGTGCTGAAGGTGGGGAGGAGTTCCTTCCCTTTATGATACAGTAAGATAATCTGATACATATGATCAATCTGAAAAATCTGATTTTAAATATCCTGCATTAGATGTAGAAAATACTCTTCCCTCTTCAATACTCCTTTCCTTTGGGAGTAGAACCTGCATCGTTCCAGTCGAGGAAAATGGGAAGGAAACGCCAGCCTTGTTCTGTATTTGCAGAGCAAAAGCGAGCTCTGCCCAGAGCCCTGCACTGCGGGGACAGTGCTCAGCCCTCGCAAGGCCCAGGGAGCGACCGTCCAGCCCGGCTCCCACCTCCTGGCCGGCCGACCCGGGCCTCCGTGTCTGCGCTCACACCTGCTCAGTAAACCTGAGCGTGCTTAGAGAGGGCCACCAGATTTTAGGAACTCAATTTAAAAAGAAAATAAAAAGTTGCTAATGTCCTCATCTTTATGGGAGGAAGTCAACAGATACCTAAAATTGAAAATAGTGACTCCAGCTTCTTGATATTTTTCATGATCCTTTTTCTTAACCCTAAGGAAATCGTTTCAGGAAATAATCTCTCTTGTGGCAAAGAAATACTTTTATAAATTTCAACACTATATTTAGTTTCACTTCAGTTTATTGTCTCATAAGCTAAGAAAAATTAAATGCATGACTAACATTTAAAGCAGGATCCCATTTTTCTACTTATTTCTGCCCATCTATTTTTTCCACAAGCTGAGAGAGATGTCTGGAAGGCTGTTAACCTAAAGTTAGCAGCAGCAGTCTCTGAATGCTGTGACTTTTTTTTACCTTCAACTCTATTTCCACATAATACTTGATTCAATGGAACAAGCATGTATATAACTTTACAGAAAAAGTTTTTTATTAAAAAAAAATCACTTATAGATATTAGCAGAACCAGAAGGGCAGAGGTCCTAGGGAAACAGACTGCTCTTGTTTTAAAAAAAGGATAAAGCATCTTGCTTATGTATATGTATATGGCATCAGACTCGTCCAGGCAGCGAGGTGGTGGTTCCTCGGAGGCTTGCAGCAAGACGAGGAGGGCTCTCAAACACAGTGTACCTCCAATGCACATGTATTATTTTGGGGAGAACCTAGCAGAAAATAAAGTAGTAAGAAAGAAAATAGATATGAGCTCCCCTCTGGATGACATAGGTGTGTGACACAGAACAGTGACAAATGAGAGGGCACGGGGGACGGGAAACGCGGCTGGCAGCAGCACGGCCGGCACTGGGTCAAGGGTTTGGTTTCCAGCGGATGTTTTCCAAACCAGACACTGCGACCACGTGCCGTTCTGATGCCAGCTGGTCAGACTCTGGCTCTTTCGTCTGTAATTATAATTCTGCCTCCCTAAACAATGAGGCAGAAAAATCTGTCAACATTTCCAAGCTAAATCTTAACTTTTATGACGTATTTTACTCCCTCTTCACACTATAATACAACCCTTTTCCCGATGTAAATGACTTTTTTTTACTTATATAAAAGAATTTGAATGAATGAATGGAAATGCTTAATATTTTTGGAAATCCTTTAAATGCTCAAAATCCAGCAAGTGCTCAAAATCCAACAAGTAATCAAAATCTGGGCAGATAAAAACATAGATAAGCCCTCTCACCCTACCTCTATCCTCAGAAGGCCTAGTGGCTAAACAATTACATTTTTATTTAACAAGCAATCACTCTGTTCACAATAAGCGGAAAACCAAAGTCTGGTAGTTAAAATGGCTCTTCCTCCATGACTTGGCTCCAGCTGGCTCGTCCACCTGGAGTGCCCTCCTGCCCCGAATCTCGGTTTCCACAACTCGACCCATTCCCCCAGGACCCCGCAGTTCCACTCCCAGGCATGGGCCCAGCATGCTGGCTCGGTGCAGGGCAGGCAAAGGAGACACAAATGGGAAAAAAAAAGGTGGAGTCCCTGCCCCCGTGGGGTGGCAGTGCCACCTACTTCAGATGACAGGCGAAAGAGAGGCTCAGACAATCATGTTCACGGTCTCCCTGTCCTGGGAGTGACAGGGTGCTCTGCAGTGGGCTGAATGGTGGCCCCCCAGAAAGATCTGTCCATGTCCTAAGCAGAACCTGTGAAAGGGACCTTCTTTGGAAAAATGGTCTTTGCAGAGGTAATTAAGGATCTTAAAATGGAGAGGTCTTCTTGGACTATCGGGGGGGCTCTAAATCCAAAGACAAGTGTCTTTATAAGAGGAAACAGATGCAGGGGCAGCAGCCGTATGAAGACAGAGGAGGAGACTGCAGTGATGTGCCCATGAGCCAAGGCAGCTAGCACCCACCAGAAACCAGAACAGGCGTGCAACAGATTCTCCCCCAGAGCCTGTCGGGGTGTGGCCCTGCCAACAGCTGCATTTGGACTTACGGCCTGAGAACTGTGACAGAATAAACTTCTGTTGTTTTAAGCCACCCAGTTTGTGTTAATTTGTTACAAGCAGCCTAGGAAACTAACACGATATATAAAACCTCTTCTATCTGCCCTGAGATCCACTCTCTGTCCCGCTCTTCCCCCAAGGGCTGAGGGGCTGATCTGTACTGACTCTCAGTGAGCCCCCATGCCTCTGGCTCCAGCTGGATTCAGCACTGGGGAGAGGGAGGGAGAACAGTGAAATTTGTATGTGTGTGTGGGGGGGGGTCATTCCCAGGGTCCCCTGCCTGTGGGGTGGCTGCAAGCTGGCCAGGTCCCCCTTCCTCCCTCCTTCCAAGACCTGGCCCCTCTAGGGCAGCTCTCCCCCTCTCTAGACTCTCCGCTCCCTGCACCAACCCCTGTGGATTCTCTACACCCAGCCCCCAGCCTGGTAAAGAGTCCCTTTACTAAACTCTCAAACTTCCCAAACTGAGTGCCCTCTCTTTGGATCTTGCCAGAATCCTGACTCATATAACTGGAAAGGTTTTTCCAATAAAATGCCATTTCTGCTCACAGCCACCCACCTGATGAGAAATTAAGCCTCTAAGAGCAGAACTGTGTCTTACTGATTTCCCCACACCCGGATCTAGCACAGTACCCAGCCCAACACAGGCACTTTGCTAAATATTTACTCAATTTAATCTGTAGGAATCCTGTCGCCAGAGCCTCTCAGGCCTAATCTGTGAATTATAGTTAAAACCTTGCTAAGCTGTTCTGAAGAGTAGCTTCTTTAAATAAATTTTTAAACAGTAACATCATAGATTAATGCTTATTAAAAACAGCCAGAATGTTGACTGGGAAACTATTTGTACTCCTAGTTTACCACAGCCATGATAATGTTTGGCAGTGAAATGTGAGAGGAGAAAAATTAAAATTATGGCAGTGATTGCTCTAAAACAAAATTATCTGTCACCGTGGAGAGACATGAGATGCACAGCACCCACGTGGGGACGCATTAGACGTGACCGGCTGTATGCAATTCCTTCTCGGCTGAAATTCAGCTCTCTCCCACTTCAAAAGCACATCAGAAAATGAGAGTAATGTTATCATCATGATAGCCTCGAATCCACTATAATGTACATGTGTAATTTAAAAATCACTCACAAACTTCAATACCTCAACAACTGCTCTTAATGACTACAACAGAGTGGTTTGTTCATTCTTTCAAGAAGTCCCTTGAATGCACATCTGTGTGCCAGGCCGTGGGGATATAGCCAGCAGGACCGTCTGTCCTCGCGACTGTCAGAGTTGGTGGGGACCAAGCACCCAGGTACCCGGGCTCCGCGCGTGGTGAACGGCCCAACTCCAGAGGGCGCCATTGCTTTCAGACCACAGTGCGCAACCCACAGCCCTGGACACACATTTGCTCTTCGAATACAAGGCTCAAAAGAGAAGAAAAAAATCAAAGATCTAAATGAGGCCATTTACTGGTGGTGATCTGAAAGCTTCACTCGTCTGTATCTTAGCTGCTTCAACAGTATTTGCTAACACTTAGTGAGCACCTACTGCATGTTTGGCATCGTGCCACCTTCTCTTCATTCATCAGCTCAGTTAATCCTCTGACAGTGAGACAAATATTGTCCCCATTTTACTCAGAAGGAAGACAATAAAATGTTAAGGAGGTTAAGTGACCTGCCAGAGTCACACTGCCAGTAAATGACTCAGAGCCATGACATTAAGTGCTACAATATTTTTGGCTCCAAATGTGTTTTCTATATGACCATGCCATAGAACCAAATGGAAATTTGCTAGTCTACTATCATTTCTCTATTTCCAAGCGCCAATATCACTTAAATTTAATTCCTATTTAAATCTTTAAGGTTTTATTGATGATATTTTCAAACATAAGGCAAAAGGAATAACCCCAAATCAATAGTGTCCTGAAGACCTTAAAGAAGACCCAGATTCCTATCTGAGACTCTATAAAGGTTTCACTAAGTTTATCCTTCAGAAACTTAAATTCTTCAGAGAACTCCTATGCCAGGTAAGTTCCAAAACCCAGAAGCAACAGTCTCTTCAAGAACATCAACTAGATGTGTTCCCCTTCCTCATAAAGTTGACACCCTTTTTAACTTGAACAGGTTAGGGTGGTCACTGCCTAGACATCCCTGAAGATCGGGAAAGTAATTAAACTAGAGGAAGGAGTAGCAACAGACAAGATGGAATTTAACAAAGGAATATGAATACTGAATCTCTATATAATTTTCTTAGTTGCTAGAGTATTAGAATAGCAAGAAGGAAAGAATTGAAATGGTGGAATTGTAACACATAGCATCCTTGCAAATTTGTTCTACAGCTACTTGTTAAATTGTAATTTGAAACCTATCACCTTTTTGTATATATGTTATATTTCACGTTAAGGAAATTACTAAGGCTAGGGTACTATAACTCATAACAACTTTGGAAATTTCCTATATAAGTACTGGTTAAATCATACTTCGAAAGATATTACCTTTTTGAATATATGTTATATTTCACAATAAGGAAATAACTGAAACTGTGGAACTGTAATCCATAACATGCTTTGAAATTTGCTAACTACTGGTTAAAATGCACTTGGAAAGTTATCATTTCTATGTATATATGTTATATTCTAAGAGTAAAAAATGACTGAGGAGATCCAAAATGGCAGATTAGGAGAGAAAGAGGAAAATACTCGTCCATGAAAAACACTAGACTCCAGAATACTGGTTCCAGGGTCCCACCGGCTGGGCAAGGACTTATATACCCGTAGCGACTGAGCAACTGGAGAAGCCAGGAGCCTGCGTTCGGAATCAAGTAAGTCTTTGATCCGGAGAGCTGCTGGGAAAATGGCAGCCGGACACACGCTGCAGGGAGGCAGGTCGGAGTGGGACCCGGGGAGCAGCCAGGGAGAGGGCAGCAGGAGCTGCGGTCGAGCACGGCAGGGAGTGCCTCCCATGCCCCAGGCACACACTTTGGTAACTGGCGTGGGTGACAGCCCTTTGCACATCCACAGCTAAAGGCCCCCAAGTTAGGGACAAGCCACTGCAGCAAGTGGACGATTGTGGAAGTGGGTTATTTTCCACACCCTGCTTTACAACCATCTTTGAAGCGGGCTGGGAGCCATCCTTTCGCAGTGCTGCAGCTGGGAGCCTCCTCAAGGAAACGGGGGATTCAGCTGGCTCGTGACAGCACAACTCCTCCCCTGCAGAAGCCTGTGAGGTGCACAGCTGAGAGGCAGGGGAGCCGCATGGAAGCAACAGGAGCTCTACATCAAGCCCAGGGACTTGTGGGTCCACAACAGAGAGGGACTGAGGGGAGTCTGAACTAAAGGGAAGGTCACCTGCTGCAGCCCCAGGGTATCACAGCTGCAACTCTGGGAACAGCTGAGAGTACTGGGTCTTAAAGCCCTCTTCCCTGCCAAACTGCACAGGGCACAACCCCCAACCCCAGAGCTGGCGGTCCCCACTGCACACAGAAAATTGGTGCACTGATTGGACATCCAAAATTGGTGCACTGATTGGACATTCGTATGGTTTGGACCCCCACTTGCTGTATCAACGAAGTTGGGGAGAACTGGCTTGAGGATAAGAGGTGGCTCAGGAGCACCATCTGCTGGTAGGTCAGGGACAGTGCACTGCATTAAGCTGTAGCTCTGTCAAATTATAGATGATTGTTTAAATAAGCCTGCATATCCTAAAAGAAACCTATCAAGATAAACAAATGACAAGAGGCCGAAAACAACAGAAAATTATAAAGCATTTAAGAAACCAGAAGATATGGATAACCCAAATGCTCAAATTTAAAAATGAGAGGAGATACAGAACTTGAAGAAATTAATCAAAGAAGCAATCACAAACACCAATACCATGGCTCAGGATATAAAGGACATCAAGAAGACCCTAGAAGAGCATAAAGAAGAATTTGCAAGAGTAAATAAAAAAATAGAGGATCTTATGGAAACAAAAGAAACTGTTGATTAAATTAAAAAGATTCCTGATACACAGTACTAGAATAGAGGAAGGTGAGGAAAGAATAAGTGAACTGGACGAGTGTAGGCTGGAAAGTGAAAGCACAAAAGAACAAATGGTGAAAAAAATTGAAAAATTCAAAATGGATCTCAGGGATATGATGGACAACATGAAGTACACAAATTTAAGAATCACTGGTGTTCCAGAAGGGGAAGAGAAGGGTAACGGACTAGGAAGAGTATTCAAAGACACCGCTGGAGAGAACTTCCCAACCCTTCTAAACAACATAAATACGCAATAATAGATGCCCAACGAACTCCAAACAGAATAAATCCAAATAACCCCACTCCAAGACACATTTTCATCAGATTGTCAAATGC
The DNA here is from genome assembly GCF_015220235.1 of Choloepus didactylus. Classification (NCBI taxonomy): domain Eukaryota; kingdom Metazoa; phylum Chordata; class Mammalia; order Pilosa; family Megalonychidae; genus Choloepus; species Choloepus didactylus. Next base: position 8,394,926 of record NC_051329.1, on the reverse strand, counting down.
TGAAGAGAAGTAGAAAGTTCTGAAAGCAGCAAGAGGGAAGTAATTCACCACATACAAGGGAAACAACATAAGCAGTGACTACTCAGTGGCCACCATGGAGGTGTGAAAGAGAAAAACTGCCAACAAAAAATTCTTTATCCAGCAAAGCTCTCCTTCAAATTCAAGGGACAGTTTAAAATCTTCACAGACAAACAAACGCTGACAGAATTTGCTAACAAGAGACCTGCCCTACAAGAAATACTAAAGGGAGCCCTACCAACTGAGAAAAATAAGAAAGAAGAGAGAGGTATGGAGAAGGGCACAGAATTAAAGAGTTTTAGTAAGGAGACATTAAAGGAAATAAAGAGAGAGAGGGGAAAAAATATATCTGACAAAAACCAAAGGATATGATGGCTGATTCAAGAACTGCCTTCACAGTAGTAACACTGAATGTGACTCAATTAAACTCCCCAATTAAAAGATACAGATTGGAAGAATGGTTTAAAAAATATGAACTCAGCATGTTGCTTACAAGAGATTCATCTTAGACCCAGAGACACAAAGAAATTGAAAGTGAAAGGATGGAAAAAAATATTCCATGCAAGCTACAGCCAAAAGAAAGCAGGAGTAGCAATATTAATCTCAGATAAAATAGACTTTAAATGTAAGGATGTCATAAGAGACAAAGGACACTATATACTAATAAAAGAGACAATTCAACAAAAAGAAATAACAATCATAACTGTCTATGCACCCAAAGTGCCCCAAGACAAACACTGGCAAAACTGAAGGAAGCAATAGATGTTTCCACAATAATTGTGGGAGACTTCAATACATCACTCTCTCCTATAGACAGATCAACCAGAAAGAGGAACAATAAGGAAACTGAAAAACTAAACAGTGTGATAAATGATTTTGGCTTAACAGACATATGTAGAGCATTACATCCGAAATCACCAGGATACACATTCTTTTCAAGTGCCCACAGAACTTCCTCCAGAATAGATGAGATGCTGGGCCATAAAACAAGCCTCAATAAATTTAAAAAGACTGAAATTATTCAAAGCACATTCTCTGATCCACGATGGAATACAACTAGAAGTCACTAACCATCAAAGAGTTAGAACATTCACAAATACATGAAGGTTAAACAACACACTCCTAAACAATCAGTGGGTGAAACTGCTAAATATCTAGACACGAATGAAAATGAGAGCACAACATATCAAAACTTATGGGATGCAGCGAAGGCAAACTGAGGGGGAAATTTATAGCTCTAAATGCATACATTAAAAAAGAATAAGGAACTAAAGCCAAAAACTGAAGAAGCTAGAAAATGAATAGCAAACTAATCCTAAACCAAACAGAAGAAAAGAAATAAGAAGTAAAGCAGAAATAACTGGCATAAAGAACAAAAAAAAAAAAAAAAAAAAAAAAAAAAAAAAAGAATAAAACCAAAAGTTGGTTCTTTGAGAAGTTCAACAAAATTGACAAGCCCTTAGCTACACTGACAAAATCAAAAAGAGAGAAGACCCATATAAACAAAATAATGAATGAAAAAGGTGACATAACTGTGGATCCTGAAGAAATTAAAAAAATTATAAGAGGATATTATGAACAACTGTATGGCAACAAACTGGATAATGTAGAAGAAATGGACAATTTCCTAGAAACATATGAACAACCTAGACTGACCAGAGAAGAAATAGAAGACCTCAACAAAACAATCACAAGCAAAGAGATCCAGTCAAGTCATCAAAAAACTTCCCACAAATAAATGCCCAGGGCCAGATGGCTTCACAGGGGAATTCTACCAAACTTTCCAAAAAAGGACTGACACCAATCTTACTTAAACTCTTTCAAAAAAACTGAAGAAAATGGAACACTACCTAACTCATTTTATGAAGCTAACTAACATCACTCATACCAAAACCAGGTAAAGATGCTACAAGAAAGGAAAACTACAGGCCAATCTCCCTCATGAATACAGACGCAAAAATTCTCAACAAAATACTTAACAAATCGAATCCAAAGACACATTAAAAAAATCATATACCATGACCAAGTGGGGTTCATTCCAGGCATGCAAGGATGGTTCAACATAAGAAAATCAATCAATATAATACAACACAATAAATCAAAAGGGAAAAATCAAATGATCATCTCAATAGATGCTGAAAAGGCATTCAACAAAATCCAGCATCCTTTTTAGAAAAAACACTTCAAAAGATAGGAATTGAAGGAAAATTCCTCAATATGATAAATGAAATATATAAAAAACCCACAGCCAGCATAGTACTCAATGGCGAGAGACTGAAAACCTTGCCTCTAAGATCAGGGACGAGACAAGGATGCCCGCTGTCACCAGTGTTATTCAACATTGTGCTAGAAGTGCTAGACAGAGCAATCTGGCAAAACAAATAAAAGGCGTCCAACTTGGGAAGGAAGAAGTAAAACTGTCATTATTTGCAGATCATATGATTTTTTTTTAATTAGATGTTTTAGTATTTTAATGTTCTTCACATATTCAACATAAAATACTGATGACGGATAAACAAGAGGGGAAAAGACTCCAGCAAAATCTTCTGAAAGTCAAATTGTCACTCTGGTCAAACACAATAAAGAGAAAGCCAAGTGAACAAAGGATAAGGGACGTTAACAGAGAAATTTAGTTTGAAGGTATAATTAGAAAACAAACAACAAACCAATCAACTTCTCTTCTAGCTATTGAAAAGAGAGGTAAGAGTGAAGAGGGGAATTTCTCAATCTCATTTCTGTGAAGCAGCTTACAAATGACAGGCATGACTGTTGTGAATGTGTGATGATACTCAAAGTCAAGGAGTCTAAGAAATTGTAGACGCCCACATATATCACTAAGAACCATATTATTAAAAATATAAATGCAAAGAGATATAGACTACAAGGTATTAAAAACTGACCTTGCTATATAAACACATAGTATATGTCACCTTTACCTATTTATGATAACAGTATAAAGATCTATAAAACGCTTTTCCCTGGAACTCCTAAACAGTCACCAAATGGTCACTGTTTACCTTAATCAATGGCTGTGAGCCCAGAAGACCTCACTGCTGCCACTTGGGAAGGATCTAGGCTCAGCACCTAACAGGTCCCACCTACCCTCCATGCTGTGTGCTTGTTTCTGCAGAAATAACTAGATAAATTTGCATAATATTAAGTCCACAGGCTATTTGCATATAGAGATCTAGCTCGAAGTAGCAGCAGAGACAAAATAAGCTGGAACTCATTAGAAAAGCAACAGGAAGATTTTTTAAATGCTTTCAGTTTAAATAAGAGTTAAAGCAGCCACTAAGCCCACCAGCTTTGCAGAACTGCTGATGTTTCGCTGTTGTTCTTTGAATTAAAAAAAAAAAATCTACAATAAGAACATTCATCTAAGAAAAATACCATGTTGGTTAAGTTTGTGTAGCCCTTCCCAAGTTACTTTGCTCCACGTACAAAGGTTAGGATGTGTTCACAGCTGATTCATCTCCAAAAAGTTTTTCATGAAGGCCGCCAGTTTCTGGACATCATCGATTGTGATGGCATTATACAGAGAGACCCGGATGCCTCCTACCGACCTATGCCCTTTCAAGGAAATCATATTGAGTTCAAGAGCTTTATCAAGAAATCTTTTTTCTAAAGCCTCATCTCCTTTAGCATTGCCAATGTGGAATGGAACATTCATCTTGCTTCTATTCTGGGGCTCCACGGGACATACGTAGAATCCTTGAGAATGGTCAATAATATCATAAATCATCTTTGATTTGATGAAGCTGAGCTTCTCCATGGCCGCTGCACCGCCATTGTTCTTAATCCACTCCAGGTCCAAGCCCATGACGTAGATGCTGAAGGATGGAGGCGTGTTGTACAAGGACTTGTTGCTGACTTGCACTTTGTACTCTAGGATGGAGGGGCACTCTCAGAGAGCAAAGCCCAGCAGATTATCGCAGACGATTACCACCGTGACCCCCGCAGTGCCCATGTTCTTCTGAGCACCAGCAAAAATGACATCAAACTTGGAAACATCCACTGGCTTGGACAGGAAGTTTGAAGACATGTCACAAACCAACACTGCTCCTTTAACATCAGGTACAAAATCAAACTCCACTCCGTGCACAGTCTTATTTGCACAGTAATACACGTAGGAGGCGTCTGGGTTGAGGTTCCAGGTGCTTGGATACGGAATTTTCGTATAACTCCCAAGTTTGGGGTAGACAGTATTCACAGTCCCAAACTTCTTGGCAGCTTCTGCAGCCTTAGCTGACCAAGCTCTTGGTCACCACATAGTCCGCACACCTTCCTGCTTTCAGCCTATCAGGTTTAAGGGAACAGCACTGAACTGGCCACACCCACCTCCTTGCACAAAAATCACCTTTTTTGGGAAGGATCTAGGCTCAGCACCTAACAGGTCCCACCTACCCTCCATGCTGTGTGCTTGTTTCTGCAGAAATAACTAGATAAATTTGCATAATATTAAGTTCACAGGCTATTTGCAGGCTATTTGCATATAGAGATCTAGCTCGAAGTAGCAGCAGAGACAAAATAAGCTGGAACTCATTAGAAAAGCAACAGGAAGTTGTCTGGAATGGCTAACAATTCCCGCACAAGATTCTCTGTGGTGTTAATAATCTTAGCAAAATCTGATGACCTGTTGCTCATTTCAAGAACACTAACCCCAACTCCTTGGTAGTCTAATAATTCCTTCTGTATCTCTAACAATACCGAGTGCGGCAGCTTGGCTGGTCCTGGCCCGAAGTTAACCACCTGCCTTGGGGCGTCCATGATGCGGAGGCGGGGGCTGCGAGTTAGCCGCGGGGACCGAGAGCGTGGACCTAGCACGTCTCCCAGCGGCGGTGTGTGCCAGATGATATGATCTTATATTTGGAAAACCCTGAGAAATCAATGACACAGCTACCTGAGCTAATAAACAAATTTAGCAAAGTAGTGGGATACAAGATTAATGCACATAAGTCAGTAATGTTCCTATACACTAGAAATTACCTAACTGAAGAGACACCCAAGAAAAAGATTCCATTCTCAATAGCAACTAAAAAAATCAAGTACCTAGGAATAAACTTAACCAAGGATGTAAAAGACCTATACATAAAAATTACATAACTTTACTAAAAGAAAAAGAAGGGGACCTAAAAAGATGGAAAAAGATTCTGTGTTCATGGACAGGAAGGCTAAATGTCATTAACATGTCAATTCTACCCAAACTCATCTACAGATTCAATGCAATTCCAATCAAAATTCCAACAACCTACTTTGCAGACTTGGAAAAGCTAGCTATCAAATGTATTTGGAAGGGAAAGATGCCTCGAATTGCTAAAAACATTCTAAAAAAGAAAAACAAAGCAAGGGGATTTATACTTCCTGACTTTGAAGCTTACTCTAAAGCCACAGTAGTCAAAACAACATGGTAATGGCACAAAGACAGACATATTGATCCATGGACTCCAACTGAAAATTCGGAGCTAGACCCCCAGATCTATGGTCAACTGATCTTTGATAAGTCCCCCAAAACCAATGAACTGGGACATAACAATCTCTTCAACAAATGGGGCTGGGGGAACTGGATAGCCATACCCAAAAGAATGAAAGAGGACCGCTACTTCACACCCTACACAAAAATTAACTCAAAGTGAATTAAAGACCTCAATATAAGACATAGCACCATAAAATCCCTAGAAGATAATGTAGGGAATCATCTTCAAGACCTTGTATTAGGATGTCGCTTCTTAGACCTTACACCCAAAGCACAAGCAATCAAAGAAAAAAATAGATAAATGGGAACTCCTCAGAATTAAAAACTTCTGTACCTCAAAGGAATTTGTCAAAAAAGTGAAGAGGCAGCCAACTCAATGGGAAAAAATATTTGGAAACCATGTATCTGACAAAAGACTGATATCTTGCATATATAAACAAATCCTAAAACTGAATGACAGTAGTACAAACAGTTCACTTATAAAATAAGCAAAAGATATGAAAAGACATTTCACTGAAAAGGAAATACAAATGGCTAAAAAAACACATGAAAAAAATGTTCATCTTCACTAGCTATTAGGGAGATGCAAATTAAGACCACAATGAGATATCATCTCACATCAATTAGAATGGCTGCCATTAAACAAACAGGAAACTCTTTCAAAAAATTGAAGAAAATGGAACACTACCTAACTCATTTTATGAAGCTAACATTACTCTAATACCAAAACCAGGTAAACATGCTACATTACTCTAATACCAAAACCAGGTAAAGATGCTACAGTCTAAACACTCTAAATGCTCTTCAACAGATGAGTATTATTGAGGGTAATTTTAATGTTATGGGAACGCTCAGGAATGATTATGGTTTGCAAACTTTCTTGGGTATGGTAGGATCATGTTGGAAGCAATGTAGTTATTTTAGATATTTGTTTTTCTTATTCCTTTGTTTAGATATGGTTTACTAATTTTCCTGGGTATAGTAAGAACATGTTACAAGCAAAGTAGTTATTTTAGGTTATTTGTTTTTCTTAATCCTTTGCTTTGTTTTGTTTGAAATGTTGTGTTGTTTAATTTTTCAATAAATAAAGTTAAAAAATTAAAACAAACAAAAAAATTAGCATGTTCACTTTAAGGGCAAGTAACCACACACACACATACACACAACTTCACAAACATTTTACTTTAAAGATATAAATTTGTCTTATTTTTGTTGTTGTTTTTTTTTAAGGCAAAGGTTATTTTTGGAGAATGGGTTCACAAACTGAAGTTCCAAAGGTTTTTTTTTGGTTCACATAGACCACGTCCTTTCATGTGCACCAAGAATTTAAAGACATACATCAAGCAATTTGAGAGCAGAATCCTTCAAGAATTCTTCAATTTCCCCCCAGTCTAATCCACACCTAATTTACCAGCATTTTTTCCCTAGTGAATCACACCTTATATTAACTCTTTCCAAAGTACTCAGCTTATAACTTTTATAGAAACAACTCTTTCTTTGTTCACACTCACAGTTCATCGGTTTAATAGTAGTTAATGAAATTACATAAATAATGAAATTACATAATAATAAGGAAATTATATAAATTATACAGTGAAAGTTTATAAATTACTATAATAAGACAGAAATAAACAGGTCTGGGCACAAACCCATTTGGCCCTGGGTAAGCACACAACTCCAGTGGTGGGAGAAGAACCGCCCAGACATACCGATTCCACCCGTGGTGGTGGGGAGAGCCTCAGTCACTGGATTTGAAGGAGGGAACGGAGAGTGTCAATTGCGGGAACACATCACTTACATGGAGGCAGGTCAGTTAATAGCTTCTACTGTAACTTTTTAAAGCCAGAAAAATACACACACAAGAACAGCAGCCTAAGGAAGACAGAATTTCTAAACTCCAATTTTTTTAATAGCTCAACCAAACAGAGAGGATGGTTTCTGGCCAGGACCAACAACCAAAGCATTCATTTGTTTAGTAAGAGCTTGGGGTTTGCTTGTGTTTGTTTTTTTTTTTCCTTTCCCCTTCACTATTTCCTTTTAAACACAATTGACAAGAAATGCATGTATGAGAATTTTCCAGACTAGTCTTTACATAGGTGCAAATAAGAAAATGCCTCTCTAGATGGATTCTGCTGGATTTTTATTTATGAGGACTACATCTTTTGGCAATTTTGCTTTTACATTTACAGTACATCATGATATGAACTTTCCAACATCTGATTCAAGATGCTTTTATCAATAGATAAAATTTGCTCTCACGTGACTGAAATTACTCAGTTCTTCCATTCAGTATAAATGAGAAAATGCTATTCTAATCATGGGACTAGTCAAAAGAGAATTACTCAGATTATTCTACTTAAATTCCATAATGATAAACTACTTATGACAGTCTACCTAAGTGAATTGCCTACATACTGAAAATTTACCTGTTTTCCAAAAATGTTAAATCATGGTCATCTTAACAGATTTATGTTCAAAAAAATCACAATATAATTTATGAAAGCAAAAAAAGCACCTAAATATCCAGTAAGGGAATGGTTACATAAATCACGATTGATACAATGAAAATACCATGTAGTTATTAAAAACTGTCTTATAAGAAAAATCTAATTTAAAAAAATGTCCAGAGTATAACTTTAAGTTAAAAAGAAAACAAACAGAAAAAAAAAACACAAAACCTCTCTATACAGAATGATCCCACTGGAGAAGGTGGGGATACCTAAAATACTTTGTTAATGTTTCTCTCTGGTGGTGATATTACATGGGATTACATTTTTCTTCTTTACAATTTTCTGTATTTTTCAAAACTTATATAACGAACATGTTAAAAAACATTATTTTTAAGGGTTCAATCAGTTGGGATTAAAAATTTAAAATGCTATGTACTTCCGTGCCTTCTTAAAAGAAATACATGTAACTAGGGTAGACTTTCCTTGATGACACAGCACTGTCATGATAAATACAAGTAACTATGGCACTGCCTGTGATATACCAATCCCCATGGGCTACGGATGGATACATGAAATTCATCTCTTATTTGTCAAATACATTTGCCAAAGTAGGTCCCATGGAACGGAGGCCCATGAGATTCTCCAGAAAGAGTTCTGCGAGGAAGCTGGGGAAATGCTGCCTACAGTATGCCCCTCCAGAGCCTCACCACAAACCTGGGAGTAAGAAACAAAACAAAACAAAGAAACAAAGAAACCCTCCTATTTAACTCACTGGTTTCCCAAATTTAATTACCATGGAACTCTTTTTTTCTTCTTCTTCTTCTTTTTAAATGTAACAAGCATTAACACCCACAGAATTAAGGCTCTAAGGAACACTCAGGGAAACACTGCCCTAACTTAAATGGCCCCAGATCACTTGATTAGCAACAGTAACGGCTTCCACTTCCTGGAGACTACTACTGTCAGGCTCTGTGTTAAGCAGTTTACAGACATTATTTTATTTAATCCTCATAACAACTTGAGTCAGTTTTATTCATATCCCCCATTTTAAAGATGAGGAAACTGACATTTAGGAAGGCTAAATACTTGTCCAAAGTTTCGTAACAACCCAAATCCTGTGTTCTCAACCATTAAAAGCGCCGACTTGACTTTCCAATTTGGGAGCAGCTTTTTATAGCTTTTGCTTCCTCTTTCTCTGTCATTTCTTTTTTTCTTTTTTTAAATTCAGTTTTATTGAAATATATTCACATACCATACAATCATCCATGGTATACAATCAACTATTCACAGTACGATCATATAGTTATGTATTCATCACCACAATCTATTTCTGAACACTTTCCTTACATCAGAGAGAATCAGAAGAATAAAAAATAAAAGCAAAAAAAGAACACCCAAACCATCCCCCATCCCACCCTATTTGTCATTTAGTTTTTTTTTTTTGCTTCATAGTTTTTTTTATTAAATGCAGTTTTATTGAAATACATTCACACACCATACAATCATCCATGATATACAATCCACTGTCCACAGTATGATAACATAGTTATGCGTTCATCACCACAATCTATCTCTGAACATTTTCCTTACATCAGAAAGAACCAGAACAAGAATAAAAAATGAAAGTGAAAAAAGAACACCCAAATCATCCCCCCATCCCACCCCATTTGTCCTTTAGTTTTTATCCCCATTCCTCCACTCATCCATACACTAGATAAAGGGGGTGTGATCCACAAGGTCTTCACAATCACACTGTCACCCCTTGTAATCTACATTATTATATAATTGTCTTCAGGAGTCCAGACTGCTGGTTTGGAGTTTGGTAGTTTCAGGTATTTACTTCTAGCTATTCCAATACATTAAAGCCTAAGAGGTGTTATCTATATAGTGCATAAGAATGTCCACCAGAGCGACCTCTCGACTCCATTTGAAATCCCTCAGCCACTGAAACTATTTCGTCTCATTCTGCATCCCCCTTTTGGTCAAGAAGATATTCTGAATCCCACGATGCTGGGTCCAGATTCATCCCCAGGAGTCATATCCTGCGTTGCCAGGGAGATTTACACCCCTGGGAGTCGGGTCCCACATAGGGGAGAGGGCAGTGAGTTCACCTGCCAAGGTGGCTCAGAGAGAGAGAGGGCCACATCTGAGCAACAAAGAGGTACTCAGGGGGATATCTCTGTCATTTATTTCTTGATGGAGTTATTGGCTCTGTTAATTTTTCCCTTCGCCCTTTAAAAATTTGCCACCAAGGGAGAAACCATATATCCATCCGTATTACTATTTAAACGGCAAGGTAAGGCTCAACCGGCTCTGCTCCGAGTCCACTGCACAGCCTTGAGGTCAGCTACTTTGGCTGCCCAAACAAAGACATTCTTACCAATCATCTTTCAGCCGGATTCTAACAGCCTCCTAACTGATCCCCTCAAGTCCATCCTCCCCTGGCTGCCAGAATGATCTTATGCAAGTGAGCCTGCAGTACTCCCAGCTTAAACTCCTCCAATGGCGCGCTTTGCCCAGAGGGTCCACAACCCCAGCTGCCCAAGGGGCCTGTGAGGCCATCTGGTCCCTGCCTCCTCTCCGGCCTCACCTCACTCCACCCCCACCTGGAATATTCCTGGGCACACACTCCCAGGCTGTTTCCCTCTGTGTCTTTGTTTTGGATGCCCATCCCCGTGCTTGGTTCCCTTCTCTCTCCTTACCTGGTTAACTCTAACTCATCCTTGAATCACATCTCCTTGTGTCTCATCTCCTCCAGGAACACTCCCTACAGATCTCCCGCAGCCCCCAAAGATTTGCTAGGTATCCCTCGCACTACGGCGATTGCACATCACACTGCTCCATGTGTACACTACTTGAGAGACTGGCATATACCTGCGTGATCCTAAAAGATGACAATTTTGTGGTTTAGCAATTCCACATCCCCAAAGAGGGAGGTATGCCATAAAGGCCGGGTAAATGAATAAACTTCCTTGACCTCAGCTATGTTCATATTAATGAAAGCTGTCGTATGAAAGCAAACATTAATTAGCACCCACTATGTCCCTCCACCATACTAGGCACTGGGCTATGGATATGCTCATTAGGACAGGAAAATGTTTGATTTGAAAGAAACATTAACTATAACAGTGCTTAAAATATAAATTATTCAAATATCTGAACAACAGTCCTCACGATCCCATGAGAAATGCTTTTAACACTGTTCCTTAACACACGACAAAGAAACCTGGCAATAAGGAAGCTCAATCTCCCTCTTTACTTCATCTTCCCCATGAAGTTTCCTCTGCCTTTGTACAAACAGGTAAGTTAGTTTTTTTTTTTAAAAAAAAAAAAAAGGACTCTGAAAACCCACACAGCTGACAAAGGAAATAAAGCAACTATAGCCCTTGTCTCAGCATGTTCTGAGAGCCAGTGATTACACATGTGAAGAGTAAACTGACACATTTGTCCTTATAGACATCCTGGCATGAGTCCCCATAACAACATTCTGCTACAAATACCATCCTAAAAGCCAAATAAGCAACAAAGTTGGCACTGCTTAACTCCAAAGCACATGGATGTTGCACACTGCCCATGAGGTTCAAACGCTTCAGTGTACCTCAGGGTTCCTCCTTTGGCTCTTCTGATGTAGTTACAAGTACTCAGAATGAAAATGGTTTCAACAGGATGTCAACTTGTCTGTAAATAAGGTCACCCAAATGGTTTCTCCCTGTCCTCCGATGACACCTCTTCCCTTCTCCCAAGCCATTAATTAATCCCAGTGGCCTTTCAAATTTATGGTCTCCGCAATTGCAACAAGCACTTGTAGGTGACTGGCTCCCAAACTTGTATGTCAAGCAAACCAATCTCAGGACCACGCTTCCAACACATGCTACATGCCGGACATGTACATGTAAGTCCCTCAAACTCTGTCTCACACTATCACAATGGAATCCTCTCCTGACGCCGCCCCAACCAACCCTCCATCTGGCTCATTTCTTGTTCATTCTTTACTCACTTCCACTTGAAGCTGCAATTATCTTCACTCACTTAGCAGCACTAACCGGGCACATCCTGATGCCAGGCACCATGCTAGGTGCCAAGGATACAGAGATAAGACAGAATGCCACTCTTAAGCAGCCCAGGTTAGTCAGGGACACAGGAAAGTAAATAGCTTAGAAAATGGGTGTCAAGACTGTGTTTTAAAACTTCAACTTCTGTGTGAGACCAAAGGAAGAGATGTTTATTTGGTGCAAAATCTATATTTTCTGTAGCACACTTTATAATTTAACTTGTATGCTCCATTTATTCAAATACCATAATTACATGGAACCTTGAATAGGGAGTGAGTTCTGGTTGGTTTGTACAGGTTAGCATGAAGCCCCGATACATCCCAGAGTAATTTGGGCAGAGAATAAAAAGTATTTGCAAAGGCTCCTTGAGGGACTGGGGAAAAATGTGGAAATATTAAACTTCCCCATCTGGGGAATTACTGATATTCTCACAAGCATTGAGAACTACCAGTTTAGTAGGCCAAACCCTTGATCTTGGGGGTTGCCCTTATGAAACTTGTTGCTGCAAAGAAGAGGTTAAGCCTACTTATAGTTGTGCCTAAGTGTCACCCCCAGAGAACCTCTTTTGTTGCTCAGATACAGCCTCTCTCTCTAAGCCAACTGGGCAGGTGGACTTGCTGCCTTCCCTGCTACGTGGGACATGACTCCCAGCAGTGTAAATCTCCCTGGCAATGTGGGACATGACTCCCAGGGATGAGCCTGGACCCAGCATCATAGGATTGAGAAAGTCTGCTGGACCAAAAGGGGGAAGAGAAATGAAACAAAATAAAGTTTCAGTGACTTAGAGATTTCAAATAGATTTCAAATGGAGTTGAGAGGTCATTCTAGAGGTAATTCTTATGCATTATATAGATACCCCTTTTAGTTTTTAGTGTATTAGAATAGCCAGAAGGCAATACCTGAAACTGTTGAATCGCAATCCAGGATCCTTGATTCTTGAAGATGATCATATAATTATATAGCTTATATGGTGTAACTGTGTGATTGTGAAAACCTCGTAGCTCATACTTCCTTTATCGAGTGTATGGACAGATGAGTAGAAAAGTGGGGAGAAAAAGCAAATGAATAGTAGGGGGGAGGAGGGTGTACGGGATGTTTAGGGTGTTCTTTTTTACTTTTATTTTTATTTTTTTTTAAGTAATGAAAATGTTCAAAAATGGATTGTGGTAATGAATGCACAACTATATGATGATACTGTGCACAACTGATTGTATACTTTGGATGATTGTATGGTATGTGAACATATCTCAATAAAATTGCATTTAAAATTAAAAAAAAAAAAAAGAAAAAAAGAAAATGGGTGTCAAGAGCCATAGAAAAGGTAAATACGGTTAAGGACCAAGTGTCTGTGACTGAGGAGGTGGGGAGAGCGTTTTGGAAGGGACAGCTGATAAGGAACCCCAGGTGGGGGGGTGGCGGCACAACAGAATTCCATAAAGTCACAGAGGTGTGAAAGTGACTCTGGCCTGTCTGCAACCCCCTCCCAGAACCCTAGCTCAAATCCTAATTCCTTTTTACTTGCACTACTGTTTCTGCTGCCAATCTGGTCTTCCTGCATCTCCCCATGCCAATCCAGCCTACCTTCTGCTGCCAAATTAATCTTACTAAAGTGCAACTCTGATCATATTGCTTCTCTGCTCCAAACACTCACTGAAACTTGCTGCGACCAAATTAACCACCATGGAGCACACACCCTGGCACTTTGCCCTCCCCAGCCTTTTTTCTTGTCGTTTCCCTACATATAATCAACCAAGATCTGGCAAAGTAGAGGGTAATTCACTCGTCATAAAACATGTCCCACGCTTTCCTGCTGTTCTTGTCTGTGCTCATGCTGTCACTTCTTCCCGATCCCCCATTTTTGTCTATCAAAATCCTACTTAAAGAAATAACCACCTAATTCAAGACGGTGGTTCCCTGAGGAGAAAGGGGAGTGTGGGGAGGGGGCATGCTCGGGATGGAGTACGCAGGGAGCCTCCCACTGGATTGGTAGTGCTTACTTCCTCAGCTGGGTGGCAGGCACATGAATGCTCCCTCTAGTACTCTGTAGGTATCAGTGTATGTAATATATATTTTTTGAAATCTTACCACCTATCAAAGTCCATCTCTTACAATAGGATCCCAATCTAGCCTCAACCCCTGACCTTCAACTTCAGTTAAAATTCACACATGGACTTTTTCTTATTCTCTCTTGTACAGTAAGATGTTTGGGTACTTGTTTTATTACCCAAATTATTATAAAAAGATCACTCCCTACTCATGGGCAACAAGGGTACTATCCCTAGTAATTTTTAGCAACAATAGCTCATAAGAACTATTTACTGAGTGTTAACTCTGTGTTAGGTACCACGTTAAGCAGCTTACATATATATCTCTTTTAATCCTCCCAACAACTCTAGGAAGTAAGTTATTGTTATTATTTCTTTTATTTCCAAGGCGGAAACTGCAATTGGAAAGATTAAATACTTGCCAAAGGTCACACTCCTTGTATATGACTCCAAACTGTGCTATGCCACTGCCCCCAATGTACTTTTAATAAATGAAAAAGAAGTAAACAGCTATGAAGTAAAATAAGTGCTTAAATTTCATCCAAGCCAGTTTAGCAATTCTGAAACTCTTTTAGGGAAAGGGAGCCAATCTCTACTGAACACTTCCTCTCCAGGTGCTGTCTTTACCTGCTGTGACCGTCAGTCTCACAAGAACCCCCAAAGGCAGGCTTTATCACTACTCCCACTTCACATCTGAGGAGCCTGAGGTAGGGAGTTTTTAAATAACTTAAACAAGGTCACAGCTCTCAGCCATGTTCTTTCTACATAATACTCCTTTTAAAAAGATAAAATGAGATAAAGATGATGATATTCAGAAAATATTCCTGGACCCTGAGGGTAATTTGTACTCAGGAGTTAAAGAAACAGGCCCAAGGGAGAAAATACTTAAATATAAAATTTGAACCCTTTACAGGTACAATACACTTAAGGGTTTAAATTTTAGCTTCTAAAAAACCAAGTCCCAGCAGAGTTCCGCGCTTCTGAGCGCACGTTGGGGAAGCAGTCTCTGGATTTCAAGTAAGGTCGGCCCATTTCAATGAGCCATTATGATTCAGGCAATAGCTGTGCAGCCCCACAGGCAAATCGCACCAGAACAGCCTTAGGGAAACAGCTTCCTCCAGAACTTTCCACAAAACAATCTGTCTTTCAGACCCTCTGCATTTTCATGTGTAGGCATTTTCGCTTGCCATGGGAACAGAGATCCCGAATTTGAATCCTTACTGCAATCAATAGTTAGCACTCATCAATCAGCATTACCTCAGAAAGCACACTTGGAGAAGTGACCCAAGAGGGCTGGTTTGGTTGCCTAATCCCCTGAGTGAGGTTCCTTTTAAGGGAGGCCACGGCAAGTCCATTGGGGTCAATGTGGATGGATTAAGAGAAGCACATTCCACTGCCATGTAAAAATAACTTTAAATAAAAATAAAAATATGTACATATGAAAAGTCAGCCCACAGTGGAAGGAAAGAGCATAAGATCACTAAGGCTATACTACTTTTAGAGAACTGCACAGTAGACAGAAGAAATAGGAAAAGATAAACACACGAGCATGGAAATAAGAATGGCTACCACTCAGACACTGTTCTAATGTCTTGAGCTGTGCTACAACTCACACACCACAATTAACAACCATGTAACTGAAGCATAATACACAGCTGTGTTTAAACCTAACAGTGAATGCCTTCAAAATCTAGACACACTTTCCAGCCACCGCAAAATATCCCCTCAGGCTGGAAGAAGCCTTACTCTACAATTTAAAACACTTTCTTTGGCCAATTAAAAAAAAAAAAAGGCCTTAGGTTCAGGTTAAAAGATTCTACGCTGTGAATGGCACTTACAGTCTCATCCTTGACCTCCAAAGATAAACAATCATCTATCTTTCTTAAGTAAAATGTTTCTTAGGCTAATGGCCAATAAAAAAAGATTTTTGAAATAAGGCCCCATTAATTTGTTGGGGTGCTCTGTTATTAACGATTGCCACTAATCTTTCTAAAAATAGAGGACTACAGATCATTATTAATAATTGTAATTACTCTTTGTTGAACACCATGTGCTGTGTTAAGTACTTGGTTCTCCCATCAATTCCATGAAATAGACAATACTACATTATCCTTCCCCAACAGATGCTCAGAGAGGTGGCGGGACCTGCTTACAATCTCACAGCTGGGAAGTGGCCGAGTCCCGCCTAGACTCCATGATCCCCAAGCCTGAATGATCTTTACCACCACATGATAAATATTCCACTTGCTCAAAAGTTGACAGTTCACAAAATGTTTTCTTCTACTATGTCTACAACCACACAAAAACAAACTGATGCATTAACATTAAAAGGTAAGTGAAACAAACCTGGCCAAACTTTCGGTTACTCACCTTACCCCATTCCTTCAGAAACCCACCACACACATGGCCAGGGCAACACGACTTGCTACATGGGACCCTAGTGGCCAAGTGTGCCACCTGGCTGAAGTATTCTGGCCGTCATGTTACCTTTTCTTGTTTTAGAAACACTACATCCTGAAGAACAAACTCATGCTGAGTAATTCAACTTGAACTACGTGGTCTAATCAAGTGCAGTTTAGTCAATGCTCAGTATTTGTGTAAAGTGCCCAGGTATGAAGGTCACCTTTACTCAAAACAAAACAAAAACTCCTGCTACATTAATTTGCCTTTCCCTTTAAATAATAATCTCCAGGTTCTCAGATACAGGAAACAAGTGAAGCGATCCCTAACAGTCTCAAAGTCAGCAGAATAAATTGACTCCACAATCTTCCCCCCACTATAAGAGTTTATTTCTATCATGTTCCACCAATACTACTACAAAACTGTTATTACTGAAACAGAACAGTTACTTGTAGCAAAATAACTTGTAGTCAGTGCCACACATTAGAAAAATATAACTATCATTTTTATTACTAAACTAGAAAGACGCCCTGCTAACAATCAACAAAAGGTCTCCAGGCAACTGAAAAGCATAGAAACTAAGCAAAAGATTTTCTTTCTTTGGAGACATGAAACTCTCATTCAGTCAAGAAAGATGGATTTTGTCACTTATTCTTCTCCAAAATGGAAAATACTACACAGAGACCATAAATGGGGTAAATTGCAACTCAGAGCAACCTTCTTTGTGCCAAGTTACAAAGCCGGTGAATACAAGGGGTGTATTAATGGAAAGACTGATACCATCTTACTACAGTAGCCTCTCTGTGGCTCGGGACAATGATCTGTTGAGGGTTTTCCAGTGATTTTGAATGTGCAACTTCCATACAAGCTCCTTTTTAAAGGGGCTGGCTCGGTGCTAAACACTCCCTCTTCGGGGAAAAAAGCCAAAAAGCTCCCCCCCCCCCAACACACACACACACACAGCCAAAAAGCTTCCCCCACAACACACACACACACACAAAGCCAAAAAGCTCCCCCCAACACACACACACACACACACACACACACACCCGCTAAGCTCCCCCCCAACACACACACACACACAAAGCCAAAAAGCTTCCCCCACAACACACACACACACACACAAAGCCAAAAAGCTCCCCCCAACACACACACACACACACACACACACACACACACACCCGCTTCTGGTAGAGGCTCAGCACCGTAGGCGTGGGAAGGCTCAGACTTCAGAGACAAAGGAGTAGGAGTGGTAGATGGGCCGGCAGAAGTGGGACCGACCTGAGCCCACCTGGCTAGGAAGAACCAGACCCATAGGATTGGACTTGCAGAGGAGAGTCCCAAAGCGTTGGGAGAAAGGGGGAGAAGGAAGAGAAGAAGAGCACACTGAAACTCTGCAAAGGTGAAGTCAGTCAAGGCTGAGAGCAAACCACAGCTGCAAGGTATTGAGTAAGAGAACCAGAAAGGGGCGGGCTCACGCCGTCCAGAGGCCAGGCAGGCCTGCGGCTATCAAAGAGGTAGGGGGTGGCGGACAGCTTCCAATCCTCATTTTATCTCCTCCTAAAAACAGTTTCAGGAACCTTCTTGGCCCCCAATGTCAGTAGGATACTGTGGGACCGAGCCAGCCATACTCAGTGCTCACGTCTTCCATGGAGGGAGAAACTAATGGAAAAAGGGATCCTGCAGTCACCCTCGGGTCCCTCGACAAGACTAGGGGAGAGAAAAGCCCCTCAGCCACGTCTGCTAGGACCCCTTCCCAGTGAAGTTAGACTCCAGAGGGGCCCCCCTGGCGCTCTTTGACCCTTCAAACCTTATGGTGGCTTCACACCTCCCCAACTTCAGAGACCCCTGCCCGACTCTAAAGCCTCTCTCAGAACACTACACCCCAGACCCTTGGCCCCCAAACCCTGTCTCGGAACCCCAATCCTCTCCTAAGACTCATACCCAGCTAGTCCCCTCTGTCCCCCAAATCCATTCCCAGACTTCCAGTAACTGTCTCAGTCCCCCTGTACTCCCACCCTTCTCCACAAAGACGCCTAATCCCTGCCTCAGAGCTAGCCCTTGGCCCCTCGGTCCGGATTCAGATTCAACTACAGCCCCCTCCACCCCTCCCGAACCCAATTTCAGATCCCCCCCCCCCAATCCCCTCCTCGCCCCCCTACACCCAGTCAGTCTCTCCGCTCCCAAATCCCCATTCCAGGCTCTTTAATGCCCGCTTCAGACCCAGCTTTGGGTACTCAGACGCTCCCCAACCTCACCTCAAGCCCCCCAAACAGCTCCCCGATCTGGGGCCCCTGAGTCCCCCGCACCCCGTCTCAGGCTCCCCATTTCCCACCCAGGCACCAGTCGCGGCCCCCAGCTCCCCAACCCCGACTCAATCCCCACTTCCCGCCCCAGTCCCCTCAACACGACTTGGGGGTCACACAGTCCGCCTCCGCCTCGGGCCACCTCAACCTCGCCGCGGAGCCGCGTCCCGCGAACCCCGCTCGAGGCTCCTCAGCCGCCGCCTCGGGCCCCCCTCGACTCACCTCCTCCATCTTCTGCACCATCTCCGCCAGCTGCCCCTCGTCCTCCAGCAGCTCGTTGAGCTGCACCAGCGACAGCCCCGCAAACCGGGCTTCGCCCGCGGCGCCCGCCATCCCCGCGTCTCGGCTGCCGCCGCCGCTCCGGCCGCCTGGCCTCGCGGACCGGAAGCGCCGCTCTCAAGACCCGCCCCCCGGCGGGGGGGCACGTGACGCCAGCCCTGGGGCGTGACGTCATCGCCGAGCGGGCGGGCGGACGTGACGTCGCCGGCCGGGCACTCGTGGAAGGGGAGGGTTCCGCGACGGTGGGGCCGATTCTTAAGAGGAGAAGGGAATTGGGACGTTATGTGACGCAGTGCGCGGTAGCAATGATGTCACTTCGGCTCAGGAGACTGCGCCATGATGTCATAAGAGTCTTTTTCCTCGGAAAAAAGAACCAAGAGCAAAAGAAAGCCGGCAGTGTGGAGGAAATTATTGCAGCCTAAACCCAGCCTGAGCCAGAGAACCCCAACGAAGGGGGCTTTATAGAGAGGCAACTTTAGACGCCATTTTGTTCCTCAGAATTGTGGAGATGTCAAGTCCTTCGTTTAACAGATCTTACTGATACTTGTAACTAGGCGTTGGGCATTCACAGTTGGGAATAAAACAAAAAGGACTCCTGCCTGCATAGAGCTAACAGAGAGACAGGGAAAGCTAATAAAAAACGAGCCCAGTCTAATTTTAATGAGTACAAATGAGAAGAGTACAAATTAGGAGAGTGCAATGAAAGAAACGGATACTGAAATGAGAGACTAATAGGGAAAACCTTCTTTAGAGAGAACACTAGCAGATGACCCTCTTGGAGAAGGTGACGTCTAGGATGAGAGCTGAAGACTAAGAAGGGGAGAACCAGCCGCCATTACTGCAGGAAGCCAAAGGCAGTGGGACCAGAATGTGCAAAGGCCCTGAGGCAAGACTAGCTCCGTACATTCAAGGAATGGGCAGAAGGCCAGCCTGGCTGAGGCAAATATAAGCAAGGTCCTATGGCAGTGGCCCCTTTGCACCACCTCAGAGGGAGCCCCCGGACCTCCAGGGTTACATGAGCTAAACTGTGTGTGAATCAATATCACTGAGGATGCAATTGCTCAGTCTCCCCGGCAATCTAGGGAAACACCTCGAGATCCTAGAGTCTGGGAACTCATTATCCTGCTTTGAAATCTGCCACAGTTCTACTAGGAAGAAATTTGAGGCTGAGGTTAACATAGGGAACCTGAGGCACTGGGAAGAAGAAGTAATTTTTTCTTCAAATCAAGTAATGGGTTCTCAATCTGGCATCTTCCATGCTGGTTCTCAGTTTGGCATCCACCATGCTGGCATCTTCCCATACTGATCTCTTCACCCAACTCAGCACTGAACACACTGGAGACATTCAGTAAATGCATTTTGATGACTGATGGGCTTTGTGTCAAAGGTGATGCTTCTGCTCCCCCATCCGTAGAACATAAGTTCTAAGTTGTCTGTCCATACGTTAGACTGGGCTCTGCTGACCCATTCTGTCTCTCTCTTTCTAGCCCCTTGTGTCTAAGGGTACACAATGATAGAAAAAAATGAGGAAATTTAGAGGAAAAGTTTTATGTTGTCTGTAAGCAAAATGCCTTATTGAGCCCACAAAGGGCACTCAATCATTTTCTTCTATTGAACTTGTTATACTTGGTCAATAAAGGTGATTTTTAGAAGAAAAAGCCACAAGAGGAAGAAGATATAGGAAGTCAAGATTACAGTCAGAGTAATATCTCAGTTTTGTATGTTTGTTTTCTTTTCCTTCCAGGGAAAGTGTAGTCCTGCCAAATTAAGAATAATTGCTATATTTCTAGGAAACTCTCACCGATAAGGTTTAAGATATTGTCCAGAAATTTCTCAAAGTCCCCAGGGAAGGTGAGAATATGGTTAGGGGTCAGAGCATGCAAAATACGGAGGGGATCGGGTGATTTAGCCAAGAACACACACCAAGAACAAGCCCGCTTCTGAATGATACCTTTACACGCTGGCCACTGAAGTGCTAAGTTCACATTAGCTTCATGTCCCCTTTATACTCTTTTATAACTCTTCTCCAACCTGTTTTCTTCCACCAACTCGAGTTACGCACCACTTCCTTTGTCGAATAGATCAAACCACAGAATCGTTTTGTTTTCTGCTGCCCTAAAAACTTCTCATTGCTCTTAAAAGTGGTTGAAAGAAGAAAAGAAAATGAGTGTTGAGGCTTCCTTTCATTGGCTTCCAGCCTGTTGATTTAATGTGTGGGTGGACTTGTACATTTTCCCCCCTTTCTGGTTGACTGATATTTGGGTTTCTCTACATACCTTGGCCTGCCTGTAATATTTATAGGCTAAGATTTTGCTCTGGCAAATTGAGTGTAATGTATGCATGTGCCAAGGCTCCTCTTTCAATGGCGGCTTTGTTGCCTGAGCAATGAATCTCTTGTTACACAATATTGGGAATTGTTGGGAAAGTGTATTTAAAAAAAAAAAAAATACACAACCTTCACATAGTTGAACTTTAAAATCTTCTGGCCTAGAAATTAGAATTCTTTCTCTTCGATGGAAGCTAGTAGAATTATTCATAAATGTTTTCCAGTTTGAGGAGCTGGGAGAAAACGTGTTGACTTGTTAAAATGGTATCGCTAGCATACACTACGCAGCTGTGTGTGGGTTTGGGAGGAATTTATTCCCCAAGGCATCAGGTGGAATAGCCGTGCCATTCTCAAGACTCACAGCTGACATCACCGCATCGTCACTGTCAAGTACTGAGATCTGAACGCCCAGAATGACCTAAGCTGTAGTCATCAAGAAGAAAAAAAATAATTTTTTTCTTGCTTTTGAATGTGAGAAAAGCTATACAGATATAGAAGAGCATTTTTTAATTATATTTAAGATTGATGTTATTTTGGTTTGTCTTAAAGGTGGAGGCTGCAGGAAGGTTGGTTATTTTGATTTGAGATTTGTCTTTATAGAGTGTTTGGGGTTATTTTTTCCTCCTGTTTTTTTTTTTTTTCCTCTCCCATATGGGCTTGGTTTAATGAACTATTTCAGGCATGCCAAAAAAAAAGAAAAAAAAAAAAAAAGATGGAATAGAACAAGCACTCACATACTCACGAGATTAAGGAACAAGCATTCCAATCACAGCTGAAGCCCCTATCTCTCCTTCCTCCTCAATCCCACTTCCTCTATCCCTCTCCAGAGGAGAGGCATTATTCTGTTTGAATTATTTTCCGTTATATTTATCTACCTATTAATTTTACTAAAATGCTATCACATGATACACATATCTTTCTGCTACTTGCTCTTTTTTTATCAATCTGAATTTTCTGAGATTTATTCTTATTGATTCCTATAGAATGAAACATTCTTTTTCACAGCTGGACAGTGTTTCAATGTATAACTATATGACCATTTAAGAAATCCTTTTTCCTGTTGGTGGGGGTCATAGGGTACTCACATCTTCAATTTCACTCCATATTTCAAGTTACTCTCCAGAGTAGTTGTATCAATAGTTATTTTGTTTGTATCTTTTTAGTTAGGGTTCCTTGTGCCAAAGAGTGAGCTTTGAAACATGTGCAGCACCTCATTTCTCACGCAGTACAGCTCAGATGTGGGATGTCTGACAAGTTCCAGAACCAGTCATTATGTGTAAAGATAACTTTGCTTTATCCCTACAATCCAGGAAGTGGGATGAGAAGAGAGCTTTGGCTGTGTAGAGAAACGAACATGTCTCTATACAAAGGATGCGGGTATTTGTTCCTGCACCAGACATTTTCTTAGACTGAGACCCAGACTTTGAAAATGATGAAAGGAAGGCGCGGGAAGCACATGGCTGGGTGCAGTCAGGAAGGCACCTGAGACAGCCGCCTCCAGGGTGAACCCCAAAATCCTTGCTGCCTTGAGGCGCCCCCTCCCACTGTCTGCCGCACCAACGGGATGTGGTGGAAGTCACGGTACGCCATTTCCAAGGTTGGGTTGTGAAGCACACTGCGGCTTCCATTTTACCACCTCTCTCTCCCTCGGATGATTTGCTCTGGGAGAGCTCACATCGTGAACACATTCGGGCAGCCTGTGCAGACAGCCACGACCAGCCCCAGTCGAGCTTCAGATGACGGCAGCCCTGAGCCGGAACCACCCAGCTAGGCAGCTGCCCGATTCCTAACTCTCAGAAACTGTGAGAGATGACATTTGTGGTTGTAAATGGCTAAGTTTTGGTTTAATTTGGTGCACGGCAATAGTTAACTAGTGGAGAGCCTATAGAGCAGGCAAGGGGGTGGGGAGGATGAATAAGGGAGCAGTAGCAAAATTTAAATGTCCAACACCAGCAGTTAAAAAAAGGAACACAAAGACTATGACACAATATGGAAAAACCAGTATAAGTTAATATTAAGGAGCAAAAGCAAAATGAACATGCTTAGGTACAATGTGATATACCATGAACGAGTCGTGTGTATATGGATGAAGACTGGAGGGGACAAAAATAGTTTAATGTAATTAGCACTAAACTATATATTTGAAGGTAGTTAAAAGGGGAAATTTTAGGTTGTGTATATGTTACTAGAATAAATTTTTTCTCACTGTACCACACAAACAGTGAACCCTAAGGTAAGTAAGGGGTATATAGGAACTGTATTTTCAGAATGATTTTTTTTGTAAACCTACATCTTCTATAATAAAAGAAAATAAGTTATTGCTGGGCAGACCAGTAGAGACTTTTTTCTTTCTTTTATTTTGAGTTATGTTAAGGATACAGCGATGCTCATGGAGCAAGTTCTTTTTAACTAAAATAAAAAGAAGAAAACTGATGTAGATTCATTTTGGTAGTTGCTTACAACCCCATAAAAGATTTTATTGCACATCAGTGAGAACACCAAAATGGTCACAAAATTATAATAACAAGAACAACAATAAATTCCCAAGAACCCGAGGTTATATGTTGAACACACCCACAACAAATAAAAACCTGTTGGATAACATGTCATGAAACAGTGGAGTACCAGTTATCACAGCCTGATAGCCTTCAGAGAACATCGGCATCGCTGAGAATTGACTCTTTGTACTAATTATTTAAAGAAAGAGTCTTGATAGATTTTAAAGTGTTCATTTCACTTTTTGTATCTCTCACCAAAAACATTTCTGTTTTGCACCACTGTTTCAAATAAAAACAAGAGGTTAGTATGCAATTGCCTAATAAAACTATTTTTACCTCGTCTGTTGACCATTGAATAGGTCTTCCCAGGAAGGAAATCTGCAGAATTATTTAACTTTTGCTTTCCTCAAGAGTCATTTCTCTGACCATCCCTAGAGAAGGCCCCTCACTGTCTTTGAATCCCGGAATTGTAATTTCCTCACCAAAATGGCCTTTAGAGCGTGACCCTGCAGTTTTTCTGCCTGTTTTGTCTTTACGCTGCAGACAAGCCATAGAGGAAATGAGCAATCTCTTCTGTGCATATATACATTGCAATAAGCCTGACAATTTTAAGAATGTTAGGTTCATGCACCAGGAAATTAATTCAGTCCTACATTCCACTTCCAGTTCTGGCAATGCTGACAAACCCAAAATATGAGAACTTGAGAACCGTGATTATCACACTTGAGGTGATTTACATGTTGGTAAACCTACAGAGACTTATTTCCGGGCATTGGTTTCTAAAGTCTCTAGGGAGAAACCAAAACTCTCCCGAAGTGGTATTTTTAAAAAGAACCTTTAAAGGTTTTGTTTTTGTTTTGCTTTTTAGTCATAAAAGTAATTTTCATCTTTCATTTCTTAACAGGATGATGGGTTTGTTATATTATTCTCTATTCCTTTTGGCAAAGCTGAAATATCTTATAGTAAAATATACAAATTAACATTCAAATTCATAAAGTTAATCTTTGTTTCCTATAAAAGCTGTCCAAACAGTAAAGAAGTATAAAAACTGAAGTTTTTTAAAAATTCCTATTTGTTCCATGTCCCGGAGGAAATCATAATAAATAATTTTGTTTAGCCTTCTAAAAGTGTTTCTAAATACAGATAAACATGTACATATATAATTTTTCATTTAACAGAAGTGGGATCTCACAATTCTGCAATTGGCATATTTAACTACAACACAGTCTTCTTAACGGCTATAAGTATTCCATGGTGCTTATGTGTGAGCATGTAGAATTCAAATTGTCCATATATTAATGTTGCAATGAACACTCTTGTGTAAACATCTTTGTCTACTTCTGTGAGTACTTATATAGGACACATTCCTAGAAATTTCACCAAATCGCTTTTTAATTTTTAATAGACTATTTTTGGAACAATTTCAGATATACAGAATAATTGAGAAAACAGTTCAAAAATTTCCCATATACCCCTCATCCAGTTTCTCCTATTTTTCATTTTTCTTTAGGCTCCTCTTGGCTGTAGCAGTTTCTCAGGCTTTCCTTGGTTTTGGTGACCTTGACAAGTTCCCGGTATTTTGTAGGATGCCCCACCACCAGAACTTCATGGTTTTCTCATGATTTGACTGGGGTGATAGATTTTGGGGAGGAAGGCCACAGAGTTAAGAGGCCATTTTCATCACATCCTAGGAAGGGTCCATGACCTCCACATGATGCATCATTGTCCATATTGGCCTTGATCCCTGGCTGGGTCGTGTTTGTCAGGTTTCCCCACTGGAAAATTCCTCTTTTTTCCCCTTTTTCATACTATACTCTTTGGAAGGAAGTCACTTTGCCCAGCTCACACTTCAGGAGTAGGGATTTATGCTCTCCTTACTTTTTAATTTTTAAAAGTTACAAAAAGGTATAAAACAAAATTCAAACAGTAGAGAAGGGAGTAAATAAAAAATCACTGCGAACAGCTTCTAGAGTTTCCTTCCAGGAATTTTTTTAATGCATATTCGAGCCACTACATTCCTATCTACCACCACCACCCCCTTTTCTTTTTAAAGCAAGGAGGATCAGACTCTACTTATATGGAATCTGTCCATTTGAAATCATGTAACTAGGGAAGAGGAATCAACACTACTCCTTAATAACTTACTGTATTCTCTGACCCACAGATAATTTGGAAAGCCTACCTGAAATTCATTTGACAGAAATGGCCTAGACATATATATACTCCATCAGTGCTGAAAACAGTTTGGGTGTTTTTTTCCTTTTAATTCCATGCAGATTTTTTATTTTTTTTAAGTGACGCTTCTCGGCAGAAGGTGTTAATTCAAGCACTAAATCTGGAACATTCTAATCACTGTGAAGTTTTGCATGTCTCGTCTTGGCAGAAAATGTGTGAAGACGCAAGTTTATTTCGCTAACACCTTGCAGTTCTTCTGGAGGTGGCCTAGCACATGATGATCATCTTACATCATCTCACCCTTCCATCACCTCCCACCTCCCCAGCCTCCCTCTCCTACTTTAGGGTTTCCAGCAGCCGACCCAGTTCACTCTTCTTTCAAGATAGGCTGCCTTATTCAGCCCACCCAAAATCTGACACACACACCCCTCCCCCAAGTCTCTAGTCTTTCATTTACACACTTTTAGTAATTTTTAGTTACACATATATGAATCTACCCTCCTCAAAAAAAAAATTAGAACAAAAGAGTCCAAGAACTGAATCTTCTTTGACCACCCAATTCTATTCTTCATCCTTCTCTCCAAGAGACCATTCACTGTAAACTCTCCTTGGTGTGTATTTTTGAGACCGTGTTTATTATTTAACGTACGTAGATACGGATACAAATTCTACAACATGCTTCTTCCTCTGGTTTGACATCCATCCCTGTTAACACGTATTGAACTAGTTCATCTATTACTTTTTTTTAATAACAGCTTTATTGAGATATAATTCCTATGACATGCAGTTCATCCATTTAAAATGTACAGCCTAATGGTTTTGATATAGTCACTGAGTTGTGCAACCAGCATCACAATCAGTGTTAGAATATTTTCATCATCTGAAAAAGAAACCACCTACCCATTACCAGTCAGTCCCCTCTTCCTTCCCCACACCCCCACCTCAGCCCCTCTCCAGCCCCAGGGAACCACAAATCTACTCTCTGTCCCCAATGATTTGCCTGTTTAGACATTTCATATATGGAATCCTGCACTCACTGTGTGGCCGTTTGTGTCTGGCTTCCTTCACTCAGCATCATGTTTCCAAGGTTCATCCATGTTGCAGCATGAATCAGTACTCAATTCCTTTTTGTGGCCAAATAATATTCAGTTGTATGGATAGACAACAATTTGTTTATCCGTTCATCTGCTGATGGACACGAGTTGTTCTCACTCTTTGGCATGTTCTCATTCCTTTGGGGTACACACCTAGCAGTGGAATTGCTGAATCATTTGGTAACTCTACGTTTATGCTTTTGAAGAAGGGCAGGACTGTTTTCCACTGCACCTGCACCATTTTACATTAGCATTGCTGCTTTATAGGGTTCCGATTTCTCAACATTCTCACCAAAACTTGTTATTATCTATCTTTCTTATTATAGCCATCCTAGCAGGTACGAAGTGGCATTTTGTGGTGATTTTTAATTTTCATTTCCCCAGTGACTAAGGACGTTGAGCCTCTTTTCATGTCTTATTGGCCATTTATATGTTTTCTTTGGAGAAATGTTATAACCAAGAAGTTAGGATTTAAGGGATGATTATGATTACTGAATCATTATATAGAAATTCTTTTTTACTTTCTGGTGTATTACTCAGAGGGAAATACTTGAAATCCCTGAACTGTAATCCAGTTGCCTTGATCTCTGATAATGATTGTATAGCCTTTATCTTGTACCCTTGTGACTGTAAAAACCTTGTGACTGACCCTGACAAGGACCCATTTTATCTGGTTTTTCAACTTTAGAGTTTTATGATCACTAAAGACAGTCCCTGATGTTTATTAATGAAGGGCCTTGGGTCAGCCCAGAACTAACCCGCCTTAATTCCAAGGCTATCTTGATAAACGGAGCTGGATCTAACAAAATGGGCCCGCTGGCATGCTCAGTAGCTTAGACTTTAACCTGTAAGTGACTTATTCCTCATTATAATACTAAAAATCATGCTCATCATCATCATATTAAGGCTGCCATTTTCTTACATACGTTCTGTGACTAAGCATGTAATCAATCTGTGCATGCTCAATAATTAGGTCACCTCTATTTATATCATCTAGAGCCATTGTACTCATTATCCTAAAACCTGCCCATCTTTTGATACTATAAAGCTATCAGCATTACCAGAGTTTGGGGAGACAGATATTTAGACTGATAGGCCATTGATCTCCTGCTTCACACCTAGCAACAAATTTTCTCTTTGAAACCCCACTGTCTCAGGAATTGGTCATTCGAGCACCTCAGACAGAGAACCACCTCTTTTGTCTGGTAACAATATCTGTTTAGACCCTTTGCCCATTTTAAAAATTGGATTGTTTTTTTATTATTGAATTATGAGTTCTTCATATATTTTAGATATGAATTCCTTATCACATATATGATATGTGGTGACTTTCCACTTTCTCGATTGTCTTTTAAAGCACAAAAATTTTTAATTGTGATGAGGTCTACTTTATCTTCTTTTTCTTTTGCTGCTTGTGCTTTCAAAATCATTGCCTAATTCAAGATCACAGAGATTTACACGTATGTTTTCTTCTAAGAGTTTTATAGATTTAGTTCTTACATTTAGGTCTTTGATCCATTTTGAGTTAATTTTCATATATGTTGGAGGTAGGGATCCAACTTCATTCCTTTGCATGTGGCTATCTGGTTGTCCCAGCACCATTTGTTAAAAAAGACTTTTCTTTCCTCCATTGAATTGTCTCATTCACTTTTAACTACTCCTTTTGTATTTAACTAATCCCTTTTTTTTATCTAGCTAGTCCCCTTCTGTTGGGCACATAGTTTGGTTCTAATTATTCGCTATTACAAACAATGCTGTACAATGTTTTGCAATGATAAACATCCATATATGTGTCTCCCTGTTGAGCTACCATTTTGGCTGTTATTAATACCCATGAACTTTTTTCCTCCCAAGACTTTACAACAGGACCCCGCTCTTCATTAGAAAAATTTAAAAGGAAGTTAAGCGTAAAGATATGTGTGGGTCTTATTTTTCCTATCTTAGAAGAAAAAATGAGCACACAGAACTTGAGAGTTGCATTCTACTCCCTGCTCCATCTTTTAGCTGCCATCAAGAATTTGGGCAAATCCTTGAATGTCAGTGTCTCAGTTTCCTCATCTATGAAATAGGGATTAAAAATATGTCCATACAAGAATGCCCACTGTCACCACTGTTACTGAACATTGTGCTAGCAGTTCTAGCTAGAGCAATTAGGCAGGAAAATGAAATAAAAGGCATCAAAATTGGGAAGGAAGAAGTAAAACTTTCACTGTTTGCAGATGACATGATCTTATATATAGAAAGTCCTGAAAAATCTACAGTGAAGCTACAGAGCCAATAAATGAATTCAGCAAAGTGGGGGGATAAAAGATCAACATGCAAAAATCAGTAGTGTTTCTATACACTAGTAATGAGTAATATGAGGAGGAAACCAAGAAAAAAGTTCTATTTACAACAGCAACTCAAAAAATAAAATATCTAAGTAACTTTAACCTAGGATGTAAAGGACCTGTACACAGAAAACTGTAAAACATTGCTAAAAGAAATCAAAGAAGACCTAAATAAATGGAAGGACATTCCATGTTCATGGATTGGAAGACTAAATATTGTTAAGATGTCAATTCTACCAAATTGATTTACAGACTCAATGCAATACCAATCAAATTCCAACAGCATACTTTGCAGAAATGGAAAAGCCAAACTGAATTTCTTTGGAAGAGCAAGGGATCCCAAATAGCCAAAAACATCTTGAGAAAGAAGAACAAAGTTAGAGGACTCACACTCCCTGACTTTAAAGCATATTACAAAGCTAGAGTGGTCAAAACAGCATGATACTGGCATAAAGATAGACATATTGACCAATGGCATTGAATTGAGAGTTCAGAAATAGACCCTCAGATCTATGGTCAAGGCTGCCAAGTCCACTAAGCTGGGACAGAACAGTCTCTTCAACAAGTAGTGCTAGGAGAACTGTGGATCTATATCTAAAAGAATGAAAGAGGACCCCTATCTCACATCTTATTAACTCAAAATGGATCAAAGACCTAAATATAAGAGCCAGGACCTTAAACTCCTAGAATAAAATGAAGGAAAGCATCTTCAAGATCTTGTGCTGGGCAATGGTTTCCTAGACTTTATACACAAAGCACAAGCAATGAAAGAAAAAAATAGATAAATGGGATCTCCTCAAATTTAAATACTTTTGCACTTCAGAGGAGTTTGTCAAGAGTGAAAAATTAGCCTACTCAGTGGGAGGAAATATTTGGAAACCACATATTTGAATAAGGGTTTAATATCCAGAATATATAAAGAAATCCTACAACCCAGCAATAAAAAAGACAGACAATCCAATTTAAAAATGGGTAAAAAACTTGAATAGTCATTTCTTTCAAAGAGGAAATACAAATGTCTGAAATGCACATGAAAAGATGCTCAACATCATTAGTTATTAGGGGAATGCAAATCAAAACCACAATGTGATAACATTTCACACCTACTAGAAGGGCCACTATTAAAAAAAAAAACAGAAAACTACAAGTGTTGGAGAGGATGCGGACAAACAGGAACACTCATTCACTGCTAGTGTGAATGTAAAATGGTGCAGCCGCTGTGGAATACAGTTTGGCAGTTCCTCAGGAAGCTAAGTATAGAACTGCCATATGATCAGCAATCCTGCTATTAGGTATGTACTCAGAGGAATCGAAGGCAGGGACAACACAGACATTTGCACACCCGTGTTCATAGCAGCATTATTCATATTTGCCAAAAGATGGAGATGGTCCAGGTGACCACCAACCAATGAATGCATGAACAAAATGTGGTATATACATACGATGGAATATTATTCAGCCATAAAAACAAATGAAGTCCTGATGCATGCGAAAAATGGGTGAACCTTGAGGACACTATGTTTCGTGAAATAAGCCAGACACAAAAGGACAAATATTCTATGATCTCACTAACACAAACTAATTATAATAAGTAAAGTCATAGAGATAAAATCTAGAATATAGGTTACCAGGAGATAGAATGAGGGTAGAGAATGGAGAGCTGATGCTTAATTGGTGCAGAATTTTTAATTAGGTTGATTGCAAATGTTTGGGAATGGATAGAGGTGACAGTAGCTCCTTACTGTGAGTGTAATTAACAGTGTTGAAGTATGGGTGTGATTTTGGTGGAAAGGGGAAGTTCAGGGTCATATAGAGTCACTAGAAGAAAAGCTAGGGGGTAAAACATGGGACTGTGTGACACAGTGAACCCTGTTGTGGACGACGACCGTGGTTAATAGTACATATATAAGAATGTTCTGTCATGAACTAAAACAAATGTACATCACCATGACAAGGTATTAATAATAGGGTAGTAAATGGGAAAAATAAACCTAATGCAAACTATGGACTATAGTTAACAGTAATATCTTAATAATCTCTCATCAATTGTAACAAAGGTACCACACCAAAGCTAAGTGTCAATTATAAGGGAGTATGGGAGGTATGGGATTTTTTTTTTTTGGAGTCATGAAATGTTCTAAAATTGATTGTGGTGATGAATGCATAACTGCGATTATATTGAAAGCCATTGATTTGTACACTTTGGATGGACTGTATGGTGCATGAATGTATCTCAATAAAACTGCTTTTAAGGAAAAAAAAAAGAGTAAATGAGTTAATGTAGACAGAGAGCTTAGGCCGAGTGCCTGATGCCTTGGAGGCACCAAATAAATGTTAGCCACTATAGGATCTCCAACAATCCCAGAATCCCATCAGCTTCGAAATCAAACAGAGGTTATTTTATTACTTTTCAAAATAATTTATTTGGTGGCAAAATCGAATGTGAACTGATGTGAGACTATGTTTGTTGATTTACTCCATTTAATGTGAATATACGTATATTTAGCTAGGGAGATATTAGTGTGTTTGATATGGGGAGCTGTCCCAGTCTACCAGGTAGATCACATAGCAAGTGTATGCACCAGATTACATTTCCAAATCGTAAGTATTCTGAATTTTGAAAACATTCCTGAACCCAAGGTTTTCTGAGGATATATATTGAGAGAGAACAATGTATTGGCAAAAACATGCACTCCTCATTGCCCGTTCTGCTGCCTCTTGGTTGTGTCCCTTAGTGTTTTCTCATAGGAATGAAAGAAAACTAGAAATTTCTCAAGCTATTCACTTACTTAATAAATATTTACTGGTGCTTTACCATGTTCCAAACAGTCATGACCCTTACTTTAATAGAGCTTCTCGGCCAGTGGTAGCTGTACGATATTGTGGTCCTACTATGTGCAAGACATTAATCTAAATACGGTCCTAACATTTTCTCTGATCCTCACGATAAACAGTTCCATTCCTGCATAATTTCATTGTCTGAATACATCACAGGTTTTCTTTTTTCCTCATTCTTCTGTGTGGGACATTCAGGTTGCTTCCAGTTTGTAGCTAGTATCAATAAAGCTTCTATGAACATTAAACATGAGTGATAAAGCATTTTACATTCTAAATGATATATACAGCTGAGAAATATTATGATGTGGGCTCCATGTCTTCCTAATTTAAGCCCCCCTCCTTCAAAAAATCTCACCTGCATGCTTTCATTTATTCATTCTTTCATGAATGTTTATTGAGCACCTATTGTGAGCTAGGTACTGTTCTAGACACCACGGATAGAGCAGTGAACAAAACAGGCAAGGCCCTGATCCTCACGCAGTTTATACTCCACCGAAGAGAAACATGATAATCAAGCAAAGATTTAAATCAACAAAGATAATTTAGACAATAATGAAATTCGATCATAGAGGGTCATTTTTATCATAGTGACAGGATTGGATTTTATTCTCAGAGTAGCAGGAAGCCAACAGAGTTTTAAGCAAGGAAATGACACAATTCACATTTTGATAAGATCCTTCTACATCTCACTAAAGCTGTTTTTAAATGATCCCTCCGAACCCTCATACACTGCTGGTGGCGATGTAAAGCGGTGCAGCTACTGTGGAAAACAGTTTGGCAGTTCTTCAAAAAGATCAACACAGAATCAGCATAGGACCTGCCATTCCATTCCTATGTACATGCCTCAAAGAATTGAAATCAGGGACTCCCACAGGTACTTGAACACCAGTGTTCATGGCAGCATTATTCACAAAACCCAAAGGTGGACACAACCCAAGTGTCCATCCACAGACGAATGGAGAAACAAAATGTGGTATGTCCACACAATGGAATATTACTCGGTGAAGCTCTGATATATGCTACAATACAGATGAACCTTGAAAACATTACGTTCAGTGAAAAAACTCAGACACAAAGGAACAAATATTGTATGATTCCACTTACATGAATTATCTAAAATGGGCAAATCCATGGAGATAGAAAGTAGATCAGAGGTTCCCAGGGGCTGAGGTAGAGGGGATGGGGAGTTGGGGTGATGGAAAAGTTTTGGTAATGGATGGTGGTGACTGTAACACAACATTGTGAATTTGATTAATGCCACTGAATTGTACACTTAAAAATGGCAAATTTTATGTTATATAATATATAATATCATGAAAAATAAAAAAATAAAAAGCTCCCTCTGGCTGTGGGTGGGAACAGCATATGGGATGCCAGCTTGGGCTCACTATAACCGTGTGGCCCCACCTCCTATTTGGCAGTCCTTGCCTTCCATTGGCTCTCCATCGATATGTACTTGTTTGCGTTCTCGTTCGGAGCTGTCGGAACCCTTCTGCACCTGGCTTTAACCTGTCCCTGCCAACTAACTACAACCTCCTAAGGTTAAGAAAACCTGACCACTTCCCCCAGCCCCCCACCCAATCCCCAACCCCCAACTGCTAAGGCATTCCCCAAGGCAGGAACTTGTTGCTGGGGGTAGGTGGCAATATGCAGTTTCATATTCGGGGTAACCTGAGAACCTGGGTTTATGGAGCAAATTACTTTGCTTCATGAACCTCAGTTTTCCCATCTGGCAAGTGGGCCCAGTTCCCATCTCGGCTCCTGCCCGTGTCAGATCATGCTGCCTTGACAAGTCCACCCCTGGTAACTGATGCTTGGTGGTAGTTCAACAGAGAACAAAATCAGCGCAAGCCCTTTCTAACCATATTCCCTCTCACTCTCTAAGTTGGCGGGGACTCAGGTTTTTCTGGGTTTGAAATATTTCCCTTTATTCCAAGAGAGCGAGAAAGACTGCTAAACAGGTTTAGCTCTTCTCCTTCCCTTAGGGGAAAGTTTTTGAAAATCTCTGGCTTCCCAGCTGGGCTGATGGCAGATCAGAAGCTGAACAACATTCCTCCTCTTGCCAGATTTATTTTAAACCACGCAGATAACTAGGGAGGCGGAGGCAAGACTCAAAGGCTGCTTGGGGGTGAAGGACTTCTGGCTCCAAGAGCTGGCAGCAGGCTGACAGGCTGTCGATAACGGGGACAGACTCCCACTGTGTGCAGAGCCTGGACATGCTCTGAAGCCCCACGTCCCCGGGGAAGGCCGCCCAGACTTACCACGGAATCTCTCATTCACTTATTCATTCATTCCTTCAATAAATATTTGGCTTCTTCAAACCTGTAGGTTGATGTCTTACATCAATTCTGGATAATGCTCAGCCATTATCTCTTAAAATGGTTCTTCTGCCCATTTTCTCTTGCCTCTCCATCTGGAACCCCAAATAAATACATTCCACTACTTCCCACAGATTCTTCCAACTCTCATCTTGGCTCTTTGGTATTTTCTATCTTGTCTCTTAGTGTTGCGTTCTGGGTAAATTTCTTCTGATAGATCACTGTCTTCTTCCAAATGTGATTGAGTTTATTATTTTTTGTGTTGTTTTTTTTTTTTCTGTAAGTCCTATTTTGCTCTTTTCCAAATCTGCTAGGTCACTTTTTTGAGCCTTATGTTCCCTGTCGACATCTTTGAACTTGATAATTATTTCTTTCAACAGGGCAAGCATAGCTGTTTCAGAATCTGACTTTGATAATTGCAGTCGCCAAAGTTTGGGCGGGTCTGTTTCTGCCGCCTGTTTTTTCTGCTTGTTCTTGCTCATGTCACTTTGCTTCCTCGTGGGCAGGTTTTCTTCTGCTGTAGATGCAAAGCTAAAGGAGAATTATGCCTTAGGACCCACCATGCCTGTAATTGATTTTGATGGGGTTTTGTGCTTAACTTTCGTTACTGAAATGATTTAAGTTTTTGTGATATTGTGATGAAATGAATGTATTTTGTATTCGGAAAGATAGTGTCATTTTGGGGTCCAGGGAGTGGAATGTGCCGGTTTGAGTGTATTGTGTCCCCCAAATGCCATTATCTTTGTGGTCTTGTGTGGGGCAGACGTTTTTGGTGCTGGTTAGATTTGCTTGGAATGTGCCCCACTCAGCTGTGGGTAATGATCATTTTGATGAGATGTTCCCATGGAGGCATGGCCCCACCCATTCGGGATGGGCCTTGATCAGTGGAGCTATATAAATGAGCTGACTCAGAGAGAGGAAACTAACTGAGTGCAGCTGGGAGTGATGTTTTGAAGAGGAGCAAGCTTGCTAGAGAGGAGCATCCTGGGAGAAAGCCGTTTTGAGGCTGGAGCTTTGGAGCAGACGCCGGCTGCCTTCCCAGCTAGCAGAGGTTTTCCGGACGCCATTGGCCATCTTCAGGTGAAGGTGCCCAGTTGCTGATGTGTTGCCTTGGATGCTTTGTGGCCTTAAGACTGTAACTGTGTAGTGAAATAAACTGCCATTTTATAAAAGCCTGTCCGTCTCTGGTGTTTTGCATTCTGCAGCATTAGCAAACTAGGACAGAAAACCCTTCTGCCCTTGGAAAGTTACTTGTGGGCATCCGCCAAGGTGCAGAGTGAATGAGCCATCCTCTGAAGATTTGTTCTTGCCTCCACCAGGCTCTCAGGGCCTACCTGTTGGGGTCACCTCAGTTCAAGTTCACAACTCAGTTTCCTGCCCACCCATGTGCATCTGTGGGAGGGCTGTCTACAGCAGCAACTCCTCAGGAATTATTTTCTCTCCCATGTCCTAGTTCTTTATTGCAGTAAAATATATATAACAAACTTTGCCATTTTCACCATTTTTAAGTGTGCAGTTCAGTGCCATTAATTACAGTCACAATGTTGTGCAACCATCACTGCTATCTATTTCCATAACTTTTTCATCACCACAATCAGATACTCTGTACGCATTAAGCGGTCACTCCCATTCGCCTCCCCAGTCCCTGGCCCCCAGTAGTCTTGAATCTACTTCCTGTCTCTATGGATTTGCTTACTCCAGATATTTCATGTAAGTGGAAACATACATTATTTTTCTTTTCTGTCTGGCTTATTTCACTAAGCATAATGTTCTCAGGATTCACCCACGTTGTAGCATGTATCAGAGCTTCATTCCTTACGACTGAATAATATTCCATTTTGAGCACATTAGTTGATCCATTCATCTGCTGATGGACACTTGTACTGTCTCCAGCTTCTGGCTACTGTGGATAATGCTGCTATGAACATTGACATATGAGTATTTTCTCGAGTCCTTGCTTTCAGTTCTTTGGGGTGTATTGCTAGGAGTGGAATTGCCAGGTTATGTGATTCTATGTTCAACTTTTTGAGAAAACACTAAACTGTTTTCCACAGCAGCTGCACCTTTTACACACCCATTAGCAATGCATGAGAGTTCCAATTTCGCCTTGCCAACACTTGTTTTCCTTTTTTAAAGTATAGCCGTCCCAGTGGGGGTGTCCTGGGGTCTCACTGTGGCTTTGAGTTGCATTTCCCTAATGATCAATGATTTTGTGCATCTCTTCATGTGCGTATTGTCTCTCTTTCCCTTTTTTTCCTACTTTGTTCAGCATCAAGACAGATTCCTTCCCATTCTCTGGGGTTGGGTTCAGTGACATCCGTCAGTGGTGTCCGGTGAAAGTTTAGCAGTCAGCTCTCTGGGGAGGGAGGGGAAAGCCCTGCTTTGTAGCATCCACTGATTTCTGTCATGTAAATACTCCTGTCATGGTCAGTTCCAGCCTCCCGGGGGACACAGATTTATATGACTTGGCAATTCCACTCCTGGCTATATACCCTACCAGGGTGTGATCAGGAATGCAGAGTTTGGAAAGGTTGTGCCTGCTGGGCCTGCACGGATCTATATGAGTCTGCTCCGGCGTGTCACTAGTTTTGTTCCGGTTTGTCTTAACTGCTCTCTCTTCAAGGCCACTCCACTAGAGTGTGTTGGCAAATGCTCTCGGGACATAAATGGCTTTGGTGAAGCCTCGCAAGGTCCCGGAGTTCCCTCAGGATTTGCCCTGGTTTCCCAGTGGGAGGTGACGTTTGAACTGAGACCTGAATGAGCGGAAGGAGCCGGCCAGGAGAAGAGTCTGCAGGCAGAGGGACAGCCTGTGCACAGGCCTTCAGGAGGGACCGGGCTGGCATGTTTGAGGAAACGAAAGCAAGCCAGAGTGGAGTGTGGCAAGCAGGGGTCGGGTGGTGGGGATGAGGCTGGGAGGGCCAGGGCCCAGGAGCCCACGGCCAGCTGTATTCTAAGGGCAAGGATAAGTCATCAGAGGGTTTGAGCCAGAGGAGTGAGAGGATCTGATTTACAACTTTAAAGCTCTCAAGAACTCCCCACTCCTTAAGTGTGCTCTGCACATGGTAACTTCCTTCCTAAGAGCAAAGTATGGAAATGGGCTGTAAGAGTTCCCTGAGGCTGCCGTAACAAATGACCATAAACTGGGTGGCTTAAAACATCAGAAATATATCGTCTCACGGTTCTGGAAGCCACAAGTCCAAAATCAAGGTGTCCCTCCAAAGGCCCTGGGGAGAATGCCTCTCTCCTGGCTCCTCGGAGCTGCTGGCAGTCCCCAGCTGTCCTTGGCTAGTGGGCACATCACTCCAGCCCCTGCCTCCATCATCACATGGCGTGCTCCCCGTGTACATCTACAGCTCCTTCTTCTTATAAGAAAACCAGCCATTGGTTTAGGGCTGCCCTAGTTAACTTGATGACATCTGCAAATACCCTATTTCCAAATAAGGTCACAGTCACAGGTACTGAGGGTTGGGACTTCCACATATCTTTTCATGGAATGCAACCCGTAACTGGGGTAAAAAAAGAGTGACATGGCCTCAGAGAAACCTGACAAACCCGTCCTCAGCTGGACAATGAAGGTCAACCTTGACTTCTTTGAAATGCTGAGATGAACACAGCACCTGACTTCTGTGATCTTCCCCCAAACGCGTGACCCCGGTTGAATCATGGGAAAACATCCCAGTGGTGGAGCTTCCTCCCAAATATCTCAAAACTGTCAAGGTCACCAAAAACAAGGAAAGTTTGAGAAACAGTCACATCCCAGAGGAGCCTCAGGAGATGTGACAATGGGATCCAGGAACAGAAAAAGGACATTTGGTACAAACCAAGGGAATCAGAATAAAGTATGGACTTTTGTTAATAATTAATACTAATGGATCAATATTGGTTCGTCAGTTGTGGTAAATGAACCGCAATAATGTAAGATGCTAATAATGGGGAATGTGGGAACACTCTGTACTCTCGTCACAATTTTTCTGTAAATCTAAAACTGTTCTAAAAAATAAAGACTAGGTACAACAACAAAATCTCCTGGCTGCTGAATGAAGAATGGATTATAAGGGTGGGAAGGCAACAAAGGCCATCACTGCAACAGGTGAGATGGCGGCTTGGGTGTGGTGGGACAAAGGAGATGGAGAAAGAGGGTCCGATTTTGGAGGTTTCCCTGATGGCTGGCAGGTCTTCTGGGGATGGGGGTAGGGGGTAAGGAAGGGAAGGGTCAAGTTCAACTCCCATATATTGGAGCTTGAGCAACTGGCAGATGTTGTCATGAATTCTGATGGACTTGACTGGGAAAAACAGGTTTGGAAGGGAAATCTCCATATCAGCCACTGTGAGTCTGAACCTTTGGGACATCAGCAAGAAGCCATTAAGGAGGCCAGGAACTGTGCTAATTCAGCTGGAGGTTTGGGTTAGACAACCTGCTGTGGGAAGGAGCCCACCTGATATATGAGGGACCCAGGAACAGAAGGCACTGGCCCTGTCTTTAAGAAGATTTTAGTATGTTTGGAGAGCAAGCCACACACCGAATGAGGATGGGGGAGGAGACCAGTTGGGGCAGTGAGAAAATCAGGGAAGACTTCCTGGACGTGGAGGAGCACAAGGATGGCTTACTGTTCAGTTTGGATATTTCCAAATCAACTAACTTGCAGTTCCAAAAAAGCTTTTCCTTGACCGGAACCAGCACACTTCAGTTGTTGATGCTGTTTCCTGTGTTCTAGTCAGGCTCCTGTTTGGAAAATCTTCCCTTTCTCTTGGCCTTTGTCCCAAAAAGCCAGATAATTGAGGGTCAGAGGTAAAGGAAACTCAAATCTGGCAGCTGGCCAGACCTTGTCAACTCAGGGCCTCATAAAAGGCTTATGTAACGTTGCAGGCTTATGGAGTGGCCTGGAGTCAATTCTTCAAGATCACCAAGACTCTAACTGCCCTTTCGGTGTTGATCTCTGCCTCCAGCGTGTCTGCTTGGGGCCTGTGCTGCTGCCCCAGGCGGTCCTTGCCACTGGCCACTTTTAGAACCAAAAAGCCCTCGAACTGGTTTCCAAAGCGCTCTCAACTGACATGGCTCCTCCAGCTTATTTAAATAACAGCAGGACATCCTGAATAATCGCTGATGAGTAACTGCTAGGCAACAGGACAGAACGGGACAAGCCTGGCTGGCTCGGGGGCTTCCACCCAGATAGAAGGATGGGCCAGGGCTGTGATCGGAACCCTGGCGGCTCCCCATTCTTCTTAGAATCAAAGTCAGCACCTCCCTGTGGCCCTCAGGATCCATCCCTGCTCCTCCCTGTCCCTGCTCCCTCTCCAGCCTCCCTGGAGCCTCCGTGCTCCAGGCCCATCGCTCTCTCCCTGCTCTCGGATATCCAACTTGCTCCTGCCCTGGGGCCTCTGTACTCTGCACTTACCATCCCTTTGCCTGGTTCTTTTTTTTGTTGTTGCTGTTTCAAATAAGATGAAATTCAGATAACATACAAATAACCACTTTTAAGTGTGTAATTCAGAGGTGTTTGGTGCATTCTCAATGTTGCACAACCGCCAGCTTTCTTTTGTTTCAAAAACCTCATCACCCTGAAGGAAAAAGAATCTATGTTTACATTTACTGTTGTAATCGGGATGAGGCTTCACTGATGTGTACACATGTGCAAACTTATCAAATTGTATATGGTAAATGTGGGATTTATTATATGTCAACTAAAACTACATAAAGTGGTTAAAAATGACACATTGCCTTATAAACACCCTGTCCCCTTGAGCCCACGCCAGTCCCTCCCCGTGCCCCCTCCTCCAGCTGGAAACCGGAGGGAACATCTTTCTCTCTCTACAGATTTACCTATTCTGGGTATACCACATAAAAGGAATCATACAGTATTTGTCTTTTTTTTTTTTTTGCCCTGACTTTATTATTTATTCCTTAGGAGAATATTTTGTTGTTGTTTTCTTTCATTGTGGTAACATATATATAACATAAAATTTCCCATTTTAGCCATTTTTAAGTGTATAACTCAGTGGCATTAATTATATTCACAGTGTTGTGCTACCATTGCCACCACTCATTACCAAAACTTTTCCATCACTCCAAACAGAAACCATGCACCTATCAAGCAGTAACTCGCCATTCCCCCGTCCCCAGCCCCTGGTTCCTTGAATCTACTTTCCTTCTCTACGAATTTGCCTAGGTATTTCATAGTCGTGGAATCATACGTCTGTCCTTTTGTCTGGCTGCTTTCACTTAGCATCCTGTTTTCAACGTTCACCCACGCTGCGGCATGGATCAGCACTTTATTCCCTTTTCCGGCTGAGGAGCACCACTCCACTGTACGGATAGACCACATTCTGCTTATTCATTCATCTGTCCACGGACATTCGGGTCGTCTCCACATTTTGCCTATTATGAATAACACTGCTATAAACATTCACCAACCAGTTTCTACGTGGGCACATGTTTTCAGTTCTCTGGGGTATATACCTAGGAACGGAGTTGCTAGGTTATATGGTAAGTCTATGCTTAACTTTTTGAGGCACCATCAGACTGCTGCCTGTTCTTTCTTTCCCCAGCCCCACCATGGCCGGACCCTCCTCAACTCAGAGGTCACCTCCTCCGAGGGGCCTTCCTTGACCACCCCAGCCCAACTGAGCACCGCTCTCCCAAATCATTCTCTTGTCTTTTCACCATGCGGGGTCAGTTTGTTGTCTATTGCTCTCTGTGGGAATGCAGGCGATCTCGTTTTCCTTCTTTCCCGCCGTGACCCCCTTCCCCCCATGCCCTCGAACACTGCTCCGGGCCTAGGAGATCCCCAGAAAATGTTTGCAGAATGACTGCTCACAGACTGTCAGAGGGAAAGAAAACTGCAGTGAGAGCACAAGGCATTTCCACCCTGGGTTGCGGTTATGACGCCCACAGGTGACTCAACTCTTTGAGGGTGCAGCTTCCTCCTGCCCTGGGAGAGAACGAAACCAGCCAAGGAAAACCAGCGCGAGGCTCTCGCAACCCTTCCCCGTTGGTGGCTCAGCACAAAAACCTGTTCAGTGCCTTCCAGTCTCTCTGGCAGAACGGGTGACCCTTAGCAACTTCCTGCGGAGAAAAATGGCCAAGGTGAAGGAGTTTGGGTGGGGAATCTGATGCCTGTCTCAGCTCTGGCTAGTTTGCTGGGGTGGCTCAGGGCTCTGGAGTCCAGACTGCTGGGTTTGAGGCCCAGCTCCGGCACTTGCTACCTGAGTGACATTGGGTAGGTTACATAACCTCAGTTTTCTTTTCTTGGAAAAACTGGGTTCATAGTAGGAGCTGCCTCATAGGGTTGTAGTGAAGATTAAATGAATGAATATTATATGGAGCGTTAGACCAGTGAGTGCTTGGTGCATAGAAATTGCTTTATGCAGGAAGAGTCACTTTTGTCGTCGTCGTCTTCATCTTCACCATCGCCATCATCACAATGTATCCATCATTACTGAGAGCTGCAGGCTGGTCATGCAGATAAGAGGGGATAATCTATGTGCTTTTAAAAATGTTACAGGGAACACTGTGAGTGTATACTTAATGCCACTTTAAATGGTTAAAATGGTGTTATGGGTTGAACTGCTTCCCCCAAAAAGATAAGTTGAAGTCCTCACCCCCAGGCCCCCAGAAAGTGGCCTTATGTGGAAACAAGCTCTTGGCCAGTGGAATTAACTGAATTAAGATGAGGCTATTCTGGAGTAAGCTGGGTCCTTAATCCGATACAACTCTTGTCCCTATGAGAGGAGAGCCCCAGGGGCCCCAGGGGAGACGGCCAGGGGAAGATGGAGGCCAAGTCAGGAATGATGGGGCCACAAGCCAAGGAATGCCAGGGACGGCCGGCAGCCCCCAGGAGCCAGAAGACACCAGGAAGGAGCCACCCCGATGGATTTCAGAGGGAGCGCGGCCCTG
This sequence comes from Choloepus didactylus, assembly GCF_015220235.1. Lineage (NCBI taxonomy): Eukaryota > Metazoa > Chordata > Mammalia > Pilosa > Megalonychidae > Choloepus > Choloepus didactylus. Next base: position 8,352,430 of record NC_051329.1, on the reverse strand, counting down.
TGGACACCCTGATTTCAGACTTCTGTCTTTGGAATGTGGGAGAATGAATCTCTGTCGTTTTAAGCCACCCAGTTTGTGGTTCTTTGTTATGGCAGCCCCAGGAAACTAAGACAAATGGTAAATTTCATGTTATGTGTATTTTACTCTAAAAAGTAATTTTTAATCAATCTCTTTCTGATGCCTTTGCAAAAAAAAAAAAAATGTTTAAAGAATTTTTTTGCATTATTATTTGAATAATGCTCTCCTACCTGGGGCCAGAAATAAATGACCTCAGCAGAAATGGCTGTTTCAGGGGTGTGGATGCCAGAGTTCCTTCTTCGTGGAATTTTCTAGAATTCTAAGCTCCCTTCTCAGACCCTGG